>NC_143484.1:55139178-55494315 GCF_027475165.1 Benincasa hispida | reverse complement strand
AGCATCTACATTCTATCTCCATCGACTCTTGAATTGTTATCAACCGTTATAACTGAGTGTATTGTGATTATTAACGTCAAGATCTAGTCATCTGGGACAACATACATGGGAATGCCCAAAACCTTTTTCGTGTAAATGTTTTGTTCATAGCCATTATAGATTATATACTTCAAAGAAATGTGTGGTGGGGGATATAATTTTAGTCTTATGATTTCTAGAATATATAGCACATATGAATTGATCTTGTAATTTTGGAATTATCACATATTAAGGTGGGTTGATAGAGTATATACTAATGTGGATTGATCTTGTAAATTTCAGAATTGTTCATGTACATGAAAGGTAGTAGAAGAATGAAATTGTTAAGTTACGTTGGATATATTGGGCTGATATGTAACTTGAAATATGTGTAGTTGTTTTTTTTAGTTGATGAAATTCTCTTATTGGAACACATGTAATGCATGAAATGAGAAATGAAAATTAAATTCGAATGTTTAATTTGAAAAAAAAAACATAGATTACATTGGAAATGTGAGAAGAATTAGATTACTTATCCATTATTTTGTATCAAGATAAAGATTTATACTTGACATGTCATCACACTACAAGAATTTTGGGCGTTAATGTCAGTTGAAAAAAGTGAAACCGAATGTATAATGTCGGTTTTGTTTTTCTTTTCTTTTCTTTTTTTTTTTTTTTTGCGAATCTTTAATGTCTGTTTTAAATCGACATTGTAGGTATACCTTTAATGTCGGTTTAAAACGAACATTAAAGATTCGCTTTTTTTTTTTTTTTTAAAAAAAACCCATTCACCCCCCAAATTTTCTTTTTCCTTTCATTCCCATACTTTCACTCACCCACAACCCACGCGAAACCCTTCCAAAACGTGACTTCTTACTTCCTTCCACGCGAAACCCACAACCCGGCCAAGCATTCGGCCAACAACCTGGTAGATCTGGCCTCTGTTCGTCAATCTGCCTCTATTTGTCGTGCAGATCCGCCTCTGTTCATCAAGATCTACCTCTATTTTTCTCCCCCTCTTTCTTTTCTTCTTGTGATTTTATTTCCACGTTTTCCATGATTTGTTCCAAATGAGTCGTTTAGGGTTCAAATCAGCGGTGTTTCACGGCGACGTCTGTTTTGGGGAGATGTCCTCCTCTTTCAAGTTCTTCAGAAAATTTCTTCATTTTCTCTTAGGTGTAAGCTACAATCTTCCTTTCTGTTGAACAATCGCACTTGATCCAGCTTCACTACTCCTGTTTCCACGAATTGAAGGTTTATTCATTTTCTTTATTCTTTTTGCTTCCTCTGAAACTTTTTTATTTTGTTTTCTGAGAGGAAATGTATGTGTGTTTGTGCATGTTTGGTATGGATACTGATGGATACTGATGGATACTGATTTTCAGCTCTGTTAATTCTTTTAATCATGAAAAAATTTACTGTCAATTTGGAGTGGAGTAGACATATGAAAGCGAGACGTATTAAACGAAGTTAGATTGTAATTTCGATTCTGATGTTCTTTTCGGAACTTATAGACCGCAATTGTGTTTTTTGGGGATGAAGAAATTCACCTGTTTTCCATGTCGAGCAAGTAGAAGAACTTTCCATGCTTTTGGTGTTTTGCAGTGCCGTGTAGCTTATATCTGTCATCTCTTAGTTATTCAGACAATTTCTTCATTTTCTCTTAGGTGTAAGATACAATCTTCCTTGCTTGTTTAACAGTCGCACTTGATCTAGCTTCACTATTTTTGTTTCCACGAATGGTAGGTTTTACTCATTTTCTGGTTTCTTTTTTTTTCTTCTGAAATGTTTTTGTTTTGTTTTTTAAAAGGAAATGTATGTGTGTTTGTGCATGTTTGGTATGGATACTAACTTTTAGCTCTGTTAATTCTTTTAATGATGAAATATTCACTGTGAATTTGGAGTGGAGTCGACTTATAAAAGTGAATAAACTCAAACTTAAGTAACTCACTAGCTAATAATTTGGACTATGGAGTTTGGGCAATTTCAATCTCAAACTTGGTATATACGTTGGGGATTCATAAGATTTCTATGCCTAATATATATATGCGTGGATGTGTGTATATATCTATGAGTGTGCTTTAATTTTTCGAGTTTCAAATTAATATTGTTTTGTTACTATGTATTAAAAAAGTTGAGCAGTGATTATTAACGTTTATTATTCTCTCTTTAGAGACAAATCTTTAGCTTGTTAGAGGACATTGATTGTTGAGTTTGAATAGTAATATACATATGCATAAAGTTTTGACTGAACACTTTATATTGGCAGCTTTATTGTGTCATTTTCGAATAATTTCTTTTTGCTTTATGTTGGAGAATCAAACATTTTGATGTGATGCAATTTTTAGGCTAATTAAAGGAGAGAGAACTTGTTTCTAGCACATTTCCTAATTCGACTTAAACATTAATTTGATGGGTTGTAAAGAAGTTTTTAGATGAATAAATATATAAGAACTCCTTTTTTTTTTTTTTTTTTATGATAGTGTGACAAAATATAGTAGAGCTCCTAAAAAGCAATTGTTTTACATATATGAGAAGTTGCATTTTAATGGTGTATCTAATAGGCCTATAAATTTTTCTACTATATACTTTTAATGGTATTTTTTGTGTGTTTTTTAGGTATTTGGAAGCGGTGGGGAGGAGATGGATTTCTTGCAACAACAAGAGATTCATGTAAAAATTATTCTGGGTAAGTGCATTTTTGAATGCTTGTAGTCTTAAGCACAGTTTCCAAGTATTTTCAAGTTACTCTAATGATATGGAAATTCCTGTTTGAGAAGTTATATTGTGCTTATTTCTCTTTGGACCATATTGGATTAGAATGTAGCACCTATTTATGACTTATGGGTACTATTTATTTGTAGTTTAGATTTGATTCAAGGTGCTTGAGTTTGTGGGTTGCACTATGATAGTTTGTGGGTTATTCATGCACTATGGTAGTTTTTGTGACAACTTTTAACATTTGAAGTACATTGTGAGCTAAATGTTCTTATTGATATATGTATTTTTAAATATTCATTTTTTGGGAATTCTGATAGTTCTCTTGAGAACACGTGGTTGTGAAATATTTTTGGGAGTGTGTTTCTTTGAGCAGGTTGAAGATAAATTTTTGGTTTGTTTTGGTAGCATCGTTATGCTGCCAAAAATTTTTCATCGTCTTCATATCTCATATATAGGTAACTAAGCTTCTCTTCTTCAAGATCTTGAAAAAGAAGATTCTCTCATCTATTGATATCAACTCTTGAGATATATCCGTTTTTCTTAGAAGAATATGTTTAAATTGGCTATTTCCTATTTTTTTTCTTCTTGTGTATGAACTGAGAAAGAAAGATTACTAAAATAATGCCATCTTTTGTTGTTTCTTCTTCAATATTTAAGACACCTTTGGAAGAGACATAGAAGGCATTGTCGTTGTTCGTGTGTCTCCACCGCACATGCCGCCAGGTTCGTTCTACCCTATACTTTTACTGATGTTGTTTGCGTGTTTTTTAGGTGTTTAGAAGGGGTGGGGAGGAGATAGATTTCTTGCAACAACAAGGGATTCACGTAAAAATTGTTCCTGGTAAGTGCATTTTTGAATGCTTGCAGTTTGAAGTACAATTTCAAGTGTTTTCAAATGACTCGAATGATATGAAATTTTCTGTTTGAGAAGTTATAGTGTGCTTATTTCTCTTTGGCCCATATTGGATTAGAATGTAACATCCGTTTATGACTCATGGGTACTATTTATTTGTTGTTTAGATTTGATTCAATGTGCTTGAGTTTGTGGGTTGCACTATGGTAATTTGTAGGTTATTCATGTACTATGGTAGTTTTTGTGACAACTTTTGAGATTTGAAGTACATTCTGAGCTAAATTTGCTTATTTATGTATGTGTTCGTGAATATTTATTTTTTGAGAATTCTGATAGTTCTGTTGAGAACACGTGGTTGTGAAATATTTTTGGGAGTGTGTTTCTTTGAACAGGTTCATGGTAAATTTTTTGTTTTGTTGTGGTAGCATTGTTATGCTGTCGAAAATTTTTCATCGTCTTTGTATCTCATATCTAGGTAACCAAGCTTCTCTTCTTTAAGATCTTGGAAAAGAAGATTTTCTCATTTATTCAACATTGAATTTTCTTGTTTTGCAGGTGCAACAAAGGAGTAAATATTTGGTATCGCAACTTCTTTATGCTTTTTCTTAGGGAACTCTAGATCCAACACATTCACTACAAGAATTTTGCCTTGAATGTACTATTTATGCACATTCCCAATAAACACGGTTAGTTGAATATGAATTCTGATCACATTTTCATTTTCAATCCTTTGTCTTAAATCTTTATTGTTTGTGATCCCAAGAAGAATTATGAAGGCCTGAATTATTTGTATTTTTTGTATTACTTGTAAAATCATAATGTTTGTATTACTTGTAATTCATGTTTTCAAGGCCTAAATTATTGTACGGCTTTTTAAATTATAATTCTATAGTAGAATTTGCAGATTAAATGTAATAGATTTATAATCCATACATGAATAATGTCATAGCCACAACGTTCAATGATGATGCGTCATGTTATATTTTTCTATCAAAAAAATGGATTTGGAAACGGAATTTAAAAAAAGGGACAATAATTGATAAAACGGATAGATTTTGGGCTTCAATGTCGGTTTAAAGGACTTCATTTGATTCTTGGGCTTCAGTTGAAACCGACATTAAAGGGCTTTAATGTCGGTTGCAAATTTCATTAAAGGGCTTTAATGTTAGTTGCAACCGACATTAAAGACAGTGTTATTAAAGCCCTTTAATGTCGGTTTAAAACCGACATTAAATACAACCGAGGCTTTAATAACACTATCGTTAATGTCGGTTGTCAACCGACATTGAAGCCCTTTAATGTCGGTTTAAAACCGACATTAAATCTCGAAATTCTTCTAGTGTCAGTGTCAAGTGTATTATCTTTCTTGACATGAAAATTATATGAAGAAATATTTGCCTTAACGTTTTTTTCAGAATCAACTTATCACATTATATATGACAGTCGAATACTCAATGCTTTTATAAGCGTAAAGTATACCCTTTACTTGACATTGGAAAAACATTAAGTAATCTAATTTTTGTAGTAGCGGATCAGATAGAGGTGGTAAATGTGAATCATCATCACTTTATGTATTATGTGATGTTAATAGTATAGTCCATCAAACTACAACATCTTATACACCACAACAAATTGGTGTAGTTAAAAGAAAGAACCAAACTTTAAAGGACATGGTTAATTGCATGTTAAATAGTTCAGGCTTACCTCACAATTTGTGGAGGGAAGTTTTGCTAACAGCAAAATTTATACTAAATAGAATTCCACATAAGAAGACTAATAAGTCGCCTTAGGAAGTGTGAAATGGAAAGTTACCCTCATATAAAATGCTAAAAGTGTGGGGGTGTTTGGCAAAGGTACAAGTTCCTTTACCAAAAAAGATCAAACTTGGGTTTAAGGCAAATGATTGTGTCTTTATAGGCTATGCAATGCATAGTGTTGCTTATAGATTTCTGGTGAATAAATCAGAAATATCTGATATCATTAATAATACCATAATGGAATCTATGAAAGCTAAATTCTTTGAGGATATTTTTCTTTAGGGAAGGACATAAAATTATTCGTACCAAAAGAATTAATGAGGCTAGCACTTTGAAGGTCAAGATTATTATAATACTGAGTCTGAACCTAGAAGAGGTAAAAGAGCTAAGAAAGCTACTTCTTTTGGACCCGACTTCATAATTTATATGATAGAAAGTGAGCCTCAGACTTTTCAAGAAGTTGAATCATCTCGTGATGCACCTTATTGGAAGGAAACTATCAATAGTGAGCTAGAATCCATTTTACAGAACAATACATTGATATTCGTTGATTTACCTCTTGGAAGTAAACTAATTGGGGGTAGATAGATTTTTAAGAGAAAGCTAAAGGCTGACGACACTATTGATAAGTACAAAGCCCGATTGGTAGCTAAAGGCGAAAAAGAAAGGCTATATTTCTTCGATACCCATTTTCTAGTGACGAGGATGACATCTATAAGGATGTCCTCAAGGATGTTAATTACAATAGTAGCTTGACAAAATTTGGAAATACACCAAATGGATGCAAAAACTGCATTTTTAAATGGAGATTTAGACGAAGAAATTTATATGGAACAACTTGAAGGATTTTTGTTAAAGGACTTGAAGACAAAGTTTGTAAACTTGTTAAGTCTCTTTATGGATTGAAATAAATACCTAAATAATGGCATGAAAAGTTTGATCACACTATATTTTCAAATGGATTTAAGATAAATGAGTGTGATAAATGTGTCTATATTAAAATCATAGATCAAGAGTATGTCATCATTTGCTTGTATGTGGATGATATGTTAATAATGGGCATAAAAATAGGAACGTTATTGATTCCACTAAAAGAATATTGAAAATAACTTTGATATGAAAGACCTTGGTCTTGCTAATGTTATCCTTGGAATTCAAATAACAAGAAATCCAAGTTGATACATACTTTCTCAATCTCATTATATAGAAAAGATGAGAAAATTTGATCATTTTGAGAGTACGCCGACTATTACTCTATTTGATCCAAATTGTAATTTGAAGAAAAATAATGATGAAGGTGAGTCTTCTCTATAATATTCTAGAGTTATTGGTAGCTTAATGCACATAATGAATTGCACAAGACCTGATATTGCCTATTCAGTAAGAAGGTTAACAAGATACTCCAACAACCCTAGGCATGATCATTGGAATGCGTTAGTCAGAGTTTTAAAGTACTTGAAGTATACTCTAGACTATGGATTGCATTATCTAGTATCCATATGTACTGAAAGGATTTAGTGATGTTAATTGTATTTCTAATAGCATGCCGATTAAATCAACTAATGAGTATATTTTTACCTTATGTGAAGCAGCTGTATCATGGAAATCTTCAACACAGACATGTATAAAACGTTATACTATGAAATCAAAGTTCATAGATCTTGATAAAACAGGAGAAGAAGTTGAATGACTCCGAAACTTTCTTGAAGATATTCCATTGTGACCAAAACTTGTAATTGCAATATGTATTTATTGTGACAATTTAGCGGCTTCTATGAGAGCCAAGAATTAATGTCTATAATGGCAAGTCACGTCATATTAGATGCAGATATAATTCGAGAAAACAATTGCTCTCTAATGGAATAATTTCTATTGATTATGTGAAGTCGAAAGAGAACATTACAGATCATTTGACGAAAGGATTGTCATGAAGGCAAGTCGTATATGCATTGAGGAAAATGAGGCTAAAGCCTATGAAATGAGTAATCTGGTGGTAACCTAACCTAGTTAACTAGAGATCCCAAGTTCTAGATGTTGGGAATGTCCTAGAACTCGCAGTTCGTATTAAGTATTATATTTATCAATAATAATGACTTGTTGATTTTGCATCTTATTATGAAAATTCAATAAACACATCCTTGGCTATAGTCTGAATGCTGTAACTTCATGTAGTGACATAAACATGATCAAATATGACAGTATATAGCCTAAATGGTCTAATAAGTATATGGATGAAATTGGGTATCTCATCCTGGTAACATTATTGGATGCAACCCACTCTGTAAAGTGCTACAAACGATGTGATTCACAAATCGTTCATATTGAGACATGTGAGTGAAGGCATCCTATGCAATGAGTTTGCATATAGACTGGACTACGAAAGTAGTCACTTTTCTTTATAACGACTGTTTACTGTTAAAACTAACTATTTCATTTATTATATAACCTAGGTGAACTCGATCTTAATCTTAAGCTAGCTATGAACTCCTGTTTTTTCAGGATTATCCTTTGATCTGCAAACGGTGAGAGTAATCCAACAGCAATCCTCAATAAACTTACCATTTTGGGGATAAGATCGGATGAATAGTTGAGGACATAGCCTTGCAAGATGGAATTCACCTTAACCTATTAGGGTTAGCAGATAGGTTGTTCTCTTAAGTACTGATTCCAGGTCTTGGACAATCGGGGCCCCGCCTTCTCATGATTGAGAAATGATTTGGTTCATAGAGATTATGAATCAAAATTGTTCATTAGAAGATCAATAGGAACTTAAGAACAAGATGTATTCACAGGGGTAAAACGGTATTTTTGACCTAGCTGTGATTACAAACAATCTGTGAAGGATCGACTTACTTCTTTTGGTTATTAAGTGGACATAATATATCTATAGTGAGGGGAGTTTAACTATGGGCTATATTGAAGTGTCCTATTAGTTAATGACTGGGGGTCAGATTGGATTAATTAGTTTAGTCGATTAATCTCGAATCGTTGGAGCCAATGATCTGTAGGTCCGCGAGGCCCCCCTACTAGCTTGTAAATGGATAAGCTTTAGAGTAGCTTGAGAAATTAATTTTAAACGGAATAGGAGAATATATATTTAAATATGATTTAAATATATGAAGATGATTATTGTGCAAAAATTAATTTAATATTTGATATTAAATTAATATTTTAAATTAATTTATGAAATTAATTTAAGAAAATCATTTTTCTGTTTTAGTAATCAAAATGGTTTTGGAATCAAAATTTTATTTTAAAAGGAAATTGAAAATTGGTTTTGCATGGTACAAAATGGAAAATATTGTTTTTCCATTATCATCTTCATCATACTCACACAAAGCCCATCTCCTTCTCTTCATTAATACTCCAAGCATGAGCTACAAGCCATACAATTCACTTCTTTGCATGTTCATCTACAATAAATAAAGAAGTTGGAGTGATCCGGGGAGAGCTAATACAGAAATTTTGAGAGAAAACCTCTGTGAGAAGAAAGAGTTCTTCCAATTGGGCTACTGTGAGTTCTTCACTGTTCTTCATCGATTCAAGTTGTTCTTAAGTCCCACAACTCTGTCTAAAGCTCCAAGAGGATAGTGGGGAAGACCTTGAGGTGGTTCACAGTGATGCTGTACAATCAAGTTCTTGGAGAGTTCTTCAAAGGTATGATCTTAAAACCCTATTTTTAGAAAAGCATGCTTTAGTTTCTGCCAAATTAGTGAATTTGAATACTTATGGATCCTTGATACTTCCGCTGCATGTTATTTAACTCTTTCACTAGGTTCAATAGGCAAACTAGTTGGATAATTCATAGTTGACATGCATACTAAGAAACTTATAGTTTCTTCTTGTTTCTATGATGTTCTAGAATGCGTGATTTGTTGATGTTAAGATTATATTGTTCTCTTATTTTATAAGAGGAGTAGTGATAGGATGCTCTTAATCAATATTACCTATATGAGAGTAGAAGTAGTGTTGCTTCTATGAGAACTTTTTAAATGGCTTATGTTCTCTAAAGCTCTCATAAATTCAAGATTTTTTTCCAGGACCAAAGTGGACACAAACGTATAGAACTCAAAAATACAAGATGAGTTGTGTATGATATCTATTGTCTCAATTCACCAATGAGAAGGATAGTTCCAGAGTTTAATCTCATCATTTCTTCAGTAAATTCGATGAATATTCATTAAAGAAGGTTCAAGTTCAAAAGACACCTCTCCTGATGTATAACTTATCAGTTTGCTCTCAATCGGTTTGTTTGATTTTTCTTACTTTCTTTCATGTGGGGGATTGTTGGATATATATAGTGAAAGAAAGTGAAAGTTTGGTGAATATTTGAAACCTAAAATGAATTTAATTGTGTAGACTAAATTCATTGTTTAGAAACTTCAAATTGAATTGAAACTTCAAATTAAAATGATGTTTCATGTATAAATTTAATATGTATGCACTGAAATTTGTAGTTTTTTCAATTTGAATGAGCTACGTTTGATTTTTGTCATGTAACAACTCAATTGAGTTAAATTTGACAAATGTTCAATTTTTGTATTTATTTGATTTTATTTTGTAATTTGGAGAGTTACAAAGTTGTTAGCCTATAAGAAACTTGATTATTCATTGGTAGCATCCCATTCTAAATTAAAGAGTTCTCCCATTTCTTTCTTTCTTTCTTTTGTTCTTGAGTTGGGTTGAGAGCAAGTATCCAAGAGTTCTACTAAATTCGAGTAGTTCGAGGTGGTAATTCTACTGGAGTTTATCGTTGTATCCTGCTGAGACGATCGCTGTAGTTTGCTTGCTTCCCGTGTAAAGCGAATAATTGTCTTCAAGACAGCAATTACCAAAAGCATGCCTCGACTACGTTTTGAATCTTCAAAGTTTGTTAGTATATTCAGTTTTATATGTACCATTTCCTCCAACAAATAGTTCCTTTATTTTTCTATTTTTGAAATTCTTCCTAGTCTAAAACTCATTGGAATTTCTATTTTTATTGGTTGAAAAAAATGATTTTGACATTAATTATAGGAAAGAAAAAAGAAATAACTAAAGTAGAGGAAATCAATTAGCCTCGTTCGATAACTATTTGTTCTTTTTAGTTTTTAGTTTTTGAAAATTAGGCATGTCTAATAGTGATTCTAGAATGGTTAAAATAACCTTTACCATTGTTAAAATTATTTTGAAATATATTTTTATGATTCAAAACCAATTTTGATTAATTGAAAATTGCACTCAGAAGTAAAAACTAAACATTAAATAGATTTTGTATGACTATAAGTGAGTTTCAAAACAATTTAGAACATCGTAAAAATGATTTTAACCATTTCAAGATCACTCCCAAACATACATTTAAGTTTTCTTCTCCATTTCTTACAATGGTTTGATCTTTCTTATGTAAAAATTGTTGAATTCTTAGACAAATTTCGAAAAACAAAAATAAGTTTTTAAGAATTACTTTGTTTAGTTTTCAATTTTTGGGTTAATTTTTAAAACATTGGTAGAAAGATAACAGCGCAAGATTTTAGAAGTGGAAGAGGTGTTTATATGCTTATTTTTAAAAAACTAAAAACAAAAAACCAAATTGTTATCAAATGGAAACTTAGGCCTCATTTTGTAATCATTTTGTTTTTAGTTTTAGTTTTTGAAAATTAAGTCTATGGACACTACTTCCACCTCCAAATTTCTTCCTTTGTTATCTACTTATCACCAATGATTTAAAAATTAAGCCAGCCAAATTTTGAGAACTAAAAAACTAGCTTTCAAAAAACTGTTTTTGTTTTTAGAATTGGGCTAAAAATTCAATCATTATACTTAAGAAATATGTAAATTATCGTAAGAAATGTGGATGAAATAAACTTAACTTTCGAAAACAAAAACTAAAAATAAAATGATAACCAAACGAGACCTTGGTTGTTCATTAATTTTTCATTTATTCAACGATTAGAAAATTACACGATTAATTATATTAACTAGAGAAAAAATGTTTTTCAAAACAATTATTTTTATTTAGTTAAAAATTATATAAACTAAATTTCGAAAATATATCAAAAATTATTTTGAATTCTTATCAAACATTTCAATTTATTTCAAAATGACTTATTTTCAAAATTAAACTAAATACACTCTAAATAAATTTTGCTGTTACAAATATGACAGTTTGCTGTTTACGTATGTTAAATTATTGCTAATGGGATGTGGAGGCTAAAGTATTGTTGTCTCGAAGCCAATGTCATGTGGGGTTTGACACGTTTAGACATTAGAGTCGTGTACGTTACTTATTTGGTTTTGGGAAAATTATTTTGAGATTTCCTTGATTACATCCATGGTCTTAATTTGTCTTTTTGTTTTTGTTTTGTTTTTTGTTTTTTTTTTTTTTGGAAAATAAACCCAATTCATCTGTTATTTGTGTTCATACACAGCTATAAAGAGAACTGTCATATGTGATCTAATAAAGAAGAAGAAAAGGAAGAGAAAAAAATACAAAAAATTTACATGAGAAACCTCTAAATAAATTAGGTTTACAGGTAAAGATGAAAACCTTCACTATATAAAATAGAAGTTACAAACTTGCTTTCTTATAGAAAAATAGTAAGTCTCTTTAATAAAAAGAAGCTCTCTATTTTTTCCTCACATTTTGCTCATATGTTGAAGATTTTTGGATGGTTTGACAACCACGGATCTTCATCTATTTATAGCTCCAAAAAAAACTAATCATCAAACAGGCTCTAAATTCACCTTGATCATTGGGAAGATTTAAGAATCACAAATTGGCTTTGGACAATGTGGAAGATCTAATGACGATAAATTGATTTTGGACAAAGTGTAAGAACCAATGATCCAAAATTGTTTTTCAAGAAACTTCTTGAATAATAAGAAATCCTCTTAAAGAATCTTGAAGATTATTTAACACATATTGGATTTTATTGAACTTTAGTTCGTGGATTGAACTTAATTAAGTTTATGTTGATTTCTATATATTTGGTACGATCTCTAATACTAGATGTTTGGATTTTCTTTATTAGAAGTGGACTTCACTAAAATATAGCACGTATGTGTTCTTAAAGTTGAAATTGTAGAAAATATATATTTTTTAAAAAATCTTTAAAAGACTATGGTTATCAATTTATGTTACCCGCTAAATGAATGAAAGCTAGTTCATATATTTTATAGAGCCCTCGTGGATAGTGGCCTTAGACTTAGTTGACTTTAGGTCTCATTTATTGAATTGAGTTTTATTGATCTTGGTCGAAACCCCTTTGAGCTTAGGCTTCAAGTCAATTTGTCACTATATGAGTTCTTTTGACTTATTTAAATTAGGGCTAGAATATACCATATGACCCAATTTGGCAAAATCCAATTAACATGACCACATTGAAGATGTTAAAGTAGAAGACAATATTAACTATTCTAGAAGGTTCTTGAAGTATCTACCATATGACATAAATATGTAAATTAGATTTCTCTAGAATTACATTGAAGTATGTAAATAAATATCTCAAAGAAAAGTATAAATATCCTAGGCTTTCTTTAGGTTAAAGAATTTTAGAGAATTCTTCTAGATAAGAATAAACCAAGAAATATCTAGATATTTAGAATCAAAAAATAATCTAGAGAGATCCTTTTATTTGACCTCCAAGGATCTCATGTCTATAAATAATAGTTGTGCTCTCATTTGTAAAGCAAGTAAGCAAAAGGGGAAGAAAGAAAAGCAAGAGAGTTAGAGAGAATCCTATATTGAAAAGTGAGTAAGTGTGTCTTGAGAGAGTGAAAAAGTATTCTCTCAAAAGTGTCCAACCTTGTACATTCATAATAAAGGTTTCTTTCTTCCAAGATTGTATCTCTTCTTTTTGTACCAATTTCTTCAACAAATGGTATTAGAGCCAAGCTAGCATAGCCTGCTGTGGTGGAGCTTTTGAAGATCGAGTACAGTCTGGGATTGTGAAGCTTATTGTCTGGGACACAACTACTCGTGGAGCGCATTCATCACTATAAGATGATGGGAGACCTTCAAGTTGTTGGAGGAATCAAGAAGCTCAACACTCAAAACTACAAAACATGATCCACATGCATGAAGTCGTATCTCCAAGGCCAAGACTTATAGGATGTTGTGGGAGACACTGAAGTCAGTTCATTTGAGAATGTTACTGCTTTGAAGAAATGGAATATCAAGGTAGGTAACGCCATGTTTGCAATTAAAACTATATTTGATGAAGAAATGTTAGGACACATCAATACAATGGAGACACCAAAGGTAGCATGAGACGTTTGCCTCAATTTTCTCAAAGAAAAATGATGCGAGATTGCAACTTCTAGAGAACGAGCTCTTGTCAGGTTCTCAAAGGGAGATGACTATCAAACAATACTCCACCAAGATAAAAATTCTATGTCGTAAAATATCTGAATTATATCCACTATTTCAAAATCAAGGATGAGAAGAATTATTATTATGGACTTAAACCTGAATATAGAAGCTTTATTGTTGCTATTCAAGGTTGGTGTAGTCCAACATTCTCTAGTGGACCTAGAAAATATGCTTGCTAGTCAAGAATCATTCGCTAAGAAAATATTGAAGGTCACGATAAAGAGCAACAACAAAAAAGCGCTCTTTGGTGGCCAAAGAAAAAGGTCAATTAAAATATCAAAAGAAAGTAAGATCAAAAGAAGATGAAGAAACTGCAAAACACTGTCAAGTAGGGGGAGCTAGTAATACTAATTAAAATAATGAGCATAAACAAAAGGGTGAATGTTATAACTGTGGAAAGATAGGCCACTATGACAAAGATTGTCGTCGAAAGAAAAAGGCAACAGAAAACAATACAGTCACTTCCCACGCTGAGAGCATTAGTGAAGAAGAATAGGATGCAGAGGTATGCTTTGAAACAATAGATCCCAACCACCAGTCCACATCCAATGTGGTGGAGAAGCAATTGTTGGCTCTCAACGTAGAAGAGGTAAATTATGAAAATGTTTGGATTGTCAATCCAAGTTGCTTTAACCACACGACAGGAGATAAGAGGAAGCTACAAAACACATATGAGTACAAAGGAAGCTGAGTTATTGTAACTGCAAACAACTCAAAGTTTCCAACAACCCATGTTGGCAAAACTCTGATAATACCTTGTTCTAATTCCATTCAAGTGGACTTAGAGAACGTGTTTTATGTGCCTGAAATGAAGAAGAATTTGGTGTCAGTATCTCAATTGACATCAGTAGGCAACTTTGTCATATTTGGGCCTGATAATGTTAAGGTGTACCATAATCTCAAAGTCAATGATACGCCATTGATGGAAGGATGAAGAATGGACTCAGTCTACATCATGTCAACAGAGATCACCTACGTGAATAAAACACGAAAGAATGAAACAACAGATTTTTGGCATGCAAGACTTGGTCATATTAGCAACAGCAAATTGAAGGCAATGATAAACAAGTCTATGCTTAAGAGGCTTCCTCGACTTGATATAAAAAAGAGACATGGTTTGAGTTGGTTGTCAATCAACTGCCATTCAAGAAGTCCAAATTCAGAGTAAAGCAACCATTGGAGTTGATGCAGCCAGACGTATTTGGTCCTGTCAAGCAATCTTTAATCAGTGATATGTGCTACATAGTGACTTTTTTTTATGACTTCTCCAGGTATGTTTGGGTTTTCTTTATGAAGGATAAGTTTGAAACAATTATAAAGTTTAAAGAATTCAAAGAACAAGTTGAAGGTGAATTAGGAAAGAGAATTCAATGCCCACAAACAGATAATGATGGAGAATATACATCTAATAAATTCTCTCAATTCTTGCAAAAGTATAAGATACATCATCAGTTGACGTGTCCAAACACTTCAAAACAAAATATAGTGGTAGAAAAAAAAATAGACATCTTGTAGAAGTCTTTTGCAGCATGTTACATGCAAATAATAGGCCAGAAAGTTTTTGGGCTGAATGCATGAGAACAGCAGCCCATGAGGTTAACAGACTTCCCCAACAAAGGCTTGGGTTCAAGTTACCTTATGAAAGGTTGTTGAATATCAAGCCAACAGTTGGTCACTTTCGAGTCTTTAGTTGTGTGTGTTATGTGTTTGTACCAAATCATTTGAGAAAGAAGTTTTATAAGAAAGCATAAGAAGCATTTTTGTTGGATATGACAACAAAAAAAAAATGGTGGAGATGCGTTGATCCTAGCAGTGGATGATGCTATACATCAAGGAATGTGATATTTAGTGAAGCATCATCATGGTGGGAGCTCGAATAAGAAAAGACACCTAAAGATGAGAAATATTTCAAAGAAAAATCAATAGAAGAGATAAGTGAAGTGCAATAGGCTCCAATAAGAGGAGAAGAAGAAAATGACGAAGACGAAGAAGAGCAATTAAGGACACAAAATTCTTGGCAAAATAGTGTATATAATCAAGAGCCACAATTACCTAGATCAACAAGACTAAAAAAATCGAATTCTAAGTACGTGAATGCGGTGTTAGCAATATTTCAGGAACCAATAACATATGAAGATGCGTCACAGAATATCCAATGGAGAAAGGCCATAGAAGAAGAAGTGGACACATTTAGCAGACATCAACATTGGGACATAGTGTCAGAAGGCTAAGAGCATCTAAGCATGCAAAATTCCAACAATAATTCGAGATGTTGGAAAGAGCTAGAATGGTTAGCGTTGAAGGGAGTGTTGAAGTAGAAGATAGCACTACTATTCTAGAAGATTCTTGAAGTATCTACCATATGACATAAATATGGAAATTAGATTTCTCTAGAATTATGTAGAAGTATGTAAATAAATATCTCAAAGAAAAGTCTACAAATATACTAGGCTTTCTTTAGGTTAAAGAATTATGGAGCTCCTCTAGATAAGAATAAATAAAAAAAAATCTAGATATTTAGAATCCAAGAATAATCTAGAGAGATCATTTTTCTTGGGCTCCAAGGATCTCTGCCTATAAGAGTGAAAAGTGAGTAAGTGTGTCTTGAGAGAGTGAAAAAGTATTCTCTCAAAAGTGTCTACGTTCATAATAAAAGTTTCTTTCTTCCAAGGTTGTCTCTCTTCGAAAAATTGTCCGAAATAATATTCTTGAGTTTTCACCTTATAAAACTAGCTCTCTTTTTGAAAACTCGTTCAAATAACTTTTCTTGATCCTTAGATCGACCACCGAAATTTAGTTTAAAAAATTAGTTTTTTCTAACCTATCGATTGTTTTGGCCCTTTTAGGCCTTTCTTGGTACATCTCAGATTACATCGAGATTCTAGTAATTTTTCCAAAATATGATTGATCTTCCTAAATCTTATACCAAATCTTATATAATTTCAATTTTTCTCCAAATTCGATTATATTTACCAAATATTATATCAAAATCTTACGTAATTTTTAAATATATAGCCAAATTTCTAATTTCCATATCAATTTACCAGTTATCCAAATGAATTTTTTTAGATGGGTCTATTTTGATTTTTAAATTTTTGGAAAAAATAAATTTTCAAAAAAAGGTAAAATATGGAAAATATATAAAATATCGATATGAATCTCAAAAAAATTAACACCGAGATTTTATATATTTTCCATATCTTACCTTTTTTTCCACAAAATGTAATTTATCCCAAAATTTAAAAATCAAAATGCAATCATAAAATCTAATGGGTAAATTCATTTGAAAATTTAGAAATTCATATAATCATGTAAACAGAAATTGACCTAAAATTACATAAGAATTGAATATAATATTCGGTAAAGATAACCGAATTTGAAAAATTTGAGAATATATAAGATTTGGTATAGGATTTGGATAGATTATCTAATATTTGGAAAAATTACCAAAACACCAAATATTCGAGATGTAGATAAGTTAGAAAAAGTAAATTTTTATAACTGAATCTGGTGGTCAATCTCGTTCGAGATCCCTGAGAAAAATTAATTTACCGACTTTTCAAGAAATGTGCTAGTTTTGAAAGATGAAAAGTTGAGGGTACTATTTTTGACAAAAGACACGTGATATTCCTCTCCCTTCCTTTTGTGCCAACTTCTTCGGCAAAAGACACGTAATATTATTTGAGATTGACCATATTTTCAACTTTAATTTTAATTTCAGATATTTATAATTACGTCATAAATTTTAAAAACAACTTGATATTAGCCAGAAGTTTATGGATGTCAAGCATTTGGATGAAAGGTTATCCAATTTCATGGCAGTTGAGGAAAATTGCTTGAGGATGAAAACAAGAAAAAAGTAGAGCAAATATTTTATATTATCCTTTTTAAAAGGAAAATCATGAATGAAATTCTTGTTTACTTTTGTAATATAGATTTGTGTATATTTCATTTTCCTGCTTTTTTTCCCCTTAGAATAAAGTTATTTACATATGAATACAAATTAATTTCGCGGAAAATTTCCATTAAAGATGTACATGAATTAGATTGAGGATATTTTTTTGGATCAACCTGAAAATTCAGGTTGATTGGGATGATAATCCAAAGAATCCTAATAAAGTTTTCAATCCAACCAAACCCAATAATTCGGGATTGAGTTGTCGGGTTATAACTTTTTTTTAATTAAAAATATGTAAATTTATATACAACGCAAGACGAATAATTAAAATCTTATAAAATTCAAATGTTAAATACCAAGTATCTATAATATTTATTACAAACTCTAAACAAAGATAAATAACATAACAATTTTAAAAAACTATATTTAAAATTCACAAATTAATCAATACAAAGTAATCAAACTTTAAACAAAGAAATATATATATATTTACATATATTTCATTAACATACATAAAATTTGGGTTGGGTTGGGTCAACCCAAATTTTTTTAACCAATCTACCACCCAACCCATCAACAATAGAAAAAATTTAACCCAATCTAACCCAAGAACAAA
Organism: Benincasa hispida; assembly: GCF_027475165.1. Classification (NCBI taxonomy): domain Eukaryota; kingdom Viridiplantae; phylum Streptophyta; class Magnoliopsida; order Cucurbitales; family Cucurbitaceae; genus Benincasa; species Benincasa hispida. Next base: position 55,476,099 of record NC_143484.1, on the reverse strand, counting down.
ACTACCTCAATCCAATTTTTACATTTTGGGTTGGATAGTTCAAGTTATTCGGATTATTTGAATACTCTAACTCCCATCTGTATGATGTTTAGAATTTTATCTTGATGTATATGGTTGACAAAAGCAAACAAAAGAAAAGGAATACATATATAAGGTGTAAGACATGTATAAGTTAGATTTCATACAGGTAGAAAGAAAAGTCCTGGAATAAATTGGAGTTTATGGCCAAAAAGTGATTATATTTACATTTTTTTAACGAAAAAAAAATCATATTTAAATACTAGTTTTAGTTGGTGAACTTTGCATAAGGCTATTTCATCAATATTTGACATCAATTTTATATGAATGCATGTGATAGATGTTAGTAGAAGTCAAATAATAATATTGTTTGGTTTAAAAAAATGTTACGTAAAAAATCTTGAAAAGTACATTTAATTTGATTCGTTTATTAGTTTTGCAATTGAGATTCAAATACATATTTATTTAACGACCACTATGCCTAAAAAAACACTCATCATATGTTCTTAAATATTCAATTCTACATATAATGTGTCATTGTCTTTGTTGGATCAACCTTTTTTTGGTTTGAATGTCTGTTTTGTCTTTATCGTTTCTGATACAAAATTAGATTAATATCAAATTTTATCTCAAAACTAATAAACAACTAGAGAAATAACTCATGTGTTTTATGAAGATTGTAATATCTCTCCATCTTTTCGATTATCAACAAAAATATATTATTAGGAAAGAAGTGGAGATTCAATTTATCCTTTTTTCTAGAAAAATGGTGAGAGGGTAGGGGCATAGATGCCAAACAAACCTGACCCCTATCTAATGGAAGATGATTGAATAAAATCTGGAAAGAAAAAGACCCCAAAAAATGGGTGTGTAAAATGCAAGTCGGCTAATTTTGAATTTGTGTGTAGTAGAGGAGCCAGAAATCTTATATAGAGGTACTATATGAAGAAAGAAAGAAATCTATAAATGAATGTAAAAAAGAAATTACAATTACCCTCTACGAGTTATCAGATTTTGAAATCAATCAATGATAACTTCAGTATCTAACTTATCAAATAAATCATTTTCAATATAAGCTATAAGACAATCATTCATCTATCAATCTCCCAATCGCTTCGCAATCGAGTCTTTACAATATGCATAGCAGAAAATGTTCTCTCTACAATAGATGTTGTAACGACTTGACTCCCTAGGACTTATACTAGACCTTTACCATAGACATGCATGCATACAATTCAAATTAAAATCTTTTTATGACTTAGTAAAATCAGATAAATAGCATAAAATAATTAACTTTAAATCTAAATAACGGAAATTCATTTACCAGGGTACACGTAAAACCATAAAAGAAAACTAGAAAGATATTTTAAAAGGTCTAAAAGCACAAATACCAGAGTGGAAACATATGATTGGTTCCAGTGGCTCGATCACGAATTCCACTTGTCATTCGTTGGCATATTCTTGCCCTTACCTGAAAAATAAACATGAGAAAGAATGAATATAAAATACTCCGTAAGTAACCTCACTATTGGAGTCAGGCTAAGCATCTATGTTCTCTAGATACCACCCTCTAATGGGACATAAAGGAACTCTAAATACAGAGGACCTTTGAGCAAAAGCAGATCGTCCAAACTCCATTGTTAAAGAACTCATACATTTACAGTCAAACAGAACAGATTATGCGCATAACTTAAATTACAACATGCTTCTTGAAATAAAAACAAAAGATCAAGAAACTATACCTTTGAAGAACCTTTCTTCAAGTATATCTTTCGATTAAACACGAACGCAACGAGCAGTAACTCGATCCTCGAACAAATCTGGACACTACCATTAGATTACCTTGGTATTCTCGATGTGAGAATTTAGAAGTGGTGGACTTTGGCTTATTTTAGTTTGAGAAAAGATTTAGAGTGGATAAGGAGACGATCGAGTAAACGATAACACGATAGTGTAGAAGATGAAGGTCTATCGCATAGACTAATACTCAATCATGTAGATAAGAAAGCTATCGTATAGTCTTTCGATGTTATCGTGTAGTAGCTCGATTACTAATAATATGAGACGTGTGAGATTTTGAAATCAAATTTCATTTTATCCAAAAATTACCATAAAATCGTGCAACTGCCCATTAAGGGTGGATATTGTGAAAAAGATTTTTAATTATCAAATAATTAATAAATATAAATAAATATGATAACTCACTTATCATATTATATCTATATAATCTACAGTTTTAATATTGCATCATATACAATATATAAACTATAGTTCTTTTTCTTTATTTCATGGAATTTAATATAAATCATATTTATATTAAATTTAATGACTATGAATCTAATTTATAGAAATTATATATGAATCATATTCAAATAATAGTTCCTCTAAACATAACAATGTTGTATCAAATACATTATATCACTTATTCATATATAATTGAATTAATTTAATTATATCATATATAATCAAATTCCCTCTAACTAATTTGAAAATTTCAAATTAACCCAAAAACTAATTCTCAACTTGAATCCATTGAGTTACCAATGAGATCTTATGAACCTGTAGCTTGAAGCTCCAACGGTACGTGAATAACTAACTAAACTCTTTAATCACATTATCCACCATCCGTTAACTGTCGAGCACTCTATTAAAGACTGACAGCTGCACTCTTCACACTACAGATATATTTATGTATCCATTAGATATAACCAATCAACAGTACGATGACCCTTCACAAATCGCTCGTAAGTACAACTGGGCCAATTTACCTTTTCCCCCTGTAGTTACATCTAACTTCTCAAGTACCACTGATCCCTCTAATGAACAATAGATCATAGTCCCACTATGACCAAACCCCTCTCGGACCAAGAGAGGGTGTGGCAGGACCAAGAGAGGGTGTGACACCATATTGTTCAAGACTCGGAGTCAGCCCTTAAGGGAGCAATTTATCTACTTACCCCTGCTTTGGGGAAGGAGTGAATTCCATCTTGTGTAGCTGAGTTCCCAGTTCCCCAATCAAACAAATCCCCAAAATGGTAGGCTTGTTGAGTCGACGATCTGGCCACTCTCACCCATTCAAATTAAAGGACCGCCCTCATAGACAAGAGTTCACAACTTACTCAGGATTCAGGTCATGTTACCTATTGTTATCCTAGTGAAATGAAAGTCTCAATTATGAACGGTATTATATAACGAGACAAAACATTTCATGGACTGGTATTATACAAACTCCTTTGTATAGAATATCCCCGCTCACATGTCTAATACATGAATGACCAGGATCAAATCATTTGAAGCACTTTACAACATTTGTAACACCTACAAAGCGGGTCATACTCGTAGTATCACTAGGATAAGGTATCCAGCCTTATCCATATACTACAGACCATTTAGGTTATCACTTAAAATTGTTGAGATTGGTGTCCTAAATCTCCTGGTAGTCTCGTAGTTTGTAAACATTCTTTAAACATATTGTTATTAATAAAATAAGTGTTATTTTATAAGCATTTACTTAATTCAATGAACTAAGATCCGTGGTTATTTTATGTAACTTAAGCATGTATGTGGAGACCTTATCCTTGTGACACTATAGATACGACCTGCTTTGTAGATGTTACAAGTATTGTAAAGTGCTATAAATAGTATGATCTTGATCATTCATGTGGAGACATGCGAGCGGAGTATCCTATACAAAGAGTTTGTATAAGATCGAACCACGAAATGATTAGTCTCTTTAAATAGATTAAAGTGAATAAAATATCATCATATATTATAAATCATAAAATGTTTGTTCATACAAGTGTTTACAAACTACAGGACCCTACGAGATTTAGGGCATTAACCCCAATAGGATGTTCATAACCTCTACTTTCCATGGGATGACCATCTAGTGGATAGTTGAACCCACCCTTTCGTAAGTGAGATGTACTCACAAACCTCTAGTAAATCCCGAAGAAAACACAAATCCCTGGTGACGTCTCGAAGGAGATCACCATCTCTGGTGAATCCCGAAGGAAACACAAGCCTCCGGTAAATCCCGAAGGAGATCACCACCTCTAGTGAATCCCGAAGGAAACACAAACCTATAGTGAAATCCTTATGGAAATCACCACCTTTAGTGGGTATCTAATTACGGTAGAGTAACTATATGTTAAAGTGTAATAACATGCAGCGAAAGTAACAAGGGTCCATAAGCATTCGAATTCACTAATTTTGGCAGAAGCTAAAGCATGCTCACCTAAATAAGAGGGTTTTAGATCATATCTTTGTAGAACTCTTCAAGATCTCGATCAAACAGTAGCAATCTTCTTCAGAGATCACCGTGAACCACCTCAAGATCTTCCCCACTATCCCCTTAGAGCTTTAGACCGAGTTGTGGGACTCAAGAACAACTTGAAGCAACATAAAATAGAAGGAGAAGCTCATAGCACTCAGCTTCGAAAAACTCTTCTTCAGCCGAAATTTTCTCGCAAAATTTCTATAGAATGCAATTCCTCAAAAACACTTCATTCTTCTTTAATTATTGCATATGAACATGCAAAAGAAGAAATATGCATGGCTTGTAGCTCATGCTTGAAGTTAATGAAGAAGAGAAAGTGATTTTTGTGTGAGCATGATGAAGAAGATTATAATGGAAAACCATGAAAAACCATTTTGTGCATGTTTTTCAATTATCCAATTTTATCTTAAAACCAACATTTTGATTTTAAAACTGAAAAATTTGATTTTTTTAAATTAATTTCATAAATTAATTTAAAAAATATTAATTAATTTAATATCAAATATTAAATTAATTTTGCACAAAACCATCTTCATATATTTAAATCATATTTAAATGTATATATTCTCCTATTCTGTTTAATTTTAATTTGAACGTTTCAAATTAATTTTTCAAGCTACTCTAAAACTTAACCATTTTTCAAATTAATTATTCTTTGGATTAATTTGAAGTGCTCTTTGGAGTTAATCAAAGCTAAAATTACTTTGGGCAAGACCATGGTTCCAATACCTTTAAACTTAAAGTTGGTTTCCAAAGGAGGGTTAAAAATCACCTCCCTGTGGAAGCAGTCTATACTGGCATTATTAGCAGCTAGTCAATCCATGCCCAATATCACATCAAAATCACGCATGTTTAGAACTATTAAGGTCACATCTAAAGTGTGATTTGCTATTTCAATCTGACATGCCTTTATCTTTTCATTAACTAACATGATTTCACCTTATGGATTAGAAACTTATAGAATATACTGTAAGGTATCTAATTCTAACATGGCATGGGTTACAAATGTTGATGATATGAATGAGTGAGATGAACTAAAGTCAAACAAAGTCAATGTATAGCATCCTAAGATTGGGAGTGTATCTGTCAAAACAATGTTAGACTTCTCGGCCTTCTACCGAGTGGTGGAATATACTCTACCCTGCTACTGCTGACAGCTCAAACCACCTTGATTCGAGCTCGTAGGTTGGCCCCTATTATTAGATGCATTCCTCTAGAGGCACTTTTCCGACATGTGCCCTCTCTGGCCACACCAAAAACAAATTCCAGTACCAGCTAGACAACGTCCCCAATGACGTCTACCACAAGTTGAACAAACTATCTTATCCTCTTTAATAGCTACAGATGGGGACCTCTACTTCCCCCATTGCCATGGAGCTCTGTTTTTGTTCTGGTTCTTTTGTGGAGGCTTTGGAGGCCTCTAACCTGCCTTCCTCTTCTGACCTGAAGAGGATCCTACTCCTTGTGATCTCATGTTTCCCTTCTTAGAGTGGAATCTATTATGGCTGCTATACGTAACGCTGTTGCACAACTGGTGGGCTCATGATACCTACTGTAACGACCCGACTCCCTAGGACTTATACTAGGTCGTTTCCAAAAATATGCATGCATATAATTCAAATTGATATCTTTTCATGACTTAGTAAAATCAAATAAATAACATAAATTATTAACTTTATAAAATCTAAATAAAGGAAAATCATTTACTAAAGTACCCCTAAAATCATCAAACAAAACTAGAAAATTCTTTAAAAAAGTCTAAAAGCACAAATACCAAAACTCTGAGTTCAAACATCAAGACTAGAAATTTTAAAACATAAAATCCTAAAGAAAAACATAAGCAGAAGCATACGACTGTTCCTAGTGGCTCGATTATGGATTCCCCTTGTCATCTGCTGACGTGTTCTTACCCTTATCTAGAAAATAAATATGAGAAAGAATGAGTATAAAATACTCAATAAGTAACTCATTTTTGAGGTCAAGCTAAGCATTTATATCCTCTAAATGCCACTCTCTAGTGGGACGTTCATAACTTCTACTTTCGATGGGATGGCCATCTAGTGGATATTTGAATCCGCCCTACTATAAGTGAGATGTATCCACAAACCTCTGATGAATCCCGAAGAAAACACAAATCTCTGGTGAATCCCGAAGGATACACAAATCTCTGGTAAAATCTTGAAAGAAACACAGATCTCTAGTGGATCCCGAAGTAAACACAAACCTCTAGTGAAATCCAGAAAGAGATCACCACCTTTGGTGGTGTTCTAATTATGGGTAGGGTAACTATCACTATCATAAACCTAACATACATCATTAAACATAGTCCCACAAACGTGCAAAGTCATAATATCATGCTCAATGTTCGTCCAGCAAATCATATAAACTGTAATGACCTGACCCCTTAGGACTTAAGTTAGGTTGTTACTAAATACATGCATGCATGGAACTCAAAACGACACTCGTTCATGGCGAAATAAATTTTAATTAAATAAGGTAAGTTCGAAAGACTTTCATTAAATTCAAACACTAAAACAATAGTAAAGTACCCATAAATCATAAAGGTCAATAAATAAGTCTGAAAAACAATTCTTAAAAGTAAGTTTTAAACACCAAAACTAAAAGTTAAAGAGAAACATAAAAAGAACTTCAAATCTCATGATGCGAAAGCGTAAAAACTAGTCTCAGTGGCTCGATCATGAATTCCGCTTGTCCATCGCTGGTACATCTCTACCCTTACTTGAAACAACAACAAGAGAAAGAAAGAGTATAAAATACTCAGTAAGTAACCTCACTACTGGGGTCAGGCTGGACATCTATGTCCTCTAGATACCCACCTCTGGTACATATACACATGAAGCAAGGAGACTGAGTCCTATCCTACTGTAGTTAAGTATGCCCACTACCTCTGGTGAATCCCGAAAGAGACACAAACTGGTGAATCCCGAAGGAAACACAAAGTCTAATGACTATCTAACTAATCAGTAAGAACATTTGCACAGTCTCAACATCATAATCATCACTACGAATCTAGGACATACATATTATCCTCAATATCATGGCTCTACCACATACACATATACCTCAACATCATGGTTCTACCACATACATGTATACCTCAACATCATAATTCTACAACATACATGTATACCTCAACATCATAGTTCTACAACATACATGTATATTTCAACATCATCAGATTAAATACAACCATATGGAAGCATGTACCATCTCATACTAGCATTCAAGTGTCTATGTGCATAATTAAATAATTCAGATCTCGTACCAGAACATACTTTGATCATATCACACTATCAATCTATTATGCTAACATTCTGCCATAACATACGTTTATCATGCTAGCATACATCTAATGTCTGGCCTGTGGGCAGTTCTATTATTAAGATTCCTTACCTTAATTGAAAATCCACAATCAGATAACCAAACGAATACAACCATTGAAGTAACGGTCTACGGCGGCGGACCGGCGGCGTGAGGGTCTGTAAGGCTAGACGGATGAGTGGCGCGCGAGTCAAGGGATGAGTGGTGCGAACTGAAGAGCGGCGGCTCCTCTGGTTCGAGCTCGAAGAGGGCGGCGGCAACACTCAGACGGCTAGACAGAGGAGGGTATGTGGGAGCGTTACACGGCGAGGTCTGTGGTGGCAAGCGACGATTGAGGCTGGACAACGAGTAGCGAACGAGGCTGGGTGACTCACAACGGCATGACTGAAGCTTGGGCAGTGAAGGAGGCAGCGGCGGAAGGTTTTCAACGAGGGTGGAGGGGATGTCACGCTTTCCACGAAAGGGGAAGGGTTTTCTTTTGTTTAATAATAATAATAATAATAATAATAATAATAATAACTAAAAAAGAAAATAAGTATAATTATATTTAATCTCTTTCCTTATTTCATTTTATACTATTAAATTCCTTTCCGTTTAAAAAAAAATTAATTTCTGCCATTAATTTTCAAATTGAATTTTAAATTAAATAATTTCACGTCAACAATTAAATTCTCGCACTTATGCTTGAAGCCCAAAATTCAAAAAATGCCCTCCAACTAATAACAATTACTGAAATTCCAAATAATAAAGTTACTGAAATTACATTATTATAAAAAAAATGTGCGGGGTGTTACATAAATAAAATAACTTAATTCATGCCTTCACTCAAAACATGCTTCAAAATACAATTAAGATCAACTCATTTATCCTCATGCATCTCGATGCAAACAGTCTTAAAATCTTCATAATCATTCTTAAATTCATCGGCTGACACTAAGGTGGTTCAGCAATAATTTCCAGCTACAACCACCCATGCAAATAGCCCACACTTGTACTTTATCATTCTTCACTATTTTGACATTATACGAACCAGTCATAAATTTTTGATAACTTCCTTTAGCACCTCCTTACTACTAATTCTCATTCTTACTTGGAAAAAAACATCTTTCAAATCAGTTTCCGACCTAAATATAGGATAGCTATGCACTTTCCCATCATTCTTAGATAAATATAGAGATTTCAAATTAGAAGAAAACATAATGAATCTATATCTAGATTGTTTAAATCAGATGGAAAATTCAAATTCATATCAATATTTGAGTTATTTGACTAGTTTGATACTAGATCATCTTCATGCAAGTCACCAGAGTTTTCATAAGACATGTGAGGGGACGGATGGGGAGACCAATCTAACTGCTTGACTTCCTTATTTAGATTATGTTGAATATAGATATGAAAAGCCTTATTTCTAAGACTTTGGTTTACCATATTTAAAATATCATTATCATTGCATAGCAAACATAAACCGCAAGATAATTCAAAACCAGGTTTAAGATATCAGTAGTTGTGGACATTAAGTACACTTGCTTCTATCATAAAATTATTTAGCTCAATGATTGACAACATATCTTTATCAGACATATGTTGAACTAACTATCAATTTACATATTTGCAAGAACACATTATCATATTCAAGGCAATAAACGTGTAACGTCCATCACAAAATTTTAAATTTCTATATATATCCAACTGAACATTTAAAAACACATTGTTGTCTTTTTAGCCCTTAATTTCAAATTAATTAATTTTTATAACAACCCTTTTTACTAAAAAATTTATTATTTTGAATAGTGCATTGCGTAGAGCTCGAAACAACGATTTTAATGCCTCTTGAATCACCCAAATAAGAGTTCGGAGAAAAAGAGGCGTAACAGAAAAATACCCAAGATGGTGATGTGGCGAATTAATCATCAAATTGGACCAATTAGAGAGTGTCATTTGTAACTATAAGGGTAAATGATACATGGGACTTAAAATTTCGAGCTAAAATTATCTCAACTTTTCAAATTTTACAAGCCTCAAAATTAGTAAAAAAGGCCACGATTTTTACTCTCTCTACAAGATTCCAATTTTCTTCTTTTCAACTTATTCTTGAGAGAAATTTTTATTCTATTGTGAGGATTAAAGTGTGTGAGCTCAAACATGTATACCTACTCTTTTTAGAGAGTTTTATTGGATGATTTAAATCTTAGAAAAAATATTGTAATGGTTGGATCCTAACCCGTGGAAGGTATCTGGTTTGCTCTTGAACCTGTAAAAGGAGCAAGGTCACAATTCAACTTTCATCCGTGAAAAGAGTCAAAGAAGATTTTTTTAATCAAATTCTCAAGAGGCACTTAGGAAAGTAGATGTAGGTTGCATTTGACCTGTTGGATTTTATGTCCTAAAACTCTTACTTTGTAACGTTGTTTACTATTTAAGACTGACTATTTTACAACGATGACCTAGATAACTTAACCTTAATCCTGGCTAACTATGAACTCCTGTTTATTCAGGATTATTCTTAGATTTGCATAAGTGGGGGTTGGCTCAATAGTGCCAGCTCAATAAGCTTCCCATTCCAGGGTAAGATCGAGTAGATAGTTGGGGACCTAGGGTGCAAGATGGAATTCACTCCTACCTTTTTTTAGAGATATTAGAGAGGTTGTTCTCTTAATGCTGATTGCGGGTCTTGAACAAGGGGCCCTATCTCTCATTGGCCCAAGAGAGACTCGATTTGATGATCAGATCACAAACCAATTGTTCATTAGATGATTAGTGGGACTTAAGGAACAAGAGGCAATCTCGGGGCTAAAACAACCTTTTGATCCAACTATTATTACGAACAACCTGTGAAGGGTTAACTTACTAATCATGGTTATATCGAGTGGACACAATATATCTACAGTGAGAGGAGTGCAACTATTGGACTTTAGTGGAGTGACCCAGTAGTTAACGAATGAGGGTTAATTCGATATAAAGAGTTTAGCCAATTAATCTCAAATTGTTGAGACCCATGATATGTATGTCCATTAGGTCCTCTACTAGCTCACAAACTTATAAGCCTTATAATAGCGTGATAAGTTGATTTGAAACGTTCAAATTTGAATTAAGGAAATTAGTAATTATATGTACGTCTAATTTTGGAATTTAACAGAATTGGAGAATCGATTAATAGTTAAATATGATTTAAATATTAATTTTATGAATAGGGATTCTTGGTTGTGAAATTGGTGATTAATTAATTTAATATTTGATATTAAATTAATTAGAATTAATTAAATTATTTAATTAATTATTAATTATTAATTTTAATAGAAAAATTAATTTTGAATTAATTTTTGTTAAATTAATAAAATTTTCATTTTTAAATTAAAAAAACTAAAAATAATATTTTATTTTGAAAATGGATTCAAAATTAATAGAAAAATGAAAAATTGGAAAATGGAAAAACCCACCAAAAGTGGGATTTTTCCACTTTCTAGCCAAACACTTTATTCACTTCTCACTACCAAAAATTGGAGTTGAAGCTGGAAGAAGTTGATGCAATTGAATTGCATGATATTTCAGGATATATCACATAAGCTTCAGCTGAAATATTCCTATGCAATTGATTGAATTTGCTGAGAAATTCTAGATGTTGAAGAAGGTCTTTAACCTTGGTAAACCAGTGACCTCCTCTTCATTTTCCCCTAATCCAAGCTTGTTTTGAGTCCCACAACTCAATCTAAGGTTCCAAGAGAATAGTAGGGAAGACTTTGTGGTGGTTCACAACCAAAGGAAAAGGAGATTGCAGCTGAAGATCAAGATTTAAGAGGTTCTTTAAAGGTATGTGTTGAAACCCTTTTAATTCTCTATGAACATGCTTATTTTGATGTCAAAATTAATGAATTAGAATGCTTAATGATCCTGTTTTCTTCCTCTACATATATCTGTAAACCAACATGACCAAAACATTATAAAAATCACGGTTTTCTTGATAAATCGTATTGTTAAAGTATTATGGAAATGCTAGTAGTAAATAGAATTGTTGAAGGTCAATCTACTTCCAGACCTCCTTATTGATGGTTCAAATTATTCATATTGGAAAGTGGGAATGAAATTTTATTTGCAATCCATTGACTATAATTTGTGGTTAATTGCTAAAAGTTCATATATTCTCATAAAAAAGATTGATAATGTTGATAAGCCTAAATTAGAAGAAGAGTATGATGAAAATGAAATGAAAAAAATTTTCTTTTAATGCTAAGGCTATTAATTATTTGTATTGTGCTTTAAGCAATGATAAATTTAATAGAATATCTATATGTTCTTGATAACTTGTAGAAATACAAGTTATTATAGCCTTTTACTTAGAATAATGAGAGTAGATAAGAAGAATATGTGTTGATTCTACTAAGAATTTATGATAAATGTTAAACTTGCATTGAAGTACATTAAAAACACCCATTGATCGCATATCATGAATTATATTATGTCAAAGTGTCTATTTTACAATTGACCGCAAGATTTATCGCATGCATTGAGCAAATAGTTGACTGCATGCCTCGAGTTCTCAAGCCTATACTAGCGGATCTTCTATCAAGAATCTAGAATGTTGATCATGATTGTGGTGCTGATATCTTCACCTACTACGTCAGATGATGACGACTAATCAAAGCGGGAATCCCAACAATTGTCAACACACAGCTCTATAAATAAAGCCTTGACGCCCATAAAGAAAAGAGGGAGGGAGACTTTGAGATTTTAATAAGAGAACTTCCATCTTCCAAACTTTATCTCGATTCATCATTGGAGCATCGCCGGAGCAAAAGTTTGAGAGGGTGTTCTTCATTCACATAACCACTCTATCATCAGTAGCCTTGACATCCATTTGTTGGAAGCAAGAAATTGCTGACAACTACCTTCATTTTACTTCTCTACTACTTTTTGTTGTTGTTATTACATTATGTTTAAGAGATTATTAATTTGTAGACAACGATTCTATATTTATCTTAATATTATCATGGCTATCCTCATCATCTTTTCCATCTTTACCTTTAATTTCTCTTTTAATATGAGTAACTAATTTTCACGAGGTAAGGGAGAAGGTTAATGCCATGAGCTATGATGAATTATTGAAAGTTATCCTATTTGCTTAATGTATGACTATTTAAATGCTTGCCTGTGATCATTCATTGAGTCAAGCATCTATGACTAACTGCCCGAGAGGGAACGTAGTTGTGGATCTCATTAAGCAAAGCAAAAAGTGTTTTGAGAGATAGAAATAACCTTGCGCCCATAACAACCTCATTCACACGTCATAGAAATATGTTAAGTGTGGCTGGCCACCGAACGATGTGCGTTAAATACAAGTTGGGAGCTAGGATTAACTATCAAGTTTAAGCTTAAGGATGCGACATTGATCTCCCTCAAACTCTACCTTCTCCATATATTTTTCTCACGTTAAGATTGTTGTTTTTCTTAAGTTCTCTCAGAATCTACCTCAAAGAAGTCTCTGCTCGTTTAGATATTTACGTCACATAGATTAGTTAGTCGCATGAATTTGACACTATTCCAATAACATTGGTCTTCCCATACATATATTCACCTATCACTCTTAATACAAATCCCTATGTACAACCTTATATTATCCTAAGACACTCGTAACCTTGTTATACTTGGTAAGAGAATGAGAAAACTTGTGATCAGTGTACAATTTCTGCACTTAGACGCATAATATCAACATCGTATAGGCAATCTAGTGTTGTTAGAGTTTGACATAATTTATAATGCAACAACTTTTGGCGCTATTGTCGAGGATTTGGCAACTAATCGAGTGTTGATTTTGTGTTTTACAGGCATCATCTTGATTTTAAGAGTACTTCCAGCTTAAGCGACAAGCTGCAAGCAGTATATGAGTATGAGAACGGAACCTAAACTAAATATTGACCGTAAAATTGAAAGAACTTTTCATCACAGGGCAAGACAAAACCAAAACAGATGACTAAGGAATATGGTTAACAACAACAACGATACGAACAACCAGGCTGGGGTAAACGGAGTATTCGGTCAAGGACAACAAGACCCTATTCACTTAGTTGCAGATCGCAACATCCCTATGAGGAGTTATGCGACATCAAATCTTTATGACCTTTTGCCTGTATTGTGCAACTAGTTGTTGAAAAGAACGTAAGATTTGAGATTAAACTAGTGATGCTTCAAATGATTCAAAATGTCGAGCAGTTTGGCGGGTTGTAGGGTGAAGATCCGCATGTCCACCTAACAAGTTTCGTGGAATTGTGCAATACGTTTTCCATTTCGAGCATAACACCAGAGCGAATTAGGCTATCTCCCTTTCCTTATACTCTCCATGACGAGACTAAGAAATGGGCCTATTCCTTAGAACCAAATGAAATTGTATCTTGAGACTAGTTAGTCAAATTTTTCATAAAAAAGTTTTTCCCTCTGACCGTTAACACAAGAAGACGATGGGACATCTTGAATTTTGAGCAAGGATACTGAGAAACTCTAAGCACCGCTTGGGTTCGATTTAGGCGCCTTGTATGTAATTGCCTGCATATTGGCATTCTTAACTGTGTTTTAATGGAAACTTTTACAACAAACTGAATAAAGCCACACAAGCGATAACAGATGCCTCTGCTGCAGGTGGATTTATGGACAAGACCTATAGTGAGGCCAAAGTAATCTTGGACTGGATTTTTAAGAATATGGATAATTGGGTTGATGACGGTTATGGGAACAAAAATGATGATAGAAGGAAGATGGAGGGAGCAATAGTACAGTTAGATGTGGTGAGCTCACTAGTCACCCAAATGGCTACTGTTACTTCTCTTTTGCAGACCATGGCAATAAATCATGGTTCTTTGAATAGAAATGTTGCTCAGTTGAACACCATGACGCAAGTTGTGGCAATAAGCTATATACAATGTGGGGAACCCCACTTAGTAACTCGTACAATCCGAGTTGAAAGAATCATTCCAATTTCTCTTGGAGTGAAAATCAAGACTAGTTGGGGCAGAAGAACATACATCAACAGCAGCAAGCACATAAAGGGAATCCCCCAGGATTCAATCAACACCCCCATGGTCATCAGCAAACTTAGAACCGCTCGCGATATAACCATAATCATGCGTTGAGTTCGAATGCATCATCAACATTGGAAGCATTTCTCAAGGAATATATTTAGAAAAACGATGCGTTAATTCAGTTACAAGCCTCTTCGATATGGAATTTAGAGGTCCAAGTAAGGCAGATTGGCAATGAATTGAAAAATAGGCAACCATGTACTCTACCTAGCAACACTGAGGCTCCACGGGGAATCGATATGGAGCAATGTCAGGCTGTGACACTGTGTAATGGGAAAATTATGAGTAAGCTGCCAGCTGAGACCCAAGAATCTAGATTAAAGAGACCAATGAAACCACAATCTCCAAATGAATAAGAAATTAAGACTCCAACAACACTTACTCCTATTGACCTTGATAACCCTGACGCCACAACAGATCTTTCCAGTTCAACTTTTCAACCTTCTAACGAACCTTCAATGACATTGAACTCCGATAATACAGAAACTCCAAAAATAGCAAGCCTAGGAGCACCGTTGCAAGTTCCTAATATGACAAAAGAAAAAAAAAATGCAAGAGAAATCTTGCAAGTGCCAGCTCCTTTTCCCAATCGGTTAAAGAAGAAAGACGATAGCCAACAATTAAAGAGATTCCTGGATGTGTTGAAATAACTACATATAAACATCCCACTGGGGAAGCTCTTGAGCAAATGCCAAGCTACGTGAAGTTTCAACTACATTACAGAAAGACGATAGCAACGTTGTGATCCTAGGCTGATGTTGGTTTGACGCTGTGTTGCACGAGGCACGTGCGTGCTTTTTATTTTTTTCATCAATGTCCAGAGCGTTGCAATGCTACCTTGTTTTGTAGCATTTTGGTGTATTCTATCTTTCAACGTTGAGCTAGCGTTGGACCTAGTGTTAGAGAGAGCGTTGCGACGCTCCGAGTAGTGTTGAAATGTGTAAATTTATTTCTTTTGAGGGGTAGAATGATAATTTGCATTTGTTCTTCTTTTAAGTTGATTCTTTTGACTCCATTAACCTCGAAACTTTTCCTAACTACTCCAAAAGTGTCAGATTAGATTTTACCTACAATATAGACATTTTAAGCAAACAATTAAAGTAGAATTAGGGGATTTTAACACTAAGAAAATAACTCTTTTCAAGATCTATTACTCTCCAATTCAAGTCGTCTTCTCTTGACCTCATGAACTCGACATCCACTAACTCAACGAACAGGAATGGACACCACCAAGGGATCTGCCCTGTTATTCTTAGGGACGAGAACTGTGCAGAGGTGTGTGCTTGCACTCAATCTTGGCATGAGGGAAGGAGAAGATAACTGAGAGTTTTTTCTTCTCTGTGAAATTCACAGAGGGGAGAATCAGAGAGAGACAAGGAGAGAGAACTTTCTCTCTCTTCCAATTTGTTACATGTGAGAGGGAGAGATTATGGGGTGAGGGAGTTATAACTCCCTCCCCTTGAATTTGAATAAATTCAAATTCAAAATTTTAATTTAATATACATATATTAACCGTTTAATATATATTGAAACTATATGTTATATCACAGATAACATAAATTATAGTTTATTATTCTCTCAAATAACCTAAGGTATTAATATGAATCAAATTAAGATAATATAAAATAATATAAAATATCGATGTCACAAAATTATCACTTTAGCTGCTTATTATTTATTAACTCAATTAAAAAATAATTGTCTATAATTTTTTTTTTCTCATAATTGATAAATTTCTTCTTATTAGTACCAGAGCAAATCAGAAGACCAAGTCCAAAATGGACATTTAAATATGTTACCAAATACATAAATAGAAACTAAAAATTTGATACTCTCGTAGTAGGTAGTACTAAAAGTATTTCTAGAACCACATTTGCCAAAACTTGAGTAGATGTGCATGTTGCCATTGGCAAAAGCTTCACTATGATCATGTCACAACATCTTGCAAGTTGGCTCGATGACTACTTTCGACAGCTTTACTATTCGTTTTACGTGGGCTTGTGGCTAGATTCTTCAATAAACACTCCAAATTTATTAACTAAAATATTATGAGAATTCTAATATAGTTAAAATCAAACACCACAATTTAGATTTGGTTAGAACAACCATTTCTGCATATAATAATGAACATATGATATGACAACCATATTTATGGTATTAAATTTGTATTGATATGCCGACATTTTCATCAATGTTTATGCATTAATTTTTTTTATTAATGTTTATGCATTAATTTTTATGGGTTCAACATGATTTAAGAAATGAATTAATATTTTCATTATATAGTAAAAATAATCAATGAACAATAAAGTAAGTAATAAAATATCATTAATGTAAAAATATAAACATGTTAAATTGTTTAAAATATGTAAAATAGTTATTAATTAATTTAAATATTGCTTTAAGTATTTTTTTTTCTTAAATTTCTTTTTTTTTTTTTTTTTTTATAAATGTTCATATGCATGGAAATTCCGTTAATATTTTTTGGAAGAAGGTTATTTGACACACAGTGTAACTTGTTACATACAATGTTATAGTAATTCCGAGAACAAACCCAGATAAAAATATTCAAAGACAAAAGACGATGTTTGGTAACCTAGTTCATTCACCAAAGTAAAATTAAATGATTAAAACATTGTACTTATTTGTAAAAATACGACAACTACAATGATACACGGATAACTTAATTTAGTGTAAGATTACTTAAGTTTCCTCTAAGTGTGATACTCCCTCAAAGTAACTTAGGTTTCCCTTAAACATGAGGCTCTCACGCAATGAATATTATATCTTTCTAACTTCAAACAAAACCCACTTTGAATACTTTGGCTCCCTCTGAATACATAAAACTCTTCTCAAATATGCAGTAACTAATTCTGCACAAAGGTTTTTCAAATCGGCAATCTAATCGAAGAGACCTCACTCTTTTAAATATGCATAGCGGAAATAAGAAGAACCAAATCCTTGCCAAAATCTACCGAACCCAAAAAAGGCAACAAATCTACAAAATTTTTCAAAGAAGGAAAATATATTCTACCAGAAGCTACATATCGAGAGACTTCTTGTAGGATAACGCAAGAGATAAGATGACAGACAATCATTATACACTTAAAATATATAGCCAATATCAAATCTCGAATATTCTCATAAAATTGACTCCTCAATATTTTTGTTGAGACTAATATTTTTAATAGAGATGAAATGACAAATAGGGCCCAGATTCCTAAGTCCGAGATTTACAAGTCCACTTTTTTCTGGAAAAAAAGCCCACTATCTAACCTTTTTCTGGGGGCCCAAACCACTTTCTTCCTAAGCCCGAAAAAAAGCGAGTACACTCTTTTGGATGGAAGCCCAATCCTTCTGCTTTCTTTCATTTTCAAATAAAAAAGGGAGACAAATGACAAACTATGAACACAAGTGAAAACTACTTTGTGTTCTTGTGTTGAACTCAAAACAAACAAAACAATTTCAACAACCATGTGATAACTGTAGATATTATTCCCAACTACTTTTAAGCTGAAAGGTATGTGAAAATCCAAAACTCCAATGGTAAATTGGTAGGATAAAAATCGAACCTAACTTACAAATTTAGTTAAATTAGTCTCGAGTTAGTGAATAACTTGACAATAGAATGGTAAAGATTTTCCTATGTATTTGATAAGTGATTTGCATTACTTATATCGATTATAGTCTAACTTAATTGAAACTCGGCTCATTAATGTAATTTTTTAAATTATAATTGGGCGGTTACATCAATACCACTTAAGTTCACAATTGAGCTTTAAGTGCTTCCTCCATTCAATTTTTAATGATACCTTCATGGATTATTGATCGAAATTTTAAACCGCTACATAGGTAGTTGACAAATAGGACCGATACTAACACACATTTGGTCAACCAAAATTACACTCTACATGTTGAAGGTCTAATTTGATAAAATGTAAGATTTGAAGAATTCAATGAAATGTAAGATTCAATATAACTTCGAGTAACAATTGATTCTCTCCTTACATTTAATAGAAAAAATTTCACTAAGAATTTTAACCTCTAAATTGGCACCATATAGAAATCAATATGATTAAAAAAAAACATAGTTATTTAGATTAAAACATCTCTACTTCATTTAAAAGAAAACAAGTTTATACCAATTTGAACACAATTCAACAAAAAGCATAAGAATAGGCGTTCAAAATTTTCCCCTCCTATGTTTCACATTCAAAAAAATAAAAATAGAAATAGCAAATTGGAATTCTTATGTTCTACATTTGGCGTATTTAAATTGAAATAAAGTTTAAAATATCATTTTGATCTTTGTATTTTGAGTTTTATTATGTTTTGATCATGCAATTTTAAATATTCAAATTTAGTCCATTTACTTCTAATCTTAAAATTAATCATTTTTTATTGAAATTAAATTATAATAATAACTCCATAAAATAAATTACACAATGTAAATATTTTCAAACATAATTTTCTTTTTTTTGAAAAATTTGATAATAAATTAATAGTAGCTAAGAGTAAGACTACTTTTAAGGTTTATCTAAGAGTACAACTAAATTTGGGCATGGAAGTATAAGGTTTTGAAAATATGGTGAAGAAAAATAGAATAAAACTAAAATTACAATAGCCATCATAATATTTTAACAAAAAAAAAAAAAAAAATTAACATATTATGTAAACATTTTCGTAGGACATCTCCATGGTATCGTATCGAAAAATTTTAGGTACTATGGAAATATGATATTCCCAATATATATTACTTAACATATAAGCATCTCTTTAAAATAATGTGATGTTTAATACCGTAAAAATAATACTTATCATAAGAATATAGTGTAAGATTATTATTTATTCAATATTTACATTTCTATTATAAAAACAACCAGATGCGACAAATATTTTAACTAATTAATAAAATGTAAAATAGGTTGTAAATGTGAGAAACACAACCAGAACACGGATGTCAATAAAATATAATATTAAAATCAATATAATATAATATAAATATATGAAATAAAATAAAATAAATATAATATATATAAATATATAAAATAAAAAAGTAAATAAAATAATAAATTATGAATTTCTCCACTTTCTCCGAACTTTTTGTCCAATGTGTGTCTTTCAAAATCCACCAAATGTCACTATCTATAGACAATTTGGCAATTAAGAGATGGATTACATGGACAATAATAATGAATATTTACAAGACACGTGGATAACACTTTGGAAAAATAGGGACATGATACATGATTAATGGACACTAAGCATGAGCATCTAATGAACATCTATTTTCTATAATATTTATAATACTCTCTCTTAGATACCCATTATATATATGAAATATGTCTCGTTAAAACCTTATTAGGAAAAAAAACCCATTGGAAAAAAAAATCTTAGTGAAGGAAAAAGAGTACATATTTCATCTAATACTCTTAAAAGAATACCGTATATTTACTCCCCTCATGGAAACATCAATTGAGATCTCCGAGTCGTCGCATTCCCATGTTGTGCACCAATTTTTCAAATGTTGTAGTAGTTAATGACTTTGTAAATAAGTCCATCAGGTCATCCTTTGAACAAATTTGTTGTATAGTGATGTCACTATTGAAGGAACCGTGAGGTCCACTGCAGAAGCGAGATCGTCCCAATTTCATTTTTATCATAGAATTAAAACGACTTATAGAATATTAATTATGCATCAACATCAAATTACATCATGCTTTAGAAAAGAGTAGGAAGAGTTAGGAAAACATTACCCTTGAAGAACACAACTATCTTCACGAAATCCTCCTCTCTGGTCACGAACAATCACGAACCCAAAAACTTCCAACAATGACACCTCCACAAATTTTTCCTCTATATTCTCTGAAGGGAAAGTGAATTCTCAAAGAGTTGTGGGCTCTGAGTTTTGGAAAGAGGGAAGAATGATTTGAGAAGGGAATTTTCTTTTCTCCGAGTGCTTGAAAGAAAAGTGAGTGATTGAATTGTCTTCTATAAATCTTCTGTGAAGAAGATGAAGACCACCACATCAAAACCACCCACAAGCACGACCAAATTGAGAGAAAAGAGGGGGAGGAGTTACAACTCCCTCCTCAATTAATTTTCAAAAAAGAATAATAATAATAATAATAATAATAATTTTTAATTATATATATATATATATATGATAACCACCTCATCATATAATATATATTAAACTATATGTTATATCAAATATAACACATTGTTAGGTTGTATGTCTTAAAATTTGCAGTTTGTAAAGTTAAACATTTTCTATTGTCAATAAAGATGTTTTTCAACATTTATTCAATAAAGTTGTTATTGAATTTATAAATTGCACTTATAAAGACTAAATCCAATAAACTAAGATCTATAGCTATTATATGAATACTTGAACTTTATGTGGAGACATAAAGATGGATAAAGTTCGAGTAAATAGGCAAAATGGTCTATAGTATACGAATAAGGTTGGGTGTCTTATTCTGGTAATACTATTGGATGTGACCTACTCTGTAGTTGTTATAATTTGTTGTAAGGTCTTACAAATGAAGTGATCCTGATTCGTTCATGTATTGACATGAGGAGTGGAGGCGTTCTATGCAATGATTTTGCATAAGATCGAACCAAGAGATAAGTCACTCTTATTTTATAACGTTGTTTACTGTTTAAGACTAACTATTTCACTTAGATGACTTAAGTAACTCGATCTTAATCCTGAGCTAACTTTGAACTCCTATTTATTTGGGATTATCCTTAGATTTGCATAGGTGAGGGTTGGCTTAACAACGCCGACTTAATAAGCCTTCCATTTCAGAGGTAAGATCGGGTAGTTAGCTGGGGACATAAGGTGCAAGATGGAATTCTCGCCTACCCGATTTAGGGATAAGAGGAAGGTTGTTCTCTTAAGTATTGAATCCAGGTCTTGAACAAGGGGCCCCACCCTCTCATTAGCTCGAAAGGGATCCGGTTTAGTGATTGGATCATAAACCAATTATTCATTAGAGGATTAGTGGAACTTTCATTAGAGGATTAGTGGAACTTAAGGAGCAAGATGTAATTTCAAGGGTAAAACAGCATTTGACCCAACCGTTATTACGAACAACCTATGAAGGGTCGACTTACTGATTATGGTTAAATCAAGCTGACATAAATATATCTACAGTGAGGAGAGTGCAACTACCGAGCTATAGTGGTGTGACTCGGTAGTTAACGAATATTAATTAATTCGATCTAAAGAGTTTTAGCCAATTAATCTCAAATCGTTGGAGCTCATGATCTGTAGGTTCATAAGGTCACTCTATTAGCTCGTAAAACATGAATACCTTGAATTAGTAAATTGAGTGAATTTGAAATGTTCAAATTGAATTTGGGGTTTTCAATTTGAATTGTTCAAATTGCCATTAAGGTTTGAATAATTATATTTGATATAATTAATTAACGTTTAATTTATCGAAATTAAACAAAATTGGAGAGTTTATAATATTTAAATATTAATTGCTTGAATAAAATTCATATTAAAAAATTGTGTGTGATTAATTTAATATTTGATATTAAATTATTATTTATTTAATTAATTAAAATCAAATTAATTTTCAAAATTTAAATTAATTGAATATTTGATTTTATTTAATTTTGAATTAAATAAAATGTAAAATTGAAAAACAATTTGATTTAGTGGAGTTTTCCACAATTTTTGGAGAAGGTGTTCTCATCCTCTCAATTCACACATCTAGCCCACTTTCTTTTTGATAATCAAGGTGGCATTCAGCTTCAAATTAGTGGACTGCATGTATAAGTTGTATAAAATCACTTTAATTTTGAATTGAAGGTGATGATAAATCTGAATTCTTCAAAAACTGTTGCATAAAAGTTTTTGTAAGAAACCCTCATCTTCTCTTCTTCATTTCACTTCAATCTCAAATCTCATCACTCAAATTCAAGACTGAGAATAGTAGAAAAGTTCTCTTGATGATTCATTGAAGATTTGGAACTGAAATTTCGTGAAGAGCAATTTGGATTGGAGGATTCTTCACAGGTATGTTGGTTTTAAAACCCTTTTTTGTTAAATATGTTTTTGCATGCTTATATAACTCAAATTAAATGTAATTAGAGTGTTTATTGATCCTGATTGCTTCTGTTGCATGCTTATACATCCTATTACACATAACCTATAGTTTTTATATTGTATCAAATACAATATAATTTATAGTTTTTATTTTCTCAATAATGCATGGTATTTAATATAAATCACATTTGTACCAAATTTAATTATATGAATCTCATCCACATAATTAATATTTTAATCATATTCAAATATTTAATTCCTCTCAAATAGACTTTATATTGTAATGTATCAAATACATTATATTAATTATATCACATATAAGTAATTTAAATTAATTATATCATATATAATTAGTTCTCTCAATTAATTTGAATAATTCAAATTAATCCAAAATTAATTCTCAATAATTCCCGTTGAGCTACAGATGAGACTTTATGGACCTGTAAATTGAAGCTCCAATAATACTTGAATAATTAATTAAACTTCTTTAATTAAAATAATCAACATCCATTAACTGTCGGTCACTTCATTAAAGACTGATGGCTACATTCTTCGCACTATCGATATATTTCTGTGCCAATTGAATATAACTAATCAATAGTATGATGACCCTTCATAAATTGCTTGTAAGTATAATTGAGCCAAAATTACCATTTTTCTCTTGTAGTTACATTTAACTTCTTAAGTACCACTAATCCCTCTAATGAACAATAAGTCATAGTCCAACTCTGACCAAACCCATCTCGGGCTAAGAGAGGGTGTGGCCCACATTGTTCAAGCCCTGGAATCAGTATTTAAGGGAGCAATTTATCTACTTACCCCGACATTAGAGAATGAGTGAATTTCGTCTTATATAGTTGTGTTCCCAACTCCTTAATCAGATGAAACCCCAAAATGGTAGATTTATTGAGTTGACGATCTAGCCACTCTCACTCATACAAATCAAAGAACCGTCTTCATAGATAAGAGTTCACAACTCACTCGGAATTCAGATCATGTCACCTATGGTCATCCTGGTGAAACGTAAGTCTCTACTATTAACGACGTTATATAAAGAGACTATTCATTTCGTGGTCTGGTCTTATACAAAACCTTTTGTATAGAACACCCTCGCTCACATGTCTCTACATGAATGATCAGGATCAGGTCATTTGTAGCACTTTGTAACAATTGTAACATCAACATAGCGGGCTATATTCATAGTGTCACCAGGATAAGGTATCCAACCTTATTCATCTACTACAGACTATTTAAGTTATCACTTAAACATGATCTACCTATTTGTCTCTACATACATGTTTAAACTACAGAAGATAACCTTGGATGTTAGTTTATTGGTTTTGTGGGTTAATGCTACTAAATGTTGAAAAAAATATCTCATATTTTATTGAAAAAATAAAATTGTTTGTACATTATAATTACAAACTACAAGACCCACGAGATTTAGGACATCAACCTCAACAATCATTTTTTTCAAGATCATGAGTGTAGAAAAGCTTTGGTGTAATATACTTTGTTCTATCTCTTTTAATATATCCTCCTTTGATTTGGAATATACATACTATATTGCCTTCGTATAATATTGTTGGAAGATTTTTATTAGAAGACAAATCACATGTTCCACAAATATGCTCAGTCATTGATCTTAGCCATACACATTCTCGACTAGCCTCGTGAATTGCAAGAATTTCAACATGATTTGAGAAAGTGGCTGTTATGGTCTGTTTCACCGATCACCATGATATAGCAGTTCCTCCACATGTGAATAGATAATCTATTTGAGATCTAGTTTTGTGTGGATCAGATAAATATCCAGAATCTGCATAACCAACTAGATCAAATTTCGATTTATTTGAATAAAATAAACACATATCAACCGTTCCTTGGAGATAACAAAGTATACGCTTAACTTCATTCCAATGTCTTTTAGTTGGAGAAGAACTATATCTTACTAATAAATTTATTGAAATACAATATCTGGTCTTGTATTATTAGCAAGATACATAAATGTACCAATTGCACTAAGATATAGTACTTCAAGATCAAGAAATACTTCATTATCATCTCGAAGTCGAAATATATCTTTCCTCACATCTAATGAACAAACTTCCACTGGAATGTTCAATGGATGTGCTTTGTCCATATAAAATCTTTTCAAAACTTTTCCTATATAAGTTCACTGATGAACAAATATCTCATTTTCTAAATGCTCAATTTGGAAACCAAGACAAAATTTTGTTTTTTTTTTTCAATTTTTCATCTCAAATTATTTCTTAAGATATTCTATTACCTTTGAAAGCTCTTCATGAGTTCTAATTGTATTTAAGTCGTCAAAATATATAGTTATAATAGCAAATCCTAACTGTGATATCTTTATAAAAACATGTGGACATATTGGATTGTTTTGATATCTTTCTTTCAACAAATATCTACTCAGGTGATTGTACCCATTCGTCCTGATTGTTTCAAACTATATAGTGGTCTCTGAAATTTTATTAAATACAATTCCCAAGAATTTGATTTATATATTTCAGGTACCTTAAATCCTTCTGGGATTTTTATATAAATATTATTATCAAGAGATCCATATAAATATGCTATGACTACATTCTTAAGATGCATGCCCAAATGTTCATACACAGTTAGAGCAATTAAATATCTTAATGTAATTGCATCTACCACCGAAGAATACATCTCCTCATAATCAATATCAGGTCTTTGTGAAAAAACCTTGTGCAACAAGTCTTGCTTTATATCTAGTGACTACATTATTTTTTATTTTTTTCTCAAAAATACCTATTTGTATCCCATAGGTTTGACACCTTCTGGTGTTTGGACTAATGGTCTAAAAACCTGTCGTTTTGAAAGTGAGTTTAATTTTGTCTCGATTGCTTCTTTCCACTGAAGCCAATCTATTCTATGTTGATATTTTTCAACATATTTTGGTTCAGAATCCTCATTTTCATATATAATATCAAGAGCAACATTATATGCAAAAATGTTGTCAATAACTACATGAGTTCAGTTCCATCTTTTTTCTGTCATGACATAGTTTATTGAAATCTCATTATTATCTTTAGGTATTTCACCTTCCTTACTAGTCATGTCAAGGATTTTTTTTATGGGTATTTACATCTTGAACCAAGTCTTCTTGACTATCATTTTTTTTCTTTTTCGAGGATTTTTATTTTTGGAACCCCCTAGTCTACCACATTTTTGACGTGTTCTAGACTCATTAGTGATAACTTACTGTGTTGGGATATCAATTTTCGATGGAACATTTGCAGCTGGTATATGTGATTTAGTTACTTTCTTTGCATTGATAATGCATTTAGTAACTGATTTACTATATTTTGCAAATGAATTATCTGTTGAACTTCAAGTTCACATTGACCTGTACAGGGATCTAAATGAGACAACAATGATGCCTTCCATGTAATTTCTTTTTCCAACTTCTTAATTCCTCCCTCTAATGTTGAAAATTTTGTCTTATTAAAATGACAATCAGGAAATCATGCAGTAAATACATCACTCATCAGGGGTTCAAGATATTTGATAATTGATGGAGAATCATATCCAGTATATATTCTTAACCTCCTTTGAGAATCCATCTTAGTATGTTGTGGTGGAGTAATTGGAATATATACTACACATCCAAAATTTCTCATATGGGAAATATTTAGCCCACAAGCTAATTGTAATGGCGAGTACTTATGATAAGTCACTCGCCTAATGCATACAAGTAATGTTGTTTGCAAAATAGCATGCCCCCATATAGATGTAGGAAGTTTAGCTCTCATAATCAATGGGCTAGCAATTAACAACAAACGTTTTATGGATGATTTTGCTAAACCATTTTGTGTATAAACATGAGCTACATAATGTTCAACACTTATCCCAATTGGCATACAATAATTATCAAAAGCTTGGGATGTAAATTCAGTAGCATTATCAAGATGAATGGTCTTAATTGTATAATCAGAAAATTGTGCTCGTAACTTAATTATTTGAGCAAGTAATCTGACAAATGGAAGATTTTGACTTGAAAATAAGCACATGTGTGACCATCTGTTGGATGCGTCTATTAATACTATAAAATATCTAAATAATCCACTTGGTGGGTTAATAGGTCCACATATATCACATGAATTCCTTCTAAAAATGCAGATGATTCAATCCATACTTTAGCTGGTGATGGTCTAACTATCGATTTTTCTTAAGAGCAAGAATCACATAATAATTCATTAGATTGAAGAATCTTTGGCTCTTCAATGGATGTCTACTTGAATTCTCAGTAATTCTCCTCATCATTATAGATCTTGGATGACCCAATCGATCATGCCAAATTGTAAATATATTTGGATTTATTAACTTCAAGTTCATTATTGCATATGTATTAGTTACTCGTATATTAGTATAATTGTCGGGAATGGTGTCCTAAATCTCTTGGTAGTCTCGTAGTTTATAAACTCTATAAACATATTGTTATTAATAAAATAAGTATTATTTTATAAGCATTTACTCAATTCAATAAACTAAGATCTGAGATTATTTTACGTAAATTTATACAAATATATAGAGACATACAGATGGATCTTGTTAAAAGTAATAACCTAAATGGTCTGCAGTAGATGGATAAGGAGGGATACCTTATCCTGGTGACACTACGGATACAATCCGCTTTGTAGATGTTACAAGTGTTGTAAAGTGCTATAAATGGTCTGATCTTGATCAGTCATGTGGAGACATGAGAGCGAGGGTATCCTATACAAAGAGTTTATATAAGATTGGACCATGAAATGATTAGTCTCCTTATATAACGTCGTTGGTAATTGAGACTTACATTTCACTAGGATGACTATAGGTGACATGACCTGAATCCTGGGTTAGTTGGGAACTCTTGCCTATGAGGGCAGTCCTTTGATTTGTATGGGTGAGAGTGACCATATTGCTAACTCAACAAGCCTACCATTTTGGAGATTCGTCTAATTGGGGAGTTAGGAACTCAGCTACACAAGACGAAATTCACTCATTCTCTGAAGCAGGTGTAAGTAGATAAATTGCTCCCTTGGGACTCAATCATAGTAGGACTATGATTTATTGTTCATTAGAGAAATCAATGGTACTTAAGAAGTTAGATGTAACTATAAGGGCAAAATGGTAAATAGGCCTAGTTGTACTTACGAGCGATTTGTGAAGGGTCATCGCACTGTTGATTGGTTATATCCAATGGACACAGAAATATATCTGTATTGCGAAGAGTGTAACTGTCAGTCTTTAGTGGTGTGCCCAACAGTTAATGGATGGTGGATATCATGATTAAAGAGTTTAGTCAGTTATTCACGTACCGTTGGAGCTTCAAGCTACAGGTCCATAAGGTTCCCTTGGTAGCTCAATGGGTTCAAGTTGAGAATCAGATTTTGGGTTAGTTTGAAGTGTTCAAATCAACAAGAGAAATTTGATTATATATGATATAATTAAATTCATTTAATTATATGTTATATAATTGATATGATGTATTTGATACATTATTAAATTTGAGGAATTAATATAAATGTGATTTATATTAAATAACATAAAATAGAAAAAAAATCATGGTTTATATGTTGGATATGATGAAATATTAAAACTATAAGTTATAAATATCATATGATAAGTTAGTTATTATATTTATTTATAATATATTAATTATGTGATAATTAATTATTCTTTTTCTCAATAACCGACTTGAGTGGGAGGTTATTCATGGTTTATGGTAACTGTGAGATAAAAGGAAAAATTGTTTTCCAAATCATGCAGTCCTATCATCTCACAAAAAATTCACTATCGAGTAAAAGAGTTTTACTAAACGATAGTATTACAGAGTATAAACGATCAAGCATCGAGTTACTATATGATACTACTCATTTACTACATGATCGAGTAGCAAGTTTATACGATAGGCTTCTTCTTCTACATGATCGTTTGATCGCTTACTCGATCATTTACCTCCTCCTTCTTTTTGTCCAAAGTCATACATAGCCCACAACTTTTGGATTCTCACATCGAGAATACCAAGGTAACTCTTGTAGTGGTGTCTTGTTTACTCGCTGGTATTCGAGGATCGAGTTTCACTTATTCAGATCGAGGATCTTCCAGTTGTTCGTTGAGATAGAGTTCTAATCGTTGTATTCGTGTTATTTGGATGCGTTGTAGACTGATCGAGGGAAATACGTGAAGAAAGAGTTCTTCAAAGGTATTATACTCGATCCCTTTCTATTTACTTGGAAGAAGCATGCTGTAATTTTATCTTTATGCATAATCTGTTCTTCTTGCCTGTAAAAGTATGTGTTCTTTCTCAATAGAGTTTGAAACAATCGGCTTCTACTCACTGTTCTCTAATTTAGAGTTCCTTCAATTGGTATTAGAGCCAGGTTGTTCTGATATTCCAAATTCCATTGTTGTATTGAATTTCATTTACAGTCTTGGTGGGTTTTAAGTATTCTACAATGCATTTAAGAGTTAAATGTGTTTGTGGATGTGTTAATGGATGTTTATGGGATGATTGCCTCTATTTAAAGTTTTCTTTACATTTACAACTGTTAATTGTAAGGGCCCCTGCGTTTTTGGGCATAACTAACAAGCAATCGAGTCTGTATTCAAGTTTTTTGTTTTTGTTTAAGTCATTCGTGATGAAGCTTCAGACGCATGGAGATGCTGTCCTCTTCGAGGAAGACGACCAATAGAAAACCCCATCTTTAACGTTTGAACCATCATATGAAATGAGTTCCATAAAACAAGAAAAAATCCTATTTTTAAAATAACTAAAATATTAATAATAAATAAATAAAACAAGTGGTAAGCACGTAATATGTGGGTGGCTACCTCGAGGTACTATCTTATTATGAGGTAGTATATTATATGCGTAGTATCTCATTGGACAACCACTATGTCTATGTTCTTTTGTGTCGAAAGTATGGATCCACTTAAAAACTTATAATCCGAACTCTTTTTTTTTTTTTTTACTGTTCAAAAAATGAGGATTCGGAATATCACACATTGATCAATCAAAGAGAGATTCAACAACTAAAAGAAAGATCGATTCTTTGGGATGCTTCCTTTTTTCAAACAGAACGAACAGAGATAGAATCAGAACAAGTCCCTAAATGCTTTTCTGGATATTCCTCAATGTCCCAGCTATTCATGGAATGTGAGAAGCAGATGAATAATCATCCGCTTCTGGAAGAAATTGAAGAATTTCTCGAGAATCCTACAAGATCCATTCATTCTTTTTTCTCTGACAGATGGTCAGAACTTCATATGGGTTCAAATCCTATTGAGAGGTCCACTAGAGATCAGAAATTATTGAAGAAAGAACAAGATGTTTTTGGGGGGGTTTCTAAAGGAATATTGTTATGTTGCCTCGAACGGTGCGCTAATTCTCTGAATCCGGTACCAACGGGTATCATTCCTTCTAGAACAACGTTTTCTTTCAAAACTCTTAACCAATCGATATGACCTTGGAGGGTGGCTTTTGCTAAAACTCGAGCAATTTCTTGAAAACTTGCTTCCGATATGAAACTTTGAGTATTTAGAGATGCTTTCGTTATTCCCAATAATACGGCACGGTAACAGATCGCTTCTTCCAAAGCACGCCCTGTTCGTTCCGCACGCAACAATCTATTGAGTTCGCCAGGTGAAAAAACATTAGACATTCCATCTTCTGAAACCAACACTTTTGATGTTATTTGATATACAATAATTTCGATATGTCTATTATGGATCTCCACCCACGGGATCAATAAACCTTTTGGATCTTATTAACCAAAGAGATACGACTTTGCACTATCGTTTAGATTTAGCTATGCAATCATGTAGAAAAGTTTTACTCGATCGTGTAGTATTTGTTAAAGATCGCATGGCTAATGCTACGCGATCAAGTAAAGAGTTTACTCGATCGTGTTGCGTTGACTATTCAATCGCGTAGATGCTCGAGGTAAACAATCGCATAGAGTATATGATAATCGACGCATGGCACACGTACTAAACAATCGAGTAGGCCAGCATACTCATCGCATAGTCACTGACTACTCGATCACTCGGTATACGATACTCGATGCTTACTCCTCGATTGTTTGGACAATCATGCTTCATTGCATAGTCATTGTCTACTCGATCATTTAGGCATGTGTTGCTCGATGTGTGTTACACAATCGCATAGTCCAAAGACACTCGATCCATGCTACATGATCGTTTATACTCGATCAGTGTTACTACACGATCAAGTGACGAGGCTTTGCCCGGGCGGTTTAAGACCCAATTCATCTGTTTGAATCGGTTGATTCGATAATCTTTGTAATAATTAGCTTTATTTTTCTGGTTTTGAGGCTAATTATCCCGGTCCATCAATTTTTTATTTAATGGACATGAGATGTATGTTTGTTTATATGCCATAATGTATGACATATAGATTTAAAACCCACCATAGGTTATGCATTTTATTCATGCATCATCTTTATATTACAAGAGTTATAATGTAGTAGTTTGCATGATAAAATTACATTAAAGCGTGCTCATGTATCATATAATATAAAAGTTATAATATATGCATGCATTAAGTATATCCATGCATCATCTTTATATTATAAGTGTTATAGTATAAAGATGTATGAGAGCATGTATGCTTAGTTCATTACTTTGTTATATAAGAGTTATAAAGTAGTAATGAATGAACAATGCATGAAGCATGACACTTAGGTTTATTTATAAGAGTTATAAATGCCTTGTGGATGTCTAGCTTCGCAATGTAGTTGATTTTGATTGTTTCAATTTTTATAAGTGTTATAATTAATGAAATTAGAATTAAAATCAATAAGAAAGAGTTGCATGCAAACTTAGGCATTAATCATGTTTTAAAAGAGTTTTAAAATTTGATTGAGATAGACCTAAGATCACGGTTCTAATGAGATTAGATACCTAAGTTTAATTTTTAAATCGGTTTAATAGGATTAAACTGATTTGAATAAAAGATTAAATTTGTAATAAATCTATCTATAAGGGACCTTTTGTCTAAGTCGGGTTCTCGCTAGGCTAGGGTATTTAAACTGATGGAAACGGAACACTCCTACCTGGAAACCTACCTGGAAAGGTGAATTAGATAGATTTGCTATAAGCAGCAACAGTTGATTAATGTTTGTTAAAGTGTTTAATGAATGTTGATCAAAAGTTGTTTAACTTTCCAAAGTAAGTGTTACTTTTGGGCAAACTTAAATAGACACTTAATAAAATTAATTAGTCGTGTTTTTCTAAGTGAATTTATAGTACTCTGTGAGAGGAAAAGATATATATGATATGTCAATTCCACTCACATTTCTCCTTTAATGTTCACAGTGTGAGATTCATGCTTGGCCTTGTGGCACCCTAGGAGCGTCCCACTTCGGGTGGTGTTAGTATGGGTCAAAGTCAAGGTGAATGAAGAGAGTATTTATAGTAAGTGGGAGAAGGATGCATGTCAACATGTCCTGTGGTCTCCTTCATTGGTTTGCACCGTGAGACCTTCTTGCACGGCCTCAAGGCGCCCTGGGAGCGTCTCTCTTCGGATGGTTTGTGCAGTTGGTCAATATCAAGTTGAACTCCAGAAATGGATAGGGTCGCTTTAGTTTTTGCTCCAATTGGTTTTTTCTCTTCAGTTGGCTGCGTGGGGCGGATTCTAGGATCTAAAATGAAGGGTCACACTTACGAAAAATTGTTAAGCAAGTTAATGATTTCTTGACCAAATCAATGATGGCTAATCGTTATAGGAATAAGAGTTATTCTGGTGTAATCATTAGTTGAGAGTGTCTCAATTCAGTGGAGGGATAAATTGACTACCCTTTGGTGGCTTTTGTCCTAAACCTCTAAAGCGTCATTGGAAAACTAGATGTGATATGAGGTTCATTTAGAGTTTGCTAAATCTGATTGGATTTGTTTTAAAGAGTAATGCTAAAATCTAATGTAGATCAATATGTTTATTTTTTCAGCAACATGTCAATGTATGATTTCTCGTTAGTTGTCTTTTCCACTTTGACCGATTACATACGTTGGAAATAATCTATTAAAACATATTTCATGGTAAACAACCTTGATTTTGTCATGTTGGAGGAGTGTCCTCAAGTTTCAAACCCCTGATACACCGTGAAATGTTCGTAATGCATATGAGGTGTGGATGAAGGCTAATTTGATGGCCCGACTTCACATTTTGGCAAGCATACCTGATGCATTGGCTAAAAGGATTGAGAATATGGTCATTGCATGTGAGATCATGGACTCATTGCAAGAATTGTTTGAACGTAAGTTCTCACTTTTGAGCAAAATGGGATTGATGACAATGAAATCAGTAGTGTCAGTTCCTAAGATAATCTCTAGTCCTTCTTGAATGTCAAGGGACTAACAGAGAAAGCAATTGTTGCTGACTCTGATAAAGTTCATCGACGAAAATTGTTCTCTGAAATGACACTTACAGTTTATAATATAGGTTCTGATACTTATCCAACTACTATCTAGAAAAGAAAGAAATCCGAAGACGATAAATGTGATTTATTTGTCTTAGAGACGTGCTTGATAGAGAATGATGATTCTGCCTGGATACTTGATTCAGGTGCTACTAACCGCGTGTGTTCTTCCCATCAAGGATTTAGTTCCTGAAAACAGCTGGAAGTTGAAGAGTTGACTTTTAGGGTCGATACTGGTGAGGTCGTTTCGACAGTTGTTATAGGCAGGCTTAAGTTATTTTTGGACAAGAAACGATATCTTTTATTGGATAATATTTATGTATTTCTTCATATCAAGAGGAACTTAATTTCAGTTTCTTGTCTGTTTGAACAAAATTATTCCATCTTCTTTTCTGAGAATAAAGTGTTTATTTTTAAGAATGGTATGGAGATTGGTTTTGGTTCAATGAAAAATAACTTGTATGTTCTAAGGTTGTTAGTCATAAAGGCCTTACTTAATACTGAAATGTTCAAAACAACAACAACTATAAAAAGACCAAGAGTTTCTCCTAAATAAAATGCCCATCTTTGGCATCTAAGGTTAGGTCACATCAATCTCAATAGGATTGATAAGTTGGTGAAATGTGGACTTCTAAATAGTTTAGAAGAAAACTCTTTGCCTGTATGTGAATCTTGCCTTGAAGGAAAAATGACCAAACAACCTTTTATTGGAAAAGGTTATAGAGTCAAGGAAACCTTGGAGCTTATACATTCAGTCCTCTGTGGTCCGATGAGTGTAAGAGCACGAGGTGGGTATGACTCCTCTTAACTGAGACAGGCGATCTAATGCTTGATTTTCATCTCTTTCATAGATGATTATTCTAGATATAGGTATCTATACCTAATACAACATAAGTCTGACGCTCTTGAAAAGTTCAAAGAATATAAGACTGAAGTTGAAAACTTGTTAGTAAAAAGATTAAAAAAAAAAAAACACTACGATCTGATCGTGGTGGAAAGTATATGGACTTAGAATTCCAGAACTATATGATAGAACATGGAATCATGTCTCAACTCTAAGCCCCAGGTACACCTCAGCAGAATAGTGTATCAGAAAGGAGAAACAGAACCCTATTGGACATGGTTCGGTTTATGATGAGTTATGCTCATCTTCCAGACTCGTTTTAGGGATAAACAGTAGAGACTGCAATTTACATTTTGAATAATGTTCCCTGAAAGAGTGTTTTTGAAACGCCTTTTGAGTTATGGAGAGGCTGTTAAAGTGGTTTATGCCACTTCAGGATTTGAGGATGTCCAGCCCACATGCTTGTGGCTAACCCTAAAAAGTTGGAATCTCGTTCAAAAGTATGCCTATTTGTAGGTTACCCCAAAGAAACGAGAGGTGGATACTTCTATGATCCAAGTGAGAATAAAGTGTTTGTATCGACAAATGCTACCTTCTTGGAAGAAGACCACATAAGGGATCATATGCCACGAAGTACGCTTGTTTTAAATGAAATTTCTAATGAGACTGCTGAGACTTCAACAAGAGTTGCTGAACAGGCTGATAGATCTTAAGGAACTCTTATTCAAGAGTACCTACAAGCGGAAATGAATCTTTCCAATTCATTTTGACAGAATTACCACATATACATTCGAAACATACTAATATGCATTCATAATGCTAAAGAGATCAAGAGATCATACCAGATGAAGATTTCTTCTTCACAACGAGTCTAATACCCAACCGTCTACCTCGAACAATCACCACTCAGACAGAAGGAAACGGAGATGACACCACCACTCAGAGCCGTCAGTATTCTTGGAGTGAGAATCCAAAGTGTGGGCTTTGTTCGGATTTGGTAGAGGGAAGGAGGAAGAGAGACCGTACACAACGATCAAGTAACTGGGAGATGAGGTCGTCTATCGCATAAACAAGATGTTTGATCGTTTAGGTGAAGTATACGATCGTGTAGGAAAAAGTAAGCGGTCATCTAAACAATCGTATGGGAAAGGGTAAGAAATTGTCTACACGATCGTGTAGGAAAAGGGTGAGCAATAGTCTAAACGATCGTGTAGAAAAAACTAAGTGATCGTCTATACGATCGCTTAGTAAATATCGAGAGCTAAACAATCGCTTAAGAAAAGGTAAACGATCGTTTAGATAATAGCGCACGAAGGTGTAATCTGTAAGCAATCGCTTAGCAATATCGTATATGTAAGAGATCGTGCAAGCACTATCGTATAGGCACTGATTTTCTAAGCGATGACACTTTCTTTAACACAATGTTTGTGCCTCCATGCTCAACACACCATCAGCTATTTATGCATCTCAAAGTGATCTTTCAATACACTCATCCATTATTTATAACAGAAGACACGCCGACTCATTTCATTTATAACCGTCCAATGAATATGATCTCATCATATTTATAACATATAAATTAATATCATATATTAATTATAATATTTTCCTTTACTAGATATAAATCATATTTATATCCAATTTCCTCCAATTAAATGTATCTCATACACAAAGTTTATTTAATTAACTCGTTCAATTATATCATATATAATCGAACTCCTCTTATCAATTTGAACATTTCAAGCTGACTCAAAAACTGACTTTCAACTTGTATCTAAGCTACCAAGGGGACCTTATGGATCTATGGCTCAAAGCTCCAACGGTATGTGAATAGCTGACTAAACTCTTTAGTCACGATATCCACCATCTGTTAACTGCCAGGCATTCTACTAAAGACCGATAGTTGAACTCTTCTTGCCATAGATATATTTCTATGTCCATTGGATATAACCAATCATCAGTACGATGACCCTTCACATATGCTCGTAATTACAGCAGGCCAATTTTTCGTTTTGCCCCTGTAATTACATCTTCTTCCTTAAGTACCACCGATCCCTCTAATGAACAATACAACATAGTCCTACTACGTGTGAACACCTCTCGAGCCATGAGAAGGTGCGTGGCGCCACATCGTTCAAGCCCCGGGATCAGCCTTAAGAGAGTAATCTATCTATTTACCCCTACTTTGGGGAAGGAGTGAACTCCATTTTGTGAAACTGAGTTCCCAACTCCTAAATCAGACGAATCCTAAAAATGGTAGGTTTGAGTTGATGCTCTAGCCACTTGCACCAATGCAAATCAAAGGACCGCCCCTCAATCGCAGAAGTTCCCATCTCACTCAGGATTGAGGTCTATGATCATCCTAGTGAAGTGAAGTCTCAGTCATGAACGGAGTTATATGACAAGACATTAACACTCGAGGTCAGGTCTTATACAAACTCTTTGTATAGGATGCCCCCACTCGCATGTCCACTACACGAATGATCAGGATCAAATGATCTGTGACAAGTCACACCATTTGTAACAATTCCACAAAGCAGGTTGCGTCTGTATTGTTACAAGGATAAGGTTTCCCTCGTTTATCCATATACTACAGACTATTTTGGTTGTCACTTAAGACATGATCCACTTGTATGTCACTCCATACATGCTTAAGTTACATAAAGACAACCACGAAAATTAAGTTTATTGGTTTGTGGTAAAATAAAAAACATCTAAATGTGCAAAGTCAAGAAGTGAATTAAATATCATATATATTATACATCACAAGTGTTCGTACAAAGTTGTTTACAAATTACAGAACACGAGACTTTAGGTTGTAAATCCCAACAATCTCCCACTTATCCTAAAGCAAAGTGGGGAGTACAAGTAAACAGGTACAAACCAATAAACTAGTGCATAAAAACCCAGTGCAACAAAATCTCCCACTTTCCTTTGTCCAGCCGCGAGCGGTCCCGTTGACACATGCTTTGAAGGTGACCCTCAAACACTGTAGCCGTAAAAGCCTTCGTAAATGGATCAGCAACGTTTTGCTCTGAGGCGATCTTCATGACGATCACATCTCCTTGATGCACTATCTCGCAGATCAGATGATACTTTCGCTCTATGTGTTTGCCGCGCCTATGACTCTTGGGCTCCTTGAAGTTTGCCACAGCACCACTATTGTCACAATAGAAGGTGATGGGTCTAGACATATATGAAACAACTTCCAGCTCTGTCAAGAAATTTCTGAGCCGAACGGTCTCTTTAGCAGCTTCACAAGCCACTACGTACTCAGCCTCCATCGTGGATTCGGCAATGCACCCCTGCTTAGTGCTCCGCCACACTACAGCTTCTCCATTAAGAGTAAATACTGGCCCTGAAGAGGACTTTCAAGAGTCCTTATCAGTCTAAATGTCAGAATCCATGTATCCAGTGAGGATCAAATCCCGAGACCCATACACGAGCATGTAGTCCCTCGTTCTCTTAAGATACTTGAGGATGTTATTAACTGCGGTCTAGTGACCCTGACCTAGATTAGACTGATATCTACTTACTATTCCCATAGCATAGTAGATGTCTGGCCTAGTGTAAAGCATCACATACATTAAACTGCCAACGACAGATGCATATGAGACCTGTCTCATGTCCTTAACCTCTTGAGGCGTCTTAGGACACATGTCCTTAGACAAAGTGACTCCATGCCTGAATGGCAGTTGGCTCTTTTTAGAGTTCTGCATCGAGTACTTGAGCAAGATTTTGTAATTATACGATGCTTGAGACAGCACTAGCATTTGTTCTTATGATCCCGAAAAATCTGTATACCTAAAACAAACGGAGCCTCTCCCAAATATTTCATTTGGAATTGGGTCGCTAGCCAGTTCTTAACTGCAATCAGTAGACCTACATCATTCCTAATGAGTAGTATATCGTCTACATACAATACTAAGAAAGCTACTAAACTGTTGGCTATTTTCTTGTAAACATAAGGTTCATCAATGTTTTGGTCAAAGCCATACGATTTGATCGCAGCATCAAACCGAATATTCCAAGATCGAGACGCCTGCTTCAGCCCATAAATGGATTGATTTAGTTTGCAAACTTTTTGCTCTTGACCTTAGGCAATGAATCCTTCAGGTTGCACCATGTAAATGGTCTCCTCAAGATTGCCATTCAGAAAAGTCGTCTTGACGTCCATTTTCCAAATCTCATAATTATAAAAAGCTGCAATGGTAGGAGGATGTTGATCGACTTTAACATGGCATCAGGTGAGAAAGTCTTCTTATCGTCGAGCCCTCCACCTGGGTATAACCCTTTGCCACAAGTCGAGACTTGAAGATTTGCACCTTCTCATCTGTCACCATAGCTAGGATTTCCATGAAACCCAGATAACGATCAGGTAGGTTCATAACCCTCCCACTGCGTTGAGGTTCCCTCAACTCTTGAGGTGGAACCGACCTACCAGATGAACTATCATCAACAATTATGATCGATGAAGCAGGTCCATCAACAACTCTTGTTGAAGTTTCAGTAGTTTCTTTGGAAAGCTGACTTAACACGACTTTACTACGTGGACTGTGCTCCCTGATATGATCCTTCTCGAGGAAAGTAGCGTTGGTGGAAACAAACACCTTGTTTTCGGACGGATCATAAAAGTAACCTCCTCATGTACCTTTGGGGTAGCCTACAAAGAGGCACAACCTTGATCGTGATTCCAACTTCTTGGGATTTGCCTCAAGTACATGCGTTGGGCAACCCCATATGCGGAAGTGACGTAAACTAGCTTTACGCCCGTTCCACAACTCTAGAGGTGTTCTTGCAACACTCTTAGAAGGTTAGAAGGAACACAGTTGAGAATGTATACCGCAGTCTTCACTTCGAAACCCCAAAACGAGTCTGGTAAGGAAGCGTAACTCATCATCGAACGAACCATGTCCAACAAGGTTCTGTTTCTTATCTTTGCTACACCATTTTGCTAAGGTGTACCCGGTACTGAGAGTTGAGCAACGATTCCATGTTCTAATAAATAGTCCTGGAACTCATAATCCAAAAACTCTTCACCTCGATCCGATCGAAGTGTTTTTATTTGTCTATCCAAAGCATTCTCAATTTCGACCTTAAATAATTTGAACTTTTCAAAAGATTCAGACTTTCATTGCATCAGATAAACATACCCATATCTTGAGTAATCATCAGTAAAACTTATAAAGTACTCATAGCATTCTCGAGCTCGCACATTCATAGAACCACAAAGGTCAGAATGTACTAATTCAAGAGGCTCTTTGGCTCGATAACCTTTTCCAGTAAAAGGTCGTTTATTCATCTTACCTTCAAGGCAAGAATCGCACACTGGTAAGGAATTTTCCTCTAACTTGCTTAGAAGGCCATTCTTCACCAATATCTCAATCTTATTGAGATTGATGTGCCCTAATCGAAGGTGCCAAAGTCGGGCATTTTCCTTTGGAGAAACTTGTTGGCGTTTTGATTGAGTTACGATAGATTTAAACATCTCTATATTATAGAGGGAACTTAAGGCTAAAGATCTTAGCACATACAAGTTATTTTCCAGTTTAGTTGTCTAAATTTCAACACCATCCTTATGAATAAACATTTTATTCAATTTAAAAGAAATAGTGCAATTGTATTGTAACAGACACTTTATAGAAATAAGGTTCCTTTTTAGTTCATGAACTACAAAGACATCTATTAATATAAGAAACCTATTCTGTAAAGTAAACTGGATGTCTCCCACTGCCACAGTTGAGACGACATGCTTGGTGTCGCAATGTCATATTACCAGCCTCCAACTATTGCCAGGATCTAATCCCCTAAAAAGAATAACATACATGATTAGTGGCGCCCGAATCTACTATACAAGCAGAATCATCATTCTCCACTAAACAAGTTTCTAATACAAGAAAATCTTATTTACCTTTGTCTGCCTTGCTTTGGTAGCCTTCTTTTCCTTCAGATAGCGAGGATAATTCCTCTTCCAGTGACCGTCCTGGTTACAGTGGAAACATTTTCCTTTTTCAACTGGCGGTGGACACTTCTTCTGGGCGACAAGTGGCGGGTTAGCAGGCGCATTCCCTTTCCCTTTACCACCCTTCTTCTTCTTCCCCTTTCAAGAGTTAGAAGTTGAAGGTGCAGACTTTGTTCCTGAGGTCAAATCTCGATAGAACTTTTAAGAGGACGAGACTACATTTGCCTCACCTCCCTTTTTCTCCTTACTTTTCAGCAAGGATTGGTTAGTGTGCAACTCATTGAGGGGAGTGGTAAGGGAGTAGTCCACTTTGTTAAGAATCGTATTGCTAACAAAGTGGTGGAAGCTCTCCGGAAATGAATGCAGGATAATGCTAACCTGATTGCCCTCATCAATTTTAGACACATTCATCTCTGCCACATTAACGTGGACTGTCATATTCAGCATGTGTTCACGAACATAGGTGCCTTCCTCCATATTGGAGCTGAAGATGTGTTTCAGCGCCTCATGCTTAAGCTGTCCAGATGGTTGTCTGAACATTCCATACAGGGACTCCATGATCTCACGAGCTGAGACCATGGACTCATGTTTCTTGGCAACACGTCAATAAGACTGGCTAGAATATAGGCTCGGGCCTTCTCGTTTGCCCGTGTCCAATGCTCGCACGTCGCCCGAACATTTCGAGTAGCGTCCTGAGGTGGAATAGGAAGACATTCCTCCATAAGGACAAACTTCAGATCCTTGATGATGAGTATCGCATGAGCATATGTTTCCAACTTGAATAGTTTTGGCCATTCATTTTTTCAGCACTAAGTAAATTGATAGTGGCTGATTCCATAAAAAACCGTTGCTAAAAAAATGAATAACCTTTGATAAGACTTTGCAAAAATAACATTTTAACCAATTAATTTTAGCAAAATAGATTCCAAGTACCCTAAGTGAAAAGACTTCTATTTTGCAATAATGCTCCAGCGAGGCAGGACAAACGTCATTGGTGGGGTGATTAGATGTCCCTTCACTGGGATGAGGCATTATCAACCATTAGCCAGAAGCAACTCTTGTAACTAAACCTAATAGCTACCATTTGTTCAGTCCATAATAGTTAACCCTTAACAATCCTACGTAAGTGTAACCCCTCATTTTCGGCCCTAGAGTCCCGCTCTAATGCACCCACCATAAGGAAAAAAGCAGATTAGGACAAGAGACTAAGTAACCTTATCCTCTTACAGAAGATCAAATAAAGAAACATGAAAAACAACCATCCTATAGGGGGACACACCCAGGGTGCCACGAGGTGATGCGCAGAAACTTTATTCAATCCAACGAGGGAGATCGAGGGATATGTTGTCGCACTTCCCACTCCCACTTACTATGAACACTCTCTCCATCCACCTTGATATTGACCTACCCAAACACCATCCCTTAGGGGGACACGCCAAAGGTGCCTCGAGGCCGAGGGTAGATCTCACGATGTGAACTATGAGGGAGAAACATGAGAGGTGAAAATGAAGCATCAAATGCCCCAAGAACTTCCCACTGAATGTTCTACCTAGGGGTTTATTAACCTAGACTATCCGACTACTGATAATTATCTAAGTCATTTGTTAAGTTTGCTCAAAAACAACTTTTGTCTTTGAAATTAAAAAATAATAATAATAAAAAAAAAAAACAAATCCAAGTAGTCACATTAAACTCTTTAATGGACTTGCCTTAATTTTCATGCATGCATCAAATCTATCTAAATTATCTTTCCAGGTAGGTTCCTAGGTAGGGGTGTTCCGTTGCCGTCATCTTAAATACCCAAGCCTAGACAGAACCCGCCTTCGACAAAAGGTATATTATAGATAGACTTGCTACATATTAATCTTTTACTAATTATTTTAGTTCTAATTTCATTTTATAACCATTTATAAAATAAACAACTAAAACACTCATGCCACATAACGAAGTATTTATAACACTTATAAATATAACATTAAATAAATAAAGCATAAATAAATATAACCCTTATATTATATGATGCATGAGCATGCACTTATGTAAATAAATCATGCTTCACTAAATCATAACACTTATAATAAAGAGAATATGCATGACCTGAGGTGGGATTTATCTATATGTGCATACCATATGAAAAAAGACAAATATATATATATACACACACATCACATGTATAAAACCATGGATTAATGGACCGGGATGAACCAAAACAAAACTGAAATGAGAAAACAATCTATTTACATAATTCAGCTGAGCAAACCAGTTCACAAGCGAACCGGGTCTTGAACCACCAAGGAAAGCTCCCATCGTAAACGTCTCCAAGTAAACGATCATGTATCGCACACTAGATGATAGCGTAAAAGCTAAACGATTGCATTGACAATAATGAGGTCATGAAGACCGATCGTTTAGCACGCGAAAGGTAAACGATTTACCATGCAATTACTCCGCGATCGTATAGTAAATGATGAGGCTTGCTAAGCTATACGATCGTCTAGTGTGCACGTGCATTAAACGATAGCCAAGCATCCGATACTCATCGTGGACAATATTTGATCGTCTTCGTTCACGAAGAATAGCAACCCTTGCTCTGAACTTCACCACGAACAACTCAAGACTCAAACCCATCGTATAATAAACGACTCTAGGTAAACAATCGTGTAGCGCACACTAGACGATAGTGTAAAAGCTAAACGATCGCATAGACAATAATGAGATCGTGAAGCTTGATCGTCTAGACGATCGCTTAGCATGCGAAAAGGTAAACGATTTATCATGCAATTACTCTGTGATCGTATAGTCAGTAACTAAGCGATGGGGCTTGCTAAGCTATACGATCGTCTAGTGCGCGCGTATGTTAAACGACAACCGAGCATCTGATACTCAGCAATCGTCTACCTGATCGTCAACACGATGTAATCAACCCTTGATAGCGTACCCCATCATCTACACGATGCGATCAACCTTTGATCGTCTTCTTCCTCGAAGAACTGCAACGCTTGCTCCGATCTTCTTCACGAACGACTCAAAACTCAAAAACACTTTGAATTACAGAGTTCATAATGATTATCAAAGCCCAAAAATGCAGAGGCTTTACAAACAACCGCAAATGTAAAAGAATTAAATCAAACCGAGGCTACCTTCCACGAAAACATCCATTAATCCCCACATCCACAACAATTTAACGAATTTAAACAGAGCAGACATGCACCCTCCAAGAACATATATGTTATTCATTGCAACAATGAAATTGGAATATCAGAACCCTAGTGCTATAATACCAATTGAAGGAACTTTTATTCAATAGTACCTACGAGCGGAAGCGGATCTTTCAAATTCATTATGACAGAATTACCACATATACATTCAAAACATACTAATATGCA
This sequence comes from Benincasa hispida, assembly GCF_027475165.1. Taxonomy (NCBI): domain Eukaryota; kingdom Viridiplantae; phylum Streptophyta; class Magnoliopsida; order Cucurbitales; family Cucurbitaceae; genus Benincasa; species Benincasa hispida. Next base: position 55,432,667 of record NC_143484.1, on the reverse strand, counting down.
TTCATAATGCTAAAGAGATCAAGAGATCATACCGGATGAAGATTTCTTATTCATAGTGAGTCTAAAACCCACCATCTACCTCAAACAATCACCGCTCGAACAGAAGGAAATGGAGATGAGACAACCACTCAGAGCTCTCAATATTCTTTGAGTGGGAATCCAAAGTGTGGGCTTTGTTTGGATTTGGTAGAGGTAAGGAAGAAGAGAGATCGTACATAACGATCGAGCAAGTGGGAGATGAGGTCGTCTATCGCATAGACATAATGCTTGATTGTTTAGGTGAAGTATATGATTGTGTAGGAAAAAGTAAGTGATCGTGTAGGAAATGGTAAGCGATCATCTAAACGATCGTGTAGGAAAAGAGTGAGTGATCGTCTAAACGATCGTGTAGAAAAAACTAAGCGATCGTCTATACGATCGTTTAGTAAATATCAGGAGCTAAACGTTCGCTTAGAAAAAGGTAAACGATCGTTTAGATAATAGCGTGCGAAGGTGTAATCTGTAAGCGATCGTGCAGGCACTATCGTATAGGCATTGATTTTCTAAGGGATGACAGTCTCTTTAACATAATGTCCACCCCTCCATGTTCAATACACCATCAGCTATTTATGCATCTTAAAGTGATCTTTCAATACACTCATCCGTTATTTAGAACAGAAGAGACATCGTCCTATTTCCTTTATAACCGTCCAATGAATGTGATCTCATCATATTCATAACATACAAATTAATATCATATATTAATTATAATATTTTCCTCTACTAGATATAAATCATATTTATATCTAATTTCCTCCAAATTAATGCATCTCATACATAAAGTTAATTATATCATATTCAATTAACTCACTCAATTATATCATATATAATCGAACTCCCTTTTGTCAGTTTGAACATTTCAAACTGACCCAAAAACTGACTCTCAACTTGCATCCAAGCTACCAAGGGGACCTTATGAACCTATGGCTCGAAGCTCTAACAGTATACAAATAGCTGACTAAACTCTTTAGTCACGATATCTACCATCCATTAACTGTCAGGCATTCCATTAAAGACCGACAGTCGAACTCTTCTTCACATAGATATATTTCTATGTCTATTGGATATAACCAATCATCAGTACAATGACCCTTCACAGATGCTCGTAATTACAGCAGGCCAATTTACCATTTTGCCCCTATAATTACATCTTCCTTCTTTCGTACCACTGATCCCTCGAAGAAACAATACACCATAGTCCTACTATGTGTGAACACCTCTGGGGCCCTGAAAAGGTGCGTGGCGCCACATCGTTCAAGCCCCAGGATCAGCCTTTAAGAGAGCAATCTATCTACTTACCCCTACTTTGGGGAAGGAGTGAACTTCATCTTGTGAAGCTGAGTTCCCAGCTCCTAAATTAGACGAATCCCCAAAATGGTAGGTTTGAGTTGGCGCTCTGGCCACTTGCACCCATGCAAATCAAAGAACTGTCCTCAATGGCAGGAATTCCCAACTCACTTAGGATTGAGGTCATGTTACCTATGGTCATCCTAGTGAAGTAAAGTCTCAGTCATGAACGGAGTTATATGACAAGACATTAACACTTTGAGGTCAGGTCTTATACAAACTCTTTGTATAGGATGCCCCCGCTCGCATGTCCACTACACAAATAATCAGAATCAGACCATCTGTGATAAGTCACACCATTTGTAACAATTTCACAAAGCGGGCTGCGTCCATAGTGTTACTAAGATAAGGTTTCCCTTCTTTATCCATATACTACAGACTATTTTGGTTGTCACTTAAGACATGATCCATTTGTATGTCACTCCATACATGCTAAAGTTACATAAAGATAACCAGGGATACTAAGTTTATTGGTTTGTGGTAAAATAAAAAAATCTAAATGTGCAAAGTCAAGAAATGAAGTAAATATCATATATATTATACATCACAAGTGTTTGTACAAAGTTGTTTACAAACTATAGGATACGAGACTTTAGGGCATAAACCCCAACAAGATCAACAAAAGTTGTTGATGTCAGTTTATCTAGTCAACCATCTCAAGAATTGGGATTATCTCGACGTAGTGAGAGGGTTGTGAACCTACCTGTATGATACATGGGTTTAACTTAAGCCCAAAACATCATATCTGATGATAGAGTTGAGGATCCATTGTCTTATAAGCAAGCAATGGATATGTTGACAAAGATGAATTGATTAAAGCCATGAATCAAGAAATGGAGTCTATGTACTTCATGTCGGTCTGGGAGCTTGTAGGTCAACCTGATAGGGTGAAACCTATAGGATGTAAATGGATTTACAAGAGGAAAAAAGGTGTAGATGGAAAGGTATAGACCTTTAAGGCTAGACTTGTGGCAAAGGGTTATACCTAGGTTGAGGGAGTGAACTATGAAGAAACTTTCTCACCTGTTGTCATGTTAAAGTCTATCAGGATTCTCCTGTCTATAGAAATATTTTATGATTATGAGATATAGAAAATGGACGTCAAGACTATACTTTTGAATGGTAATCTTGAGAAGATCATCTACATGGCTCAACCAGCAAGATTCATTCAACAAGATCAAGAGCAAAAAGTTTACAAGCTTAATCGGTCCATTTATGGACTGAAACGAGCATCTAGATCTTGGAATATTGATGGGTGTGAATTGTGATGCATTATAATTTGAGTTTCCTGGTGAGTCCAAGGTCGAACACAGGGACTACTAAGTAAATATGCGACAATCACTTTGATTCTCTTTCAGTAGTAAAACCAAATGAGTTGGATGGTATTTTGATTAAGGTTTTTCCTATGCGATGGATTGAACACAGAGTTGATGAAATTGAGAGTTATAATGAGTATGCGATGAAGGGTTTTAGAAGGGGTTTAGCTAACACTTCCTAAGATTATGCACAAGTTATGCGATCATGCTACATATAAATAACAGTACGTCATCTCTCAATGCAGAATGCCATCATTCCTATTTTTAGGACGCATGCGATGTATACGAAAAGGTTGATAGGACATATGTCTACGCTTCTATTCTTGTCTATGCGATGATAAATGATGCACACATAAAATAAGGTGACCACATACAATCATATCCTATTTCTAGGGTGCATGCGATGTGTAAATAGCGATAGAACTTATGTCTAAGTTTCTATTTCTTGCTTATGCAGTTCTAATCTGACTCTCTCAAGCTTAGATTTTAACTTGACTCTCTCAAGTCTAGGTTCTAGCTTTAGACTACTCTCTCAAGTATCTCTAAAGGGTGAATGACGCATACATAAGACAAGATGATCGCATAAAATGTAAATCTTAAGTCATGCTAGCTAAGTACTTCTCAACCTATTCAGAAATTTAGCTACTCATGCGAAGTATGGAGAGATTGAACATAGATTGAAATGAGATTTCCATTTTCTATAAATAAAGTACTAAATACAAAATGACAAATGGAATTGAGAGACAAGAAGCCCGGTAAGCAATATCTTGCTTCCCGTGGCCTTTTACACTGTTCTTTTTCACTTCAACTCTATCTAGAGATATATTTTTGCTCTCGTAAGTGTTGGTCCTCTCTCTTTTGTAACGTTTTTCGAAAGTCTCTCAATCTGTCCGAGAATGATCTCTCAGTTTCCCCGTCTCCTTGCTCATCTCTGTCCTCTAAGTATAAGTATGAGTATGTACGTGAACAGACTATCGACTCTCTCTTACTTCTTAACTATCTATCCCCCATTTTATAATGGTGGCCTTCGGTATTTATAGAGCTCAAGGTGAAGCAGCCTTTCTTGCTAATGATTGTAATGATGGGCGGTCATTAATTCCCCTACTCTAATGCGCCGATTAATGGTCACCGAAAGTTGAGTATACTTGCTACAATGAGGCTTTAACGGCTTGTCAACTAAATTTGGATTCGATCGTTATCAGCTTTCCATCCCATCGTGATTTATTGTGTTGTCACCTTGATGCGTAGTCTTTATGCGGCCACCTTTTTAAAAAACTCCTCATGATTGCATACGATCGCATGACTTTACGATCGCAATCTTCAAGCGCGTTGACGCCTAGTTCCTTTGGATCGCAATTTTACTTGTGCCATCGCATTTTTCCTGCACAAAATAAGTAAATTAACTGCTTTTATGCGATAGCCACATGCGATTGAAATTCCTTTCAGTTTAGTGCTTTTGGACATGATATTGCTTATTTTACCATCGCATTCTCTCATTGTTTTACTTATTTGAGCTGTAATAACTTGTATTTCTACCAGTTATCAAATATACGATTTGATACTGTGATCAAATCTTATGGCTTTGATCTGAATATTGATGAGCCTTGTGTTTACAAGAAAATCATCAACAACTCAGTAGCTTTCCTTGTGCTATATGTGGATGATATCTTACTCATTGGGAATGATGTAGGTTTTCTGACTAACGTTAAGAAATGGCTAGTCGCCCAATTCTAAATGAAAGATTTGGGAGAGGCGCAGTTTGTCCTAGAGATCCAGATCATAAGGGATCGTAAGAACAAAAGGTTGGCCTTGTCCCAAGCATCGTACATTAACAAGATGTTGATTAAGTATTCAATGTAGAATTCCAAGAAAGGTTTGTTACCTTTCAGGCATGGAATTATGTTGTCTATGGAACAGTGTCCTAAGACACCTCAAAAGGTTGAAGAAATGAGACGGGTTCACTTTTGTCGATTGTTGGTAGCCTTATGTATGCAATGTTATGTACTAGACCTAACATTTGCTATGCATTAGGGATTGTCAGTTGATAACAGTCCAATCCAGGATTAGATCACTGGATGGCGGTCAAAACAATCCTCAAGTATCTTCGGAGAACGAGGGACTATATGCTCGTGTATGGAGATAAGGATTTGATCCTTACAGGATATACAGACTCTGACTTTCAAACTGATAGAGATTCTCGAAAATTGACATTGTACGAGTGTATCAACATGCAATGGAAGCAACAAGGATCAATAAGCATTCAAATTCATTAATTTTGGCAAAAACTAAAGCATGCTCTTCTAATATAAGAGGGTTTGAAGTCATACCTTTGTAAAACTCTTCAAGATCTTGTTCCTCAGCAGTTGTTTTCTCCAAAACTCACTGTGAACACCTCAAGATCTTTCCCACTATCCTCTTGGAGCTTTAGAACGGGTTGTGGGACTCAAGAACAGCTTGAAGCAATGGAAAGACAATGGAGAAGCTCACTGCACCGTCTGTTTGAAGAACTCTTTCTTCAACCCGAAATTTTCAGTAAAATCTCTTTGAATGCATCCTTAATTCCACTCCAATCTTCTTTACTTATTGCAAGTGAACATGCAAAGAAGATCATTGCATGGGATGCAGCTCATGCTTGGAGTAATTGAAAAGAAGGTGAGTGATCTTTGTATGAGCAAGTTGAAGATGGTAATGGAAAAACTGATTTTTCCATTTTGTGTTATTTTTGTTATTTTTCAATTTACATCAAAACGATTTCAATAAATCAAATTCGATTTTAAAACTGAAAATATTATTAATTTTATAAAATTAATTTCATAAATTAATTTTCCAATAAAATTAATAAATAACTATTTAAATAATTCTAATTAATTCTAATTCATTTAATATCAAATATTAAATTAATTTTTACACAAATTCGTCTTCATATATTTAAATCATATTTAAATATAAATTCTTCTATTCCGTTTAATTCTAATGTGAACATTTCAAATTAACTTATCAAGCTACTCTAAAGCTTATCCATTTACGAGTTAGTAGGGGGACCTTGTGGACCTACAGATCATGGGCTCCAACGATCTGAGATTAATTGGCTAAACTCATTAGACCGAATTAACTCCCATTTTTTACCTAATGGGACACTTCAAAATAGCCCATAATTGAACTCCCTTTATTGTAGATATATTATGTCTACTTGATATAACCATAATCAGTAAGTCAATCCTTCACAGGTTGTTCGTAATCACAGCTGGGTCAAGATAATCGTTTTACCTGTGTGAATACATCTTGTTCCTTAAGTTCCCACTGACCCTCTAATGAACAATTTTTATTCATAACACCTATGAATCAAATCCTTTCTCTATCATGAGAAGGCAGGGCCCCGATTATTCAAGACCTAGAATCAGCACTTAAGATAACAACCTATCTAGTAACCCTAAATCGGGTAGGAGTGAATTCCATCTTGCAGGGCTATGTTCCCAGCTATTCATCTGGTCTTATCCCCAAAATGAGAGGCTTATTGTGCAGTACTGTTGGACTACTCTCACCGTTTGCAGATCAAAGGATAATCCCGAACAAACAGGAGTTCATGGCTAGCTCAGGATTAAGATCGAGCTAACCTAGGTTATTTAATAATGAAATAGTCAGTTTTAACAGTAAACGGTCGTTATAAAGAAAATTGACTATTTTCGTGGTCCAGTCTATATGCAAATTCATGGCATAGGATGATCCCACTCACATGTCTCAACATGAACGATCTATGGATCACATCATTTGTAGCACTTTACAACTCCTTGTAACAACTACAGAGTGGGTCGCATCCAATAGTGTTTACCAGGATGAGATACCTAATTTCATCCATATACTTTTTAAACCATTTAGGCTATATACTGTTAACTTGATCTTGTTTATATCACCACATAAAGTTAAAGTATTCAGACTATAGCCATGGATATGTTTATTGGATTTTCATAATAGAATGCAAATACAACAATTTATAATTATTGATAAATAGAATGTTTATCACGAACTGCGAGTTTTAGGATATTCCCAACAATCTCCCACTTGGACTAAAACTCCAGTGAGAATAAATATATACAATATAATGTTGAGAAACATAAAGGGAAAATACAATAAACTAACGCATTTCTAATACCATAGATATTCTCCCACTTGCCCTAGATTACACTACTCGGAGTCCTAGTCCAATTAGGTGGCCCTTGAACACTTTATCCTAGAGGGCCTTTGTAAATGGATCAGCAAGGTTGTCTTCAGAGGCAATCTTCATGACAATCACATCTCCTCGATGTACTATCTCTCTAATGAGATGGTACTTTCTTTCAATATGTTTTCCACGTTTGTGACTCCTTGGTTCTTTCGAGTTGGCAACAACACCACTATTGTCACAATACAGTGTGATAGGCAGGTGCATATCTGGAACTACTTCCAAATCAGCCAAGAATTTACGTAGCCATACTACTTCTTTAACAGCTTCACATGCAGCCACGTATTCCGCTTCCATTGTGGAATCAGCGATACAACTTTGCTTAATGCTTCTCCAAACTATAGCTCCTTCATTAAGAGTGAAAACTGATCCTGAAGTAGATTTCCTGGAATCTACGTCAGTCTGAAAAATCAGAATTAGTGTATCATGTAAGGATCAAATCTTTAGGTCCATACACAAGCATATAGTCCTTCGTTCTCCCTAGATACTTGAGGATGTTTTTTACAGCAGTCCAATGACTGTGTCCTAGATTGGATTGGAACTTGTTGACGATTCCAATCATAAAGCATATGCAGGGAATGTACACAACATTGCGTACATAAAACTCCCAACTGCAGATGCGTATGGAATTCTTGTCATTTCCTCAACATCTTGAGGGGTTTTAGGACACTGTTCCTTCGACAAATGAATTCCATGTCTAAAAGGTAACATACCTTTTTTGGAATTTTACATATTATATCTTGACAACATCTTGACAATATAAGATGCCTGAGATAGTGCTAATATTCTATTCTTTCGATTTCAAATGATCTATATTCCTAGAATATATTGAGCATCACTCAAATCTTTCATTTGGAACTGTGTTGCTAACTATCTCTTTACGTCAGCAAGGAAACTTATCTCATTCTCAATGAGCAAGATATCATCAACATAAAAAACTAAGAATGATACAGTCTTGTTGACTATCTTCTTGTACACACAAGGTTTATCAACATTCTGTTCAGAGTCATAAGATTTGATCGCAGTGTCAAACCTTATATTCCAGGATTTGGATGCTTGTTTCAATCCATAAATGGTTCAATTAAGCTTACAAACTTTTTGTTCCTGTCCTTTTTCGATGAACCTTTCTGGTTGAGACATAAAAATACTTTCATCAAGATAGTCATTCAAAAAAGCTGTCTTGACATCCATTTTCCATATTTTATAGTCATAATATGTGGAAGTGGAAAGAAGTATTCTTATTGATTTTATCATGGCAACAGGAGAAAAAGTTTCTTCATTATCAACTCCTTCTCTTTAAGTAAAAAATTTTGCCACGAGTCTTGCTTTATAGGTTTGCACCTTGCCATTTTGGTCTCGTTTCCTCTTGTAGATCCATTTGCAATCTATAGGTGTAACTCCATGTGGTTGATCTACAAGTTCCCAGACAGAGTTGAAGTACATAGACTCCATTTCATCGTCCATGGCTTTTATCCACTATTCCCTATCAACATCCTCTATTGCTTTCTTAAAGGTTAATGGATCCTTTAAACCATCATCCTGTATGATATTTTGAGTTTCTGTTAAACCCATATAGCGTTCAGGTTGTTGAATAACCCTCCCACTACGTCGAGGCATCCTCAACTCTTGGGATGGACATGACGGAACAACAACAATTGTTGATGGACCAGCTTGATCAACAACTCTTGTTGATGTATCTGTAGTACCTTTAGTCATTTCTTGCAATATTAGTTTATTGCGAGGTAGATGATTTTTTATATGATCTTCTTTCAAGAATGTAGCGTTTTTCGATACAAATACTTTGTCTTCTTGGGGATCATAAAACAATCCTCCTTTTGTTTCTTTGGGGTATCCTACAAAAAGGCATACTTTTGAACGTGTTTCCAATTTCTTAGGATTTTGTACCAACACATGTGCTGGACAACCCCAGATAAGGAAATGACGTAAGCTCGTTTTGTATCCTTTCCATAATTCATACGGTGTTTCTAAAACACTTTTTGAAGGAATAACATTTAGAATAAATACTGCAGTCTGTATTGCATATCCCCAAAAGGATTTAGGTAACTGAGCATAACTCATCATAGATCAAACCACGTCTAACAAGGTTCAATTTCTTCTTTCTGCAATACCGTTTTGTTGTGATGTTCCAGATGTTGTAAGCTGAGATTGAATTCCATGATTTACTAGATAGTTCTGGAATTGTAAATCCATGTACTCACCACCTCGCTCAGATCGAAGTGTTTTGATTCTTTTACTTAAACAAATTTTCGGTCTCAACCTTAAATTCTTTGAACTTTTCAAGAGTTTCAGACTTATGACTGATTAAGTAAATGTAGCCATATCTAGAGTAATTGTCAATAAAACTGATGAAATAGATAGCCTCCTCGAGCTTTAACATTCATCGAACCACATAGGTCTGAATGTATAAGTTCAAGAGGCTCTTTGGCACATAGACCTTTTTCAAAAAAAGATCTTTTAGCCATTTTCCCCTCAAGACATGATTCACATGGAGGTAAACAACTATCTTCTGATTTATTTAGATGACCGTTTTTTACCAATCTCTCAATCCTATTAAAATTAATGTGTCCAAGTCTGAGGTGCCAAAGATAGGTGTTGGGAGGAATTTTTCGCTTCTTATTGTGAGTCTCAACCGTTTTAAACATCTCTATATATAAAATGGCTCTCGCTTCAGTTAGTTTTAATATGTACAAGTTATTTTCGAGTCTAGCAGAACAAATATGAACACCTCTTGAATAAACAAACACTTCATTACATTCAAAAGATATTTTGTACATATTTTCTAGTAGACAAGAAATGGAGATCAAGTTTCTTTTCATCTTAGGTACATAATATACATTCCTGAGTAAGATAAAAGAGTCTCCAAAAAATAACTTGATATCTCCCACTGCTTAAGCTGAAACGACTTCACCCATTCCCACCTTTAAGGTCATTTCTTGTTCAGAAAGTTTTCTCCAAGAACTAGTTTTCTGTAGAAAAGTGCAAACATGATTAATGGCGCCCGAACCCAATATCCAGATAAGGTGAGAATTCTTCACTAGACATGTTTCAACAACTAGTAAATCAGATATACCTTGGTTTGCCTTTTCTGCTTTCTTCTCAACCAAATACTTTAGGCAGTTACGTTTCTAGTGCCCAAATTCTCCGCAATGGAAACATTTTCCTTTGGGAGTTTTGTTTTTGTTTTTCTTAGCAGTGGTTTTTCCCTTTTCCTTTCTTCTGCATTTGTACGGTTTTGTCTTTCGAAGAAGAAGGAACATACTTCTTATCATTAGTGGGTTTCATTCCAGACGTAGATGCTTTATAAAACTTTTTAGGTTTTGAAATAACATTTATTTCTTTTTCCTTCAATTTCATCATTAATTGATATGTCTGCAACTCATTCAACAGCGTGGTTAAATTATAAGTAATTTTGTTCATAACAGCATTTGTTATGAACGATAGATAACTCTCCTGGAGAGATTCTAATATCATGCTTACTTGACTCGTCTCATCTATCATCGCCCCATGAGCCTCCGCAACATTAAAATGAACCATCATATCGAGAACATGTTCTCTTATGTTGGTTCCCTCTTCCATGCGCGTAACATAGACATACTTAATGGCTTCATATCTAACAAAAGATGATGGTTGCATGAACATCTCCTGTTGTGACGCCATTATCTCACGAGCGGTGGGCGTGACCTCATGCTTCTTATTAAGTACATTAGATATACTTCTAAGATATAGGCTCAGGCTTTTTCATTAGCCCTTACCTACCTATCATAGATGTCTCGAACATTTTGATTGGCTGTTGAACTGGGAACCAGAGAACATTCCTCCATCAACACAAACTAGGAGTGTTCATGGGTTGAGTTGGGTTGGGTTCAAAGACTTTTTAGACCCAACCCAATTGTTCGGGTTGTAAATTTATTCAACCCAAACAACCCTTATTAAAAAAATGAACCCAACCCAACCCAACCATGAAATATTTGGGTTGGGTTGGTTTGGGTAAAGCAGGTCATTTGTTTTTAAAAAAAAAAATTCTAAAAAGAAGCCAACGTAAATATGTAAAAATCTTATTTAATTATTTTCATATATTGAATTAAAATTAACAATTCAATTTCAATTTATATAGTGAAAATTTCCTTTCTAAAGTGCAAAGAAACTACTTTTAAGAGTTGTTGAAGAATAAATTATTAAAAAATATTTGAATTAAATAAAATTAAAAACCAAGTTATGTATAAATAATGTGTTATATGTAATAAAAAATATATATTTTAAAGTTAATAATAAACTCGGGTTGGTTCGGGTTGTTTTGGGTTATATTAGGTGAACCCATGAACCAACCCAACCCATAAAATTTTCATTTATTTGAACCCAACCCAATCCAAATGAGTTGATAACCCAACCTAAATCACATGGGCTGGGTTGGGTTGATCGGTTTTTTCGGGTCATTGGGTTTTTTGAACACCCCTAACACAAACCTCAGATCATCCACAACTAATATCTTATTAATGTTCGATTTCTAGTTTGAATATCCTTCACCATTAAATTTATCGGAATCAAGCAATTGTATGATTGAATTCGACGTTGCTGAAACATTTTAAACAAACTTCATTAAATATACATTTAAATCCATTTTTTAGCAAAATAATAAAGTACCCAATAAATCTTATTTATTTGCATTGATACTTTAGTGATTTAGAACAATTGCTACCGATGGGCAGTCAAGAGTTCCTTCACAGAAGCAAGATAGTTCTTGACTACATACTATATCAGAATAACTCTTTAGTCCTATAGTTCTTTTGGTTATCGTTTTCGGTCAAGATCTTTACTAACAATTAGTAATTCTTGTAAGTGTGACCCGCCATTTTCAGATCTTATAGAACGATATGAATATGCCCCCGAAATAGAAGACAATGTCCAAGACGGAACTATAAGACCCTATTCATTTTACTGAAACCTGGGTTGTTCCAAATCCTATGTTAAAACCCTCTGAGGGGATTGCCGCGGTTAACGACTAGCTAGTGCCGCCTAAAAACGACAACAGGCGCAACATAGAAATCTCACGGTTCAAACTAATTGATGAGATCGTAGGACAATGTTGACACATTTCCTTGGTACTTACTATGAACTACCTCCCTTATTTACCTTGTTATTGACCCATGTAAACACTTTTCGAATGGAGCAATCGTGGTAAAAGCGACACGAAACCGAGCATGCATCTCATGGTGTGAACTCTTGAGGACGTGAGAGCTAATAACTATATATCAAATATATTATTAATCTCCATCTGAAGTGTTCTATGTGTTTGGGTATTTACTTAGGTGTAATGCGTAAAAATAAACAACCTAAGTCTAAGTAGTTTATCCAAGTATAACGATTATAATTGGATTTTGACGTACAATGTCTAGGTGATAAACCATTTTATTATCTCACATCGCTCACACAAGCTCATAAAATCAGTTAACAACGCTCAATCTTTCGATCATAATCCCCAGGTAGGAGGTGTTCCGTAAATCATCAACTTAAATATCCCCAGCCTTAGACAGGTTTATGAATCGATATGAGTTTGTGACCGAATTTTATAAGGTAACAATCTATTTTAACGATTAAAACTAGTTATTAATCTAAGTATGCATGTAACTGTTCTTTGTTATGGATTTTAAACATCTAACCCAATTTTATAACAGCTTAAAAAATTTTAGACATGCTAAACATCCACAACATTCAACAAAGACATTCGATATCTAATATAACCATTATATTAAATATAACACTAACATGCATTAAAAAATTTTAGACATGCTAAACATCCACAACATTCAACAAAGACATTCGATATCTAATATAACCATTATATTAAATATAACACTAACATGCATACTATATATTATAACATTTATAACATACTTTCAATGCATGTAATATGTTTCCTATGGTGGGGTTTTAAATCTACATGGCATACTATATACATATACATGAATTATTTAATTATTACATACATCAGATGCATAAACAATTAAATACTAATGGATATGGTTTTAATTTTGGCATAAATAAGCAAATAGATGCCTATAAATTACAAACAAATTCAAAACCATCTTTAAACCGCTCGAACTGCTCCAAACCAAACCCAAGTACTTGAACCGGACTGGATAAGTCTAAATCGTACCAGCCAAAAATCCTTTGAGGCTAAACCGAATTGGACCTCGAGAAATCTGGTTGAAGCGGCTACTCTCGGTCCAAGCTCAAAATTTCACTAAGGTTGATCGTGTAACACTAAAGGCTATCATCTAGTGTCTTCTGTCTATCGCATAGTTCCATCATTTAGTGCTTCTGTCTATCGCATAGTTCCATCATTTAGTGCTCGGGTAGAGATACACGATTGCTTAACACCATCGCATAGCACATCTTGTCATCATTTAGCACCCGCCGCAGCTACACGATCGCTTAGTTCCATCGCATAGAACTTCAACGCATCGTTGAGCTCACACTGCAGCTACACGATCGTGTAGTGCCATCATATAGCACTTCTAACGCATTGTTTAGTTCCCACGCAAAGCTACATGATCGCGTAGTGCTATCGTATAGCATTTCAACGCATCGTTTAGCTCCCGCAGGTACACGATCATCTAGCGTCCAACATCACAACCAACAATGCCCGTAGCTACACGATCATCTAGCTTTTCTTCACATCATGTAATGCCTAGAGCTAGACGATCGTTTAGCATTTAAACCTCAATGACGATTTTGAACATAAGTTGAAAAAACTGGAAACAACAGCTCGACCTTCTTCACTTGTTTCTTCAATTACATCTTAATTTCAACTCCAATGACTCCAAATAAATTGCAGACACTTGATAACACATATAAGCTCAGAATCAAGAGCCAATTTCAAATTTCATTAATAAATTAAAGAGAAATAAAATGCCAAAACTCAAAAACTATATTAGTGCATCAGTTTCATATATCTCATGAAAAACACCCACCAAACCAAAATTAAACTGAATTAAATGCTTATATAATGCTCTGATACCAATTGTAAGAGTGTATCAACATGCAGCGAAAGCAACAAGGATCAATAAGCATTCAAATTCATTAATTTTTGCAAAAACTAAAGTTTAATCATCTAATATAAGAGGGTTTGAAGTCATACTGATAACTTGTAGAAATATAAGTTATTTATGTTGTTTTATTTAGATTATGCGACAAAAAGAAGGAAAAATTGCTTCGACAGTATTGAAATTTTCATAGAAATACGAAAATTGTAAAATGTCGTGAACACACCCACTAACCCCATTGCGATGGCGAAAGGGAATGTCCAAGTCTTTGTTTCACAGGAAATAGGTCACCACATGAGTTAATTTCTTGAGGACAAAATGAACAATGCATCCACACAGCATGCGGCAATCGATCAAGAACGAGAAAGATCAATGCAATTGCAGCGCATGCGAGGATCAATCATGGATTCAAGCGATCAACACATTTCCACTGCATATGGTGATCAACAAACGATTAAAACAACTACACCACATGCAGCGATCGATCGAAGATGTGAAGAGCAACGCATTCGCTGGGACTTCGGACAAGTGTACAGCTTTTCTGTTGTACGATTCTGACAAATTGATCGTGGAGCAGAGCGAACTTTTCCATTACGCCATGGCAGGAATTATCAGAATTACAAAGTGGGACCACTAAGACAGAGAGCCAAGGTCTATAAATAGCTTCCTTGAATTCAATGTTAATGAGGCTGGTCTAAAGAGACAATACAAAGAAAATCCGGGAGAACGACGAGACAAAGCTAAAAGGTAAGTCTCCGAACAAGAAATCCTTTCCATCCCCGAAGAAGAAGCTCTGTGCAAGAGGTCACTTCGACCTGGAAAGCAAGCCTGAGAGGGAAGCTTTCCACTCCATTGCATCCACATGCTGACAAGCACAACATCTCCGATCGGGATCTGTGTCAAGACATTGACACTCTTTCCGTATTTGTTCTTATTTCTCCATTCATCTACTGTGTTCATCTATCTTTAATCCTTCATTCACAATCATGTATCAAATGCTGATCTTTAGATTTAAATATCATTATCGTAATCATTATCATCTCTCCGTTCTTTTCCACACACTTATCATCCATTTTCTCCATCATGTGTCATTAATCCACTGGGTAAAGGGGAAGGATTATGCGATTGAGTTAATCCTTGTTAAGAAAATCGACTGAGTTTAGCTAAAGCATGCTCGATGGCATCTTCACCTGTGAGAGCAAAAGTGATGATGTTATTCTGCCTATCGAGAGAAGGTTGGAAGAATGCGTTAACTAAAGCGAGAAGTCTTTCGAGAGATGGAAACAATCTTGTGTTCATTATGTTCATCCCTGTTTCACCATAGACATATGGGAACACAGCTAATCACTGAAAGGTGTAAGCCAAGGGAAAGCGGAACCTGAGTCGCATCCTTAACAAGATTGATGAACTTGTGATGTCCTTTCCCTCAACTCATTCTTTTTCTGATTCATTCACAAGACTTTCCATCGCATTCATTAGATTCTTTTTCACAACTTCACAGCCAGTCCTCACCCTGTATCATTAGTAGTTTAGTCATTTATTTTATCATCGCAATTTATTTTACAACACTTTATTTCCATCGCATTTTATTTTCATCACAATTTACTTTTCGGCACAAACCAATTCTTTATTCTTTATGTTAAACCGATCGCATTTACCACATTAGTATCGCAATAACAACAACAATCTATGTGTTCAACCTCAAGTCAATCTGAGAAACTTGCGTTGGAATTATACTTGGTTCCGGTGTAAGAAAACTTGTGACACGCACTATACGAATGCATACTACGAGCATTTAAGCATCATTGCATACACCTAGAACGTAATATTGCGCATATCTTTATCGCAAAGCACTTGAGAGCATCAATCATAAGCATCATTCAGTCATCATTGTGCATATGCTTAAAGATTAAATTTTCGTTATCAAAATTTTGGCGCAGTTTCCGGGGACTAGAACTTGAATCATTCATATTCATCAAAGTGCATGCTCAACATAGCAAAACATTGTTTTTTTTACATTATCTGTTTGAAGTCATACCTTTGTAAAACTCTTCAAGATCTTGTTCCTTAGCAGTTATTTTCTCCAAAACTCACCGTGAACCACCTCAAAATCTTTCCCACTATCCTCTTGAAGCTTTAGAACGAGTTGTGGGACTCGAGAACAGCTTGAAGTAACGGAAAAACAAGGGAGAAGCTCACTGTACTGTCTGTTTGAAGAACTCTTTCTTCAACCCAAAATTTTCAGTAAAATCTCTTTGAATACATCCTTAATTCCACTCCAATCTTCTTTACTTATTGCAGGTGAACATGTGGGATGCAGCTCATGCTTAGAGTAATTGAAGAGAAGATGAGTGATTTTTATGTGAGCAAGTTGAAGATGGTAATGAAAAAATTGATTTGGCCTAGTTGGCCTAGTTGTACTTACGAGCAATTTGTGAAGGGTCATCGTACTGTTGATTGTTTATATCCAATGGACACAGAAATATATCTATAGTGCAAAGAGTGCAATTGTCGATCTTTAGTGGAGTGTCCGAATGTTAACGAATGGTGAATAATTTAATTAAAGAGTTTAATTAATTATGTACCTTTGGAGCTTTAAGCTACAGGTCCATGAGGTCCCCTTGGTAGCTCAATAGATTTGGATTAATTTGAATTGTTCAAATTAGTAGAGGGATTTAATTATATATGATATAATTAAGTTGTTTTAATTATATGTGATATAATTGTTATAATGTACTTAATACAATATAGCTTAATGAGAGGAAATAAATACTTGAATGAGATTCAAATATAGTTTCTATGAATTGGATTCATAGTTGTTAAATTTAATACAAATGTGATATATTAAATGTCATATAAAAGAGAAAAGAAACTGTAGCTTATATTGTATGTGACACAATATTAAAACTATAGGTTATATGTTATATTTGATCTAACATATAATTTAATATATATATAATATGATAAATTAGTTATCATATTTATATTTATATTACTTATTATTTTAATAATAAGGGAGGGAGTTACAACTCCCTTTCTTTTCTATCCACCCATATAAGTGGGTGGTGGTTATATTTGGCATATAGAAAAGAAAAGCTTTCTTCTTCTTCTTGGAAAGTTGATCTTTTGACATAGTGAGAAAACAACAGAAGAGTTCTATGTTTGTGAATTGAATTTGTTGGTGAACATTTTCAATTCCTTCTTCCTTTCGACAAATTCCCTCAAATCCAAAATAGCTGAGCCCACCACTCCTAGGTTCTCACCCTGAGAATACCGAGGAAACCTTCGTGGTCGTGTTTGAACTTGTTCGATTTTTTTCTTGGAGAACATCTTCAAGTGGTTTGTGTTCTGTTCGAGAGAAATTCTTGAAGAAAGATCTTCAAAGGTGAGGTTTCTAAAACCCTTTCATTAGCATACTGTAATTTATAAATAGATGCATATCTATTTTCTTGTTTACTGTAAAATTTATATTCAATGAAAAATAGACTTTGGTCGATCTGCTTCCGCTCAAGGTTCTCTTCTCAAAAAGTTCCTTCAATTGGTATCAGAGCCAGGTTGTTGGTTTATGATTCCTAATTCCATTCTTTTATTGAATCGATTTTTACAGTAATGGTGGGTTTTAAGAAATCTGCATTCTGTTTCATGCGATGAATGGTTGGGAATATAGTTCTGTTGATGGATGTTTCGGGATAGAATTCTCTGTTTTAAGGCTTTCTTTGTTTATAAATTTGGTTTGTAAAGGCCCCTACATTTTTGGGCATTAATCTTGCTATAGAGTCTGTAATTCATAAGTTTAAGTCGCTCGTGCTATTCCTGGGAAGCTTCAAAGAAGGGTTATAGAGCACTGTTTCGATGGAGAAGACGAAGTAGTTATACGAGATCATGTAGTTGTAGCTACACGATCATGTAGCTCTTGCCAATCGATCTTGTAGCTTTTGCTACACGATCGTGTAGCATTTGCTAAACGATCATGTAGCTAATGCTACAAGATCGTGTAGACTTTGCTACACGATCGTGTAGCATTTGCTACAAGATCGCTTAATCGATTGCTACACGATCACTGCAAGATGGTTAATTGAAGGGTTGCTTAGTTCGAGTGGTTGAAGGTCTGGTTCACCTGTTTCGAATTGGATGACTCAAGCTTTTGTAATAGATAGCCTTTTATTTTTTATTTTTTTAGAGGTCCTATCTCGGTCCATCAACTATTAGTGTAAATATACATGCGATGTATGTTTTATATTATATATCTTAATGTATGTCATATAGTTTTAAAACCCACCATAGATTATGCATTTATATTCATGCATCATTTTATATTATAAGTGTTATAATATATGAATATGCATGATTTAAGTTACATAAAGCACTCATGCATCATATTATATAAATGTTATAGTATATGTATGCATGCATTATAGTGGATCCATGCATCATTTATATTATAATTGTTATAATATATGGTTGAATGAATGTATGAAAGTATGTGATAGCATGATTCATTACTTAGTTATATAATTGTTCTATAGTAGTAATGAATGGAGATTGCATGAAGCATGACATTACCATGGGTTAATTTATAAATGTTATGATTAACTAAAATATGTTAAGCATGCAATGGTTGTTTTTAATTGTTTCATTTATTTATAATTGTGATAACTAAATGAAATTAGAAATAAAATCAATAATTAAGAGTTGCATGCAAACCTTAGGTTATAATCATTTTTTAAAATTGTTTTAAAATATGATTGAGATAGACCTAAGATCACATTTCTAATGAGATTAGAAATCTAAATTTAATCTTTTAATCGGTTTAATAGAATTAAATTGATTCTTAATAAAAGATTAAATATGTAACAAATTTATCTATAAGGGACCTTTTGGCTAAGGCGGGTTCTGGCTAGGTTAGGGTACTTAAGTTGATGGAAACGTTGCACCCCTACCTGGGAACCTACCTGAAAAAGTGAATAAGATAGATTTGTTACATGCATTCAAATTTGATCAGTCTATTAAAGAGTTTAATGAGACTTCAATCAAAATTATTTAATCATCAAAGACAATAGTTGTTTTTGAGCAAATTAAACAAACACTTAGATAAAATCAGTAGCCGAATTATTCCTAAGTTGATTAACCCTAGGTAGAACACTCAGTGGGAGGAAAATGGGGTATATGTTACTTCATTTTAACCTCTACACGTTTCTTCCTGTAAGTTCACACCGTGAAATCTACTCTTAGCCTTGAGACACCATGGGTATCCCCCTAGGGGTGGCATTTGGGTAGGTCAATAACAAGATGAATGGAGAGAGTATTTATAGTAAGTGGGAGTGGGATGTGTGACACTACATCCCACGGTCTCTCTCATTAGGTTAAATAAAGTTTCATGCATCGCTCGTGGCATCTTGGGTATCCCCCTAAAGGATGGCTACATTGCATGACGCTTTATTCGATTTCTAGAAATGGATAAGGTTAG
The DNA here is from genome assembly GCF_027475165.1 of Benincasa hispida. Taxonomy (NCBI): domain Eukaryota; kingdom Viridiplantae; phylum Streptophyta; class Magnoliopsida; order Cucurbitales; family Cucurbitaceae; genus Benincasa; species Benincasa hispida. Next base: position 55,413,215 of record NC_143484.1, on the reverse strand, counting down.
TTTCATGTCCAAATCGGTTTTTTCCTACTATTGGCTCATTAGAGAAGAAGTCTAGAATCTAAAATGAGGGGTTACACTTACACAGAATTGTTAAGGATGTTAATAAATTTTGGACCGAACAATGGTGATTGTTAGTTACAGTGACAAGGTGTTGTTTCTGTTTAATGGTTGAGAATGTCTCATTTCAGTGAAGGGCACGTGATCACCCTACAGTGACTTTTGTCCTACCTCACTGAAACATCATTGCAAAATAGATGTAACTTAGGGTACACTAGACTATTTTGCTAAAATTTGATTGGTTTTCTTAAGTTGTTTAATGAAAATAAACTAAAATAGTTTGTTCTTTTTCAGCAAAATTCTTTAAATGGCTAACGATATTTTAAGTTTACTCGCCGCGGATAAGTTAACGGGAGAGAATTACGCTAGTTGGAAAAACACAATCAACACTATTCTGATCATCAATGATCTTCGCTTTGTCCTGATGGAGGATCGTCCTCCTATTCCAGTTGCCAATGCTCCTCGAAATGTTCGGGAAGCATATAAGCATTGGACACGGGCAAACGAAAAGGCCTGAGCGTACATCTTGGCAAGCTTTAATGAAGTCTTGGCCAAGAAGCATGAGCCCATGCTCACAGCTCATAAGTTCATGGGGTCCTTGAGGGGAATGTTCGGACAACCATCTGCAAGGCTCAAGCATGACGCTCTAAAACACATCTTCAATGCTCGTATGCAAGAAAGGGCATCTGTTCGAGAACATGTTCTCAACATGATGGTCCACTTCAACGTGGCGGAAATGAACAGATCGAGCATCGATGAAGTCAGTCAGGTTAGCATCATACTGGAATCTTTACCTAAAAGTTTCCTGCATTTCCGTAGCAATGTTGTTTTGAATAGGATTGACTATAGCCTGACCACTTTACTCAATGAGCTACAGACCTTCCAATCCTTGTTGAAAAGAAAGAAGCATTAGGGTGAAGAAAATGTTGCTTCCTCTACCACGGCCATGACCTCGACCACAATTATTATTAAAATTCACAGCATTCACTTTAGGGAATGGTGTCGTTCCGGTTGGTCAAGATTCATGATTTTCATCAATAACTCGTTATTTTGTTCGGCCGCGAGAAAACTGTTGGGGTTGATGCCCTAAATCTCGTAGGGTTCTATAATTTGTAAACATGATTGAACAAACTCATTGTGTATTTAATAAAATATATGATATTTTATTCAAATACATTGTCTATAAAATATTTGACATTTTAGTTGCATTAATTACAAACCAATAAACTAACATCCAAAGTTATCTTTGTAACTTAAACATGTATGTAGAGACATACGAGTGGATCATGTTTAAGTGATAACCTAAATTGTCTGTAGTAGATGGATAAGATTGGGTACCTTACCCTGGTGACACTACGAGTATGGCCCGCTTTGTAGGTTTAAAATTGTTGTAAAGTGTTACAAATAATCTGATCCTGATCATTCATGTATAGACATGATAGACATGTGAGCGGGGATATTCTATACAAAGGAGTTTGTACAAGACCGAACCACGAAATGTTTAGTTTTTATAATATAACACCGTTCATAATAGAGACTTACATTTCGCCAGGATGATCATAGCTAACATGACCTAAATCCTGAGTGAGTAGTGAACTCCTGCCTATGAGGACGGTCCTTTGATTTGTATGGGTGAGAGTGACCAGATCGCCGACTTAACAAGCCTACCATTTTGGGGATTCATCTGATTGAGGAGCTGGGAATACAGCTGCATAAGATGGAATTCACTCCTTCCCCGAGGCAGGAGTAAGTAGATAAATTGCTCCCTTAAGGGCTAATTTCGGATCTTAAACAATGTGGAGCCACACCCTCTTCTAGCCCGAGAGGAGTTTAGTCATAGTTGCATTATGATCTATTGTTCATTAGAGGGATCAGTGGTACATAAGGAGTTAGATGTAACTATAAGGGCAAAACGGTAATTTGGCCTAGTTGTACCTACGAGCAATTTGTGAAAGGTCATTGTACTGTTGATTGGTTATATCCAATGGACACAGAAATATATTTGTAATGCGAAGAGTGCAGTTGGCGGTCTTTAGTGGAGTGCCCGACAGTTAATGGATGGTGAATAATTTAATTAAAGAGTTTAATTAATTATTCATGTGTCGTTAGAGCTTCAAGCTATAGGTCCATGAGATCCCCTTGGTAATTTAATAGGATTAATTGAGAATTAGTTTTTTAATTAATTTGAATTGTTTAAATTAGTAGAGGGATTTAATTATATATGATATAATTAAGTTGTTCCAATTATATGTGATATAATTGTTATAATGTACTTGATATATTATAGCTTAATGAGAGGAAATAAATATTTGGATGAGATTCAAATATAGTTTCAATGAATTGGATTCATAGTTGTTAAATTTAATATAAATGTGATTTATATTAAATGTCATATAAAAGAGAAAAGAAACTATAGCTTATATTGTATGTGATACAATATTAAAACTATATGTTATATGTTATATTTGATCTAATATATATATATATATATATATATATATATATATATATATATACGATAATTTAATTATCATATTTATACCTATATTAATTATTATTTTAATAATAAGGGAGGGAGTTAGAACTCCCTTCCCCTTCTTTTCTATCCACCCATATAAGTGGGTGGTGGTTATATTTGGCATATAGAAAAGAAAAGCTTTCTTCTTCTTCTTGGAAAGTTGATCTTTTGACATAGTGAGAAAACAACAGAAGAGTTCTATGTTTGTAAATTGAATTTGTTGGTGAACATTTTCAATTCATCCTCTTCACAAAATTCCCTCAACTCCAAAATAGCTAGAGACCACCCCTCATGGGTTCTCACCCTGAGAATGCCTAGGAAACCTTCGTGGTCATGTTCGAACTTGTTTGAATTTTTTCTTGGAGAAAGTCTTCAAGTAGTTCATGTTCTATTCAAGGGAAATTCTTGAAGAAAGATCTTCAAAGGTGAGGTTTCTAAAACCCTTTCATTAGCATGCTGTAATTTATAAATAAATGCATATCTTGTTTCTTGTTTACTATAAAATTTATATTCAATGAAAAATGGACTTTTGTCGATCCACTTCCGCTCAAGGTTCTCTTCTCAAAATGTTCCTTTAAAGACATGAAATTAATTCAGAATATTGTTTAAAACTCTTCTCTTGATATTGCTACTGTCGGAGCATATTTGAGACGTGAAATGTAGAAAATATCTTCTTTCCGCATAATAACAATTTCGAATTGATTTTAAATAATGTAGAGTTGTAATCACTTATTGATTTGAAAACTTGTAACCTCAAGTGCATCCATTCATAATGAGCTTTAAGAAGAATAACTGTTTTTTTATGATCATACCTCTCTTTCAAATTTTTTTCACAAGATATGGGGATCTTTTATTGTAAGATTCTCCATTTTCAATCCATTGTGGAGATGATGACGGAGGAAATCTTAGCTTTTGCTTTGTCTCGACTGGATGTTGTATTTTCTTCTTTAATAGTCTCTCCAAGATTCATAGCATCCAGCTGGATTTCAACATCAAACACCCATGACAAATGAATATTGTCATAGCAACACTTTAAGACCTACCTTTAGTGGAAAAAACGACAAGAGCTCGTGTTGATAACGTGTTGTAAATTTGAGGAGCACAACGGGAACATGGATGTCAATATAGAATAAATAAATATTAAAATAAATTAAACATAATATATATAAATATATAAAAAAAATAAATAACAAAAGTAAATAAAATAACAAATTATGGATTTCTCCACTTTCTCCAAACTTTTTGGAATTTGTCCAATGTGTGTCTTTCAAAACCCAAAAAATGCCACTATTTATAGGCAATTTGGCAAGTAGGAGCTAGATTACATGGACACTAATAATGAGTATTTACCAGACACATGGACAACACTTTGGAAAAATGGGTACATAACACATGGTTAGTGGACACTAGCATCTAATAAACTTCTATTTTCTATAATATTTATTTTATAATTTTTTGTTTTTACAATTTTGCACAACTATCTAACAATATCTACATTTTATCCATATTTTCAAGGACATTTTTGAAAAAATTAAGAACTAGCATTTGGGAAAATTGACAAAAATGACCAATTGGAAGTTTGATTTTTTTTTTTTTACCTATTTTTTAAAAACAAGTTTTTTTGACCCCCTTGATGATGAAAATGATGTAAGCATGGTAAATATTGGTTGTATAATTACTCTTATGCCCCGTATTAAATTCTCACTTTCAATTTCAACCACCAACCTACCAAATTAATTTACATTCTTCACCTAAAATTAATTTATCCAAAAATCATTAACAAAAAATTATTCACACAAAAAATTCTCCACCAAATTTGATTTGTTTACAACCCCACAAGAAGTTCTTTTCACCAAATTGTTTCCAAAACAAAATTTATCAAGTCCAAAACTTGTATTTCACGAAGTTGTAATTTTGTACACTCCGTCGTAAGAAGGTATGTATTCCATTTTTGTATATTCTCAATAGTTCACTAATTTTTGGGAAAATTGACAAAACTAAATGACATTTTTGGAGTTTGATTTATGCTTGCTTTTTTTATTGTTTCTTTCTTTCTTTTTTTTTTTTTTTAATAATGCCCTGCATTTGATATTTATTTATAAAATTATAAAAAAAATTAAAAAATAGAAATTTTTTTTTAAGATACCTAGCCGGGCTTCACCAGATATTCACCGAGTAGAAAGCGAATGAGTTCAAATTACCCAACCGGGCTTCACCGAGAACAAAATAAATGTTAGAATAAGTTTGACACCCGATCGGGCTTCACCGAGTATTCATCGGGTAGAAAGAAAATGAGTTCAAATTACCCGATCGGGCTTCACTGGGAATAAAATAAATGATGAAATAAGTTTGATTCCTGGTCGAGCTTCATCGAGTATGGAATTAAATGATTGACCCCTCACCGGGTGACCCGATCGAACTTCATCGGGTATTTCTTAGGTCCGGACCCGGTAGAGTTAACCCTAGCCTGGCCGGGCGCACAAAAAGGAATGTTATGTTTTTTGGCCTGGTGTTCTACTCGGTCGGGTGGACGACCGGGCCAAAAATCAAAATCATTCCTTTTTTTGCTTTTGCTTTTTCTTTAACTACATTATATTAATACATTTTTTTATATAAATTGTATGAAAATGCCTCGTGTTTGGATTTGTTTTGGTGATGTTTTGAATGAAAGGGAAAAGGATTACGATGGAGGAGAGTTGCAGGGGTTTGGCATTGAGTTCCACGACCTATAATGAATTCCTGACCGAAGTTTATAGAATAAGAGGTATAATGTCAGATGAGTATAATCTTGTTATAAGATGTATACTTCAATTGAGATCCAGAAGTTTATAGGAAGAGGTCTCAGTAATACCTCTTTACGTATCCACACTTCCAAAGTGTTTAACAAATCAAGGATTTCATCCAAAAAATTAATATATCTGACGAACTGAAGAAATCCCTTCAACATCTAGGCCAGTACATTGGAAGATGGAGTCGGATAGTCCATTTCTCCCCACATATTTGAACCCATCACTTACTTCGTGGCCTAGTAATTTTGTGACTCATAACTTAGCGGATGATGTAGACCAAGGTCAATATTTCAATGATTGGTCTTGGAGGGAGAATGATGATGGAGAGGAACCCAAGATTAATACCCACCATACATCTCATGCAGAAGAACAAACAATCGAATGGAAGCTCGTCACATGAAATGGGTCGTGACTTGTCACATCCATCTAGTAGCACAATCACCATGCCAGGTCAGTCTTATTCTTCTAAAGATGTAGAAGTTGGTGACATATTTATATCTAAGAAGGATTTAAATATGTGTTTATCTATGTTAGCAATTAAAGGTAACTTACAATTTAGGGTGAAGAAGTCGACCATAATATTATACAAAGTTATAAGCTCAATTGAAGAATGCAAATGGAGACTTTGAGCCGTTAAATTGAAAAATTGTAAAATATTTAAGATCTCTAAGTATGACAATGTCCACATATGTAGAAATGAAATACTAACTAACGATAAAAAAACAAGCTTCTAGTTGGGTTCTCGGACATTTAATTTTATCGAAGTTTGAAGATGTTAGTCCTTCATATAGACCAAAGTACATTGTGAAAGATATAAAACAAGAGAATGGTGTGAGTTTAAGTTACGACAAGGACTGGAGAGCAAGGGAAGAAGTATTAGTGTAATGACCCGACCTCTTAGGACTTAAGTTAGGCCGTTACTAAATACATTAATGCATGGAACTTAAAATGATACCCTTTTATGGTGAAATAAATGCTAAATAAATAAGGTAAGTTCAAAAGCTCTTCATTAAATTCAAATATTAAAACAAATAATAGGTACCCATAAATCATAAATGGTAATAACAAGTTTGAAAACAACTTTTAACAGTAAGTTTCAAACAACAAAACTGAAAGTTGAAAAAAAAAATGAAAAGAAATCTAAATATCATGAGCGGAAGCATAAAACTGGTTCTAGTGGCTCGATCACAGATTCTGCTTGTCAATCGCCGGTGCATCTCTACCTTTACCTAAAACAACAACATGAGAAAGAATGAGTATAAAATACTTAGTAAGTAACCCCACTACTAGGGTTGGGATAGGCATCTATGTCCTCTAGATGACTACTGATGTATTGTGAATATGATGAAATAATGATGTATATTGTGATGGTGGTATATGTGTTGCACATGCAAGTTTTCCTAGTAAAATCTAAGTATAAATCCTACTAGGTTGTCTAGTAAGCCCAGGGTCGAACACAGGGACTATTGAGACAATATGCGACAGTAAATTCTGATTCCTTTACGGTAACAATCAAAACAATAAGTTGGTTGGTATGTTTGTTTAAAGTATAAATCCTATGCGGCGGAATTGAGAAAAGAGTTAATAACAACAAAAGTTACAATGAGTATGCAAGGAACGGGTTGAGAAGGGATTTAGCTAACACTTCCTAAGATTGCATTCAGGTTATGTGATCATGCTATACACATACAATAGCAAGTCATCTCTCAATGCAATTGCTATAGTTCCTAATTTTAGGACGCATTCGATGTATACGATAATGTCTATAGAACTTATGTCTAAGCCTCTTTCTATGGTGCATGCGATGCATGATAGCAAACAGAACTTATCTCTAAGTTTCTATCTCATGTTTATGCGGTTCTAATATGACTTTCTCCAGCCTAGATTCTAACCCAACTCTCTCAAGTCTAGGTTCTTTCTTTAGACTACTCTCTCAAGTATCTCTAAAGAGTGATGGACGCATATATAAAACAAGATGATCGTATAAAATGAAGATCTTAGGGAATGCTAGCTAAGTGCTTCTCAACCCATTCGGAAGTTTAGTTACTCATGTGTAATGTAAAGAGAGTGAACAGATTACATTATAGAATGACAATGGAAAGTAGGGATAGTGAGCCTGGTAGCAATGTCTTGCTTCCCAAGGCTTTTACACTGTGTTTTACTCCACTCTGCCCAAAAGAATGTTCTTGCTTTCATAAGGTTTGGCCCTCTCTTTGTTCTCAACGCTTCCCGGCAGTCTCTCGAGCTGACCAAGAACGATCTTTCAGCCTCTTCTCTCTTTGCTCACTTCCACCTTCTAAGTATAAGAATTATAGACCATGGCTATCTATGATCTATCTCTATGCATATGGCGAACTATGTATATATCGAGCTAGCAAAACTGAAATTCTGAACCCTTTTTAACGAAGGTGGCCTTCGGTATTTATAGAGCTTCAGGGTGAAGAGCTTTTCTCTAAAATGATTGTAATGATGGGATGTCATTAAATCTCTTTCTGATGCGCCAATTAATGGACACCAAAGATTTTCTCTAAAATGATTGTAATGATGGGATGTCATTAAATCTCTTTCTGATGCGCCAATTAATGGACACCAAAAAGTTGAGTGTACTTGCTACAGTGTGTCGTTAACGGCTTGTCAACTAAATTTTGATTCGACCGTCATCAGCTTTCTGTCCCATCATGATTTATTAAGCTTTCACCTTGATGCACCGTCTCTATGTGGCCATCTTCTTGAGTAGATCTTCGCGAATGCATACGATCGCATAGCTTTGCGGTCGCAATTTTCTAATGCGCTCGGATGCTGAATTCCTCGAATCATGATTCTTCCTTGCACCAACGCATTTCCTGCACAAAATACGTCAATTAGCTGCTTTAATGCGATAGCCACATATGATTGCAATGTTCTCAACTTAATTCTTTTGGACACGATTTTACATATTTTTACCATCGTAATCCTACATTGTTTTATATCTTTGCGTTGTAATAACATGCATTTATGCCCGTTATCACACCCCCAAATTTAAAACAATGCTTGTCCTCAAGCATAAACTAAAGTTTTTCTCTAGAGAGTCAGCCGCCTTTTCCTTTCCTAGATTTCTCAAGGTGCCTTATTCAAATCCTATGAACCAAAATCTCCTTAATTCCTATCTTGGTCTTTTCTTAAAATATTTCTAAAATTTAGGGACCGCAAGTTTAGCCTTCAAAAAGACTTTACTTGTTTCCAGGGCATCGCATGATTTATTTCAAAAAACTTTTTTTCAACTGGGGTGTTTTCAAATGATTTTTATCCTTGTGTAGTTTAGATATTCTTTCTATGACCTTGCGCTGATCCGAGTGCCTAGCCTTCATTTTGACTTGCCCCCACGTGTGTCATGCGAGCATCCAACTACGAGCAATGCGCTCTTTCTTAGTCTAAACTCATACCCATTTGGTAGTGGAGTTGCGATCATTTTATTTATGCGTTGATCACGATTCCTACCTTCGTTTTGGCTTGCCCCCACGGGTGTCATGCGGACATCTAACTACGAGTAGGATTCGATCACAACATTATGATTTTTTTTTTAAATGTCTAAAAGTAGCAAGGTTGAAAATAAATACCGCACCCCCAAATTTAAACGCAACAATGTCCTCATTGCTGAAAGACTGAAAGAATTCATGCGATACTCTTAGGAGGTTTCGTAAAAGTCAGTTTGAAATAAAGCTGGGGGACCACTAAGTTCTAGAAATATTTCATGAATTGACAGTCTGAAAATTAAGTTGATTATAGTACATGCGATGAGAAATAGAGGCATGCGTTTCATCATTGAAATCATAATTGGTACAGAAAACATTGCGATTGAAGGATCCATACCGAGAGTTCTATGAGCGGGCTTAGATTGCTCCGATTTCACAATGACCGAAACATAAACGATATACATTCCATACTAACAGTTATGCATATTAAACTCATCATCGGCATACTCAGAATACAATAAAACATAAGGAAAAGAGGTTCAAACTAAAGGAAGACTGTCTTCGTATGTGTGAACCCACAGCAGCAGAAAACTTCCCACCGATCTACCAGCACCCGGCGAGTCTGTCGACTATAATAGCACGATCCTAGTGTACATGAACAATGTCGCAGGGACGACACCACCACAAGAGAAACTCGAGTATCCTCGACGTCAAAAACCCAAAGAGTGGGCTCTAGTGAGTTTGGTAGAGGACAGAGGAGAAGACGTCGTGTAGACGATAAGCAAGTGGGAAATGAACTCTGTTATCGTATAGTGGAGATGCTTATTGTATAGTAGAACTACACGATCGTTTAGGAAAAACTGAACGATCGTTTAGGAAAGAGATATACGATCGGTTAGAGAACGCGTGAACTAGACGATCATTTAGACGAATGAGCTTCTATCGTATAGGCTCTCGCGATCGCTCGTTCACGAATTCTTTTTGGGCGTGGGCAATAAGAATGCATGACTAAATTATTTCATGAAATGAAAACTATTTCCAAAGCTTTAGCCCGCCGGTTACCATAACCTTCGCAGCCCCATCTTCCCACGTCCGAACATGGATTAATTGGTGAATTATTAAATAATTAATCAATTAATTTAATTAATAAATATAATCATATTATATTTATATCCTATAGTTTGATATCATATATCTACTATAGTATTTTTCCTCTACTTGATATAAATCATATTTATATCTAATTTCCTCTAAAATATTGTATCTCATACATTTAGCCAATTATATCATATATAATTAACCAATCCAATTATATCATATATAATTGAATTTTCTCTTATCAATTTGAACATTTCAAATTAACCCAAACACTGGTTCTCGACTTTATCCAAGCTACCCAGGCGACCTAATGAACCTGTGGCTCGAAGCTCCAACGGTACGTGAATAGCTGACTAAACTCTTTAGCCACGAGATTCACCATCTATTAACTATCAGTGATTCCACTAAAGACCAACAGCTGAAATTTTCTTACCATAGATATATTTCTGTGTCCATTGGATATAACCAATCATGAGTACGATGACCCTTCACAGATGCTCATAAGTACAGCTGGGCCAATTTACCGTTTTTGCCCATATAGTTACATCTCACTCTTTAAGTACCACTGATTTCTCTAATGAACAATACAACATAGTCCAACTATGTGTGAACACCTCTCAGGCCAATAGAAGGTGTGTGGCGCCACATCGTTCAAGCCCTGGAATCAGCCCTTAAGGGAGCCATCTATCTACTTACCTCTGCCTCGGGGAAGGAATGAATTCCATATTGTGTAGTTGAATTCCCAGCTCCCAAATCAGATGAATCCCCAAAATGGTAGGTTTGAATCGGCGACTTGGCCACTCGCACCCATACAAATCAAAGAACTGCCCTTAATGACAAGAGTTCCCAACTCTCTCAGGATTGAGGTCATGTTACCTATAGTTATCCTAGTGAAGTGAAGTCTCTGTCATGAACGATGTTATATAACGAGACATTAATACTTCGTAGTCAGGTCTTATACAAACTCTTTGTATAGGATGCCCATGCTCGCATGTTCCCAACATGAATGATCAGGATCAGACCATCTGTGGTAAGTCACAATACTTGTAACCATTCCACAAAGCGGGTTGCGTCCGTAGCATTACCAGGATAAGGTTTCCCTCCTATATCCATATACTACAGACCATTTTGGTTATCACTTAAGACATGATCCACTTGTATGTCACCACATATATGCTTGAGTCACATACAAATAACTAGGGATTTTATGTTTATTGGTTTGTGGTAAAGCAAATAAAACAAAAAATCGAGCAAAACAACAAGATGTGAAGTAAATATCATATATTAATAATCACAGGTGTTCGTATATACTATTTACAAACTACGGTGACTAACTAAAGTAATCAATATTTAATGATTGCACCACTAAAGAGGATGCGATGATAAAAGTATCAAAGTTAAAAATGAGATGCGAGAATACAGAATTTGGAATAAGCAAAATCAAAGAAAAATACAACCCCCAAATTTGCTCTGTTGCCCGCATCATTTGTTATCGCATCCTTCTTTGCGGCAAGCAGATTTCCTCGATTGCGATGGCAGAACAAACTAGTCGCGTTTTTCAATTATCGTGTAGCTCCACCGCAATCGTTTACCATAATCGTTGCTAAAAGCATCGAGTGGGTCAAAAATATAAAAGACAGAGTTGACAAAATTTTTCTCCCTTTTTCTTTTTTGAAATTGAAGTTGTAAAAAGGATATAAAAATGACAAAGGATATAAAAAGGTAGATTGAGTTCATGAACTGAAGATTTCAAAGGATACTTCAAAAAGATTACGTCCCTGATGAGTTTGAATCGTATGATTGCATCGGGACTGCCGACTTCTTCTTTAGTCGGAATTCCTCAAGTCCACAGAGGTTTTCTCTCGATGCAAGTATTCTCCGTGATATATTTTGACTCTTTGCCCGTTGACTTTGAATGCGTTGGTCTCGTCCTCATTGGATAACTCAACCACTCCATGCGGGAGTACCTCTTTGATTATAAAAGGACCAGACCATTGTGATTTTAACTTGCCGGGAAAAAGTCGTAGCCGAGAATTGTACAATAAAACCTTCTGTCCGACTTGGAGATTCTTCTCGCATTGTTGTTTGTCATGCCAAAGTTTTGCGCGCTTCTTGTAGATTTTGGCATTCTCATATGCTTGAGTTCTCCATTCATCAAGCTCAACCAACTGAAGTTTCCTTGCCTCCCCTACGACCTTTAAGTCAAAATTGAACTTTTTCACTGCCCACATTACTTTATGCTCTAACTCAAGCGGTAAGTGGCATGACTTTCCAAACACCAACGCATACGGAGACATGCCGATAGGTGTCTTATAGGCGGTCCTATATGCCCACAAGGCATCGTCCAGCTTCATTGCCCAATCTTTGCATGAAGGCTTTACCACCTTCTCTAATATCAGCTTGATTTCCCTATTGGACACTTCAGCTTGACCATTTGTATGTGGATGGTATGCAGTGGCTACCTTATGGTGGATATTATACTTGAGCAGCAATTTATTGATGATGTTATTAATAAAGTGAGAGTCTTCATCACTTATTATGGCACGTGGAGTGCCAAAACAAGTGAAAATATTTTTCCTCGAGAACTTGGAGACTTCCGCCGCATCGCTTGCGATGCACGATACCGCTTCTACCCATGAATTGTTTCCCGTGTTTTGGCACCGATCGCATTTCATTGCATAGTCTCTTGCGTCCTTGAATAAAGTTGGCCAAAAATATCCACTTTGTAACACCTTTGCTGCTATGCGTTGGCCTCTAAAGTGTCCACTGGCATTGCCATAGTATGCGCTGGTGAGCAACGTCTGGTACACATAGGCGCAAAATCTGATCTGATCCCCTCTTGTAAAGATTTGGCTTGTCCCAATAATATGATTTACATTCATGTCTGAGCCGCCTCTTTTGGTGGGTTGTGTAGTTCTTAGGAAATTGTTCATAAACCAGGAAATTGACCACGTCTGCATACCATGGTAACTCTTAGATTTTAAACAGCTGCTCATCTGGGAAAGTTGCGTTCACCTTCGACTGGTTGCGGTCAACTTCCAGATTTTCTAATCTTGATAAATGGTTCGCAACCTGGTTCTCCATCCCCTTGCGATCAATGATTTCAATGTTGAATTCTTAAAGGAGGAGAACCCATTGAATCAACCTCGACTTTGCATCTTTTTTTGTCATTAAATACTTGATTGCCGAGTGGTCAGTATGAACGATCACTTTGGATCCCAGTAAGTAAGCTCTGAATTTCTCCAACACAAAGATCACCGCAAGCAGTTCTTTTTCTGTGGTAGTGTAATTTGTTTGGGTAGTGTTCAACATTCTACTCGCATATGCGATGGGGTGTAGCATTGTTTTCTTCTTTTGTGCTAGTACTGCCCCCATCGCATAACCGCTTACGTCGTACATTAGTTCAAAGGGCTGTGTCCAGTTCGGTGCGATCAACACAGGTGCGGTTATTAATGTGTTCTTCAGTATCTTGAATGCGTTGAGACATTGTTCATCAAAGTCAAATGTTCTTTCTGCCTCCAGCAATGCACTCAATGGCCGCGCAATCTTCGAAAAGTCCTTAATAAAACGTCGATAAAATCCTGCATGCCCCAGGAAGCTTCTGACAACCTTCACATTTGTTGGAGGTGGGAACTTTTCAATGGCCTTAATCTTCGCCTTATCCACCTTCAGCCCGTCCTTGGAGACTTTGTGCTCGAGCATAATACCTTCCTTCACCATGAAGTGGCACTTCTCCCAGTTCAACACAAGGTTCGTCTCTTCAGATCTTCTCAGTGTCTTCTCTAGATTATTGAGACAGACTTCGCATGTTTTCTTGTACACCGAGAAGTCGTCCATGAAAATTTCTACTGAATCTTCAAGATACTTAGAAAAGATGGCCATCATACACCTCTGGAATGTGCTCGGCACCTTGCATAAGCCGAACGGCATGCGTTGAAACACAAATGTTCCATAGGGGCAGGTGAATGTGGTTTTCTCTTGATCTTCAGGAGCAATCATGATTTGGTTGTAGCCTGCATATCCATCCAAAAAGCAAAAGTAATCATTTCCTGCTAAACGGTCTAGTATCTGATCAATGAAAGGCAAGGGGAAATGATCCTTCTTTGTCGCCGCATCCAGTTTGCGGTAGTCCATGCATATCCGCCAGTCAGTGACGGTCCTCATCGGTATTAGTTCATTATTTGAATTTGAGACTATCGTCATCCCTTCTTTCTTTGGCACACATTGCACGGGGCTGACCCACGTGCTGTCGGCGATATCATTGCAGGTTGATGCTTATTATTATGTGGTAGAAATATGGATGCTATACGTTGATGGAATTGTGTTGTGCACTCAAGTTTCCCTAGGGAATCCAAGTGTAAATTCCTCTGAGTTTCCTGGTAAGTTCAGGGTCGAACACAGGAACTTGTGAAAATAGATTGTGTTGGTAATTTTTATGAAAACTTTGTGGTAACCAAGTAAATAAATAAAGTATTGGGTGTGTTGTTGCGTTGATGAAAAAAGAAATAAATAAAGGCGGCAGATTTGAGAAAGACAGTTGCGTTGATAGATGAAATGAGTATGTGATGAACGGGTTGAGAAGATTTTTAACTAGCGTTACTCGGGAATGCGTCAGACCATGTGATCATGTTACAATCATGCACAACATAAATGCGATGCTTCTAAGTCTAAAACGCATGTGTTGAATGCAAAGTGTCTATAGAGCTTATCCCTAAGTCTCTACTCTTGTCCTATGTGTTGATGCAAAATGCATGAAAGCAAGGTGACCGCATACAATCATATCTTATCGCTAAGATGCATGCGATGCGTTAATAACAAATAGTGCTCATTCCTAAGTGCCTATCTCTCTTTTATGCGTTCTAATCTGGTTCTTCCAAACCTAGATTCTGACCTGATCTTCCCAAGTCTAGATCCTATTCTTAGACTACCTTCCCGAGTATTTCTAATAGACGAATGAAGCATTCATAAACAAGATAATCGCAAAGAATGAAGATTCCCTCATTATGCTAGCTAATTGCTTCTCAACCCATTCAACTAATTTAGCTAATCATGTGTGAATAACAGAGAGTGAATAGATATAGAGAAAGAAATTTCATTCTTATAAATGAGTTGAGTACAAAAAGACAATGGAAAGTAAAGGTAGAGAGCCTAGTAGAAATTCCTTACTGATCGAGGCTTTTTACACTGAATCTCTATTCATCAGCTTTCTATCCCATCGCACTTAACTATCCTTTCACCTGGATGCGCCCACCATGTTGCGTTGACAAAGTTACGGCGATCCTTCTTGGGCGAATGTGTGCGAGCACGATCAACACAAAGCCTTGTGGTGAAGTTGCGCTCGACCAATGAATTCCTATTATCGCAATCTTTGCATTGCGTTAACGCATATTCTACCCAAAAATATAAAGATCAACTGTTCTAATGCGTTGGACGCATGCGACCGCAATATTATAGAATTTATGTTTAATGGACGCAATTTAACATATTTCATAAACGCAATCCAACATTGTTTAAGAACTTAGTACTATGATAACGTGCATTTCTGCCTGTTATCACACCCCGAAATTTAAACAATGCTTGTCCTCAAGCATAAGCTAAAGATTCCTTTAGCAAGTCAACCGCAAAGTACTTTTCCTAGATTTCTCAAGAATACTTCGTTCAAATCCTATATACTAGAATTTCCTTAAGTCTTATTCAAATCTCTTCCTAAAGTATTTCTAAGACTTAGGGACTGCAAGCTTAACTTTCAAAAGAACTTTACTCAATTTTGGAACATTGCATGATTTATTTCAAAAAGAAAATTTTCTTCCGGGGTGTCAAATGATTTTATCCTTACACAAAAATTTTCTTCATTGCTATTTTTTTTTTTACCTTGCACTGATCCGACTGCCTTGCCTTCATTTTGGCTGGCTTCCACGTGTGTCATGCAGACATCTAAATACGAGCAATGCACTCTTTCTCAGACTAAACTCATACCAATTTGGCAGTGGAGTTGCGGTCATTGATTTATGCGTTGATCCTGGTGACTTACTTTCGTTTTGGCTTGCTCCCACGTGTGTTATGCAGACATCCAATCACGGGTAACTGCCTTTCATAACTTAACTCTTATCAACATGGGTTTCCCATTGCGTTGACAGTGGAGTTGTTATTCTCAAAAGTTTTTTTTTTAATAGCAAGGTCGAAAATAAATACCTCACCCCCAAATTTAAAATGCGGCAATGTCCTCATTGCCAAAAGATTAAAATAAATTATACGATGGTCATAGAATTCGTTGTAAAGAGGGTTTGAAAGAAAGCTAGCAAACCCCTAACTTCTAGAAATATTTCATGAGGTGACTATCTTAACACTAAGTTGACTCTAGTATATACGAAAGAGATAGAAGCATATTTTTCATCATTGAAATCATACTTGGCAAAGAAACAGAATGCGGTAAACTACTAAATTTATCAACTTGTCAAATGATTTCGGTGATCAAAGAGGATGCGGTGATAAAACTTTAAAAAGTAAAATGCAATGTGATAGCATAAAATTTGAAATAAAGATAAGGAAAAGTACATCCCCAAATTTTTGCGCTGACGCTCGTATTATGTATTGACGCATCCATCCTTGTGGCAATCTTTGCTTCTGTGGATTGCGGTGATGGAGTGAGATCATTTTCTTCTTCGCAATCCTGTGCCTTAATTCTTGTAAACAGACAAAGAGAGGGTCAAATGGTTTTAAAACAAAACAACAAGTTTTTTTTTTTTAGAGAAAGAAAAATGAGTAAGATACATATAGCTTAGATAAAAGTAAAGTGACGAAGGGATAAGAGTTCATGAGTCATTTAAGAAGGTAGTCCGGGTTTTTCAACTTTGCGGAGGCTGTTTCTGGCTGGAAATCTCCTCCACAATATGCCTTGATCCGTTGTCCATTAACTTTAAATGTTCGACTGCCATCCTCGGTAATCAGTTCTACCGCACCATGTGGAAATATTTCTTTGATGATGAAGGGACCGGACCAGCGTGATTTTAATTTTCCCAGTAAGAGTCGCAATCTTGAATTGAAGAGTAAGACCTTTTGCCTGACTTGAAGGTTTCTAGCACATATGCATTTGTCATGCCAGTACTTGGTGCGCTCCTTATAAATCTTCGCATTCTCATATGCGTTGATCCTCCATTCTTCCAGCTCGACTAGCTGCATTTTTCGCGCTTCCCCTACTTTCTTTAAATTGAAATTCAACTTCTTGACCGCCCACAATGCCCTATACTCCAGCTCCAAAGGCAAATGACATGCCTTGCCAAATACCAACGCATAGGGGGACATACCTATTGGTGTTTTTAATGCGGTTCGGTACACCCACAATGCATCATCAAGCTTCATTGCCCAATCTTTTCGCGAAGGCTTTACTACCTTCTCAAGTATCAACTTAATTTCTCGATTGGACACTTCAGCCTAACCATTCATTTGCAGATGGTATGCGGTGGCCACTTTGTGGAGGATATTGTACTTGCGCAGCAACTCCTTGATATTGTGATTGACAAAGTGTGATCCTTCATCACCTATGATGGCACGGCGAGTGCCAAAACGAGTGAAAATATTTTTCTTGAGGAACTGGGAGATTGTTGCCACATCACTTGCGGTGTATGCTATTGCCTCTACCCACTTGGAGACATAATTGATGGCCAATAAAATGTAGTGTTTGCCATGCAAATGAGGGAATGGTCCCATGAAATCAATCCCCCATACGTCGAATAATTCCAGCTCCAAGATGGTGTTCATTGGCATTACGTTCTTCCATGAAATGTTATCAGTGTGTTGACACCGATCACATTTCATTGTGTAGTCAGCAGCATCCTTAAATAATGAAGGCCAAAAGAATCCACTTTGCAAAAATTTGGCTGCAGTGCGTTGCCCTTCAAAGTGCCCACCATATGGTGAGTCGTAGCATTGTGACAATATGTGTTGTTAAGCAGCATTTGGCACGCATAATCGAATAACCTAGTCTGTACCTCCCTTGTATAGATTTGGCTCATCCCAATAATAATGTTTGCATTCAAGCTTGAGCTTCTTCTGTTGATGATAGGTGTAATCTAAAGGGAATTGTTCACAAACCAGATAATTAATGATGTCCGCATACCAGGGTAGTTCTTCTATGTGGAACAGCTGCTCATCCGAGAATACAACACTCACCTCAGTCTCATTGCGGCCAACTTCAAAATTTTCCAGTCTCGACAAGTGATCCGCAACTTGATTCTCTGTCCCTTTCCGGTCAATTATTTCTATATCAAATTCTTGGAGGAGGAGAACTCATCTGATCAATCTCGGCTTTGACTCCTTCTTGGTCATTAAATATTTGATTGTTGAGTGATCAGTATGAATGAGTACCTTGGTTCCCAACAGATATGTCTTGAATTTTTCCAATACAAAAATCACAACCAGAAGTTTCTTCTCTATGGTGGTATAATTTATTTGAGCAGGGTTTAGAGTTTTACTCGCATAAGCGATGGGGTGCAAAATAGTTTTCTTCTTTTATGCTAATGCAACCCCTATCGCATACCCGCTTGCTCGCATATGATTTCAAATGGCAATGTCCAATCCGGCGCAATCAAGACGGGTGTGGTAATCAGCGCATCTTTTAAAACTCTAAATGCGTTGAGGAAATTGTTGTCGAACTCAAATTTTCTGTCAACCTCTAGCAACGCACTCAGTGGTCGTGTAATCTTAGAAAAGTCTTTGATAAATCGTCTATAAAATCCAACATGCCCCAAGAAGCTTCAATTGCATCGATCTTTTCTTTGTCCACCTCCAACCCTTCTCAGGAGACTTTATGTCCCGACACTATACCCTCTTTCACCATGAAATGACACTTTCCCAATCGAGCACCAAATTCGTCTCCTCACATCTCTTTAGAATCTTCTCTAAGTTGGCTACGCAAACTTCATAAGTGTTCCCATAAACCGAGAAGTTGTCCATAAATATTTCCATTGAATCCTCCAAATAATCTGAAAAGATCGCCATTATGCACCTTTAGAACGTGCTTGGTGCATTGCAGAGGCCAAACGGCACGCAGAGAAAAGAGAATGTCCCATATGGGTAGATGAATATGGCCTTGTCTTGATCTTCAGAAGCTATCATGATTTGATTGTATCTGGCATACCCATCCAAGAAGCAGTAAAAATCATTCCCTGCTAGTTTGTCCAGCATTTGATCAATGAATGGTAGAAGAAAATGATCCTTCTTTATGGTCGCATTCAATTTGTGGTAGTCCATGCATATGCGCCATCCAGTGATGGTCCTTTGTTGTATTAATTCCTTGTTCTCATTTGAGACCACCGTCATTCCGCCCTTCTTTGGCACACATTGCACAGGGCTGACTCACGTGCTATCAGCTATGGGATAGATAATGCCCGCATCCAGCCACTTGATAATCTCCTTTTTGACAACCTCCTTCATCGCAGGGTTTAGTCTGCGTATATTTTCAATTGTTGCTTTGTGGTCGTCCTCAAGACGAATGTGGTGCATGTAGTACGCGGGGCTAATTCCTCTGATGTTGGCGAGCGTCCAGCCAATTGCTCGCACATGTTTCTTTAGAATGCTTATCAACGCATTCTTCTGTTCTTTGTTAAATGCAGAGGAACTTATAGCCGACAACTTCTCATTCTGCCCTAAAAATGCATACTTCAGATGGGTTAGTAAGGTCTTCAATTTAAGTGTTGGTGGTTCCACTAGGGAAGGTTGCATTGTTTTTCGTTCTTCTTTTGGCTCTACTTCTTGTGTTGCGATCATTTCTTCTTCTTTGTTTGTTTTTGCTACGATCACATTGCAGGCAACTATGGATGCATTGGCATCCTCTTCTTTACACTCTTCATCAGACTTTTCTTCTTCAATCAAATTTAGGTCATCATCAGAATCTTGCAGGTCTTCGTCATCCGAAAATTTCATGGCACAAATTATAATAAATTTGAGCTTATGTCCATTTATACTCAAAGTGATTTCTCCCTTGTGCACATCAATTTGAGCACGACCCGTTGAGAGAAAAGGTCATTCCAAAATGATGGGCACATTTTTGGCGGCCTCATAGTCTAAAATGATGTAGTCAATTGGCAAAATAAATTTATCAATCGTTATCAGCACATCCTTCACCTTACCTTCTGGATGAGCCAGAGATCTGTCGGCCAATTGGAGAGTCACTGATGTGGGCACAAGCTGCCCCACATTTAATTGTCTAAAAATTGATACCGGCATCAGATTTATGCTGGCCCCCAAATCACACAGGACTTACCCAATATAGAGTCCTTCTATGGAGCAAGGAATAGTAAAGCTCCCCGAATCGCTCATTTTCGGTGGGATAATTGATTTGGAATTTTACGTTAATGCCACTGTGGCATTTAGTGCCCCTCTTCTTAGTTACCATATCCTTCAGAAACTTGGCATAGGTAGGCATTTCCTCAATCGCTTCACTGAAAGGAATGTTAACATGTAATTGCTTTAACATAGATAAGAAGCATTGGTACTGTACCTCTTCGTTTTTCTTCTTTCTTAGCCTCTGAGGAAAAGGTGGTAACTGAACTTTCATGGTTCCCGTTTCATTTGACTTCGAGGTTGATGCAACCTCAGGTTCTACTGCTTCATGTTCTCTTTCTTCTTCTTGCATTACCGCAATCTCAGGATCAATTGCGATGGAAGTTGTTCTACTGTGCTCCTTCTTTTCTCCCTCCACAATCTTCCTACTATGCAATGTCACAACCTGACATTGCTTCTTAACTGATCCCTCTGGGTTGTGTGGAAGCTTGGTTAAACTTGGCAACGCCTCTTGCGATCTACTTTTCAGCTCACTCGCAATCTAGCCCATTTGCAATTCGAGGTTACGGATGGACGTAGCCTGACTTTGAAGCACTGTCTCGTTTTTCTCTAGATATTGCTTCAATAGGCTCTCTAAAGAAGAGGATTGCATTGATTGTTGTGAGCTACTTTCTTGATTGCTCGGTTGGCTGTTGTTGCATTCGAAGAATCCTAGTGGCCCTTCTTTTTGCGCCACAGGTTGGAAATTTTGTTGTTTATTTGGATGGTTTCTCCATCCAGTGTTATATGTATTAAAGAATGGGGTGTTTTTTATGAAGCATACTGACTGAGGGTTTTGTGGACATTCAGCATAAGAGTGAGGATCTTCATAGCCCACACAGTTGCCCGTGGGCTACCCAAACGCCTCTACCTGATTCACCTTCTGCTGATTGGATGCGTGTCCTAGCGTTATGTTCTGCAGAAGACTGGTCATCGTAGCCACTTGAGCAGAAAGTGTGGCTATTGCGTTCGCATCAACAAAATTAAAACTCTGAGATTTCCTTCTCCTGTCATTTCTTCCATCATATGTATCATCCACCCATTCCATATTGTGTTTAGCAATGCGGTCTAGTATCTCTTTAGCCTCAATGTAGGATTTGTCCATAAGTCCACCAGCTGCTGCTGTGTCTACTGCCATCTGTGATGCTCTATTCAGTCCTCTATAAAATGTCTCCATTTGGATAATCAGTGGTAGTCCATGGTTTGGGCAATTTTTGACTAAGCCCTTAAAACGCTCCCATACGGTGCTTAATGTCTCAGTATCTTCTTGTTCAAAGTTCATAATCTCTCGACGCCTCCTCGCGTTGGTGGTAGGTGGGAAATATTTTTGCATAAATTTTTCCACCAATTTCTCCTAGGTGGTGATTTCACCAGGCTCAAGTGAACTCACCCATTGTTTTGCGTCATCATGCAAAGAATAGGGAAACAAGAACAGCCTAATTGCTTATGAGGTGATTCCATAAATCACAAAGGAATTACACGTTTCTAGGAAACACTTCATATGGGCGTGAGGATCTTTTCCATGACCACCCCCAAATTGTCTAGCAGTCTGGAGCATTTGAAGCATAACAGATTTCATTTCGAACCTGGTTCCATCCAATTCTTATTACTTTTCAATATCAATATGGAAAAAAAAAATGAAAAATGAAAAGGTCGTCTTATTCACATCATGATGTGCCAAGAACCAGATTTGAACTGGTGACACGAGGATTTTCAGTCCTCTGCTCTACCAACTGAGCTATCCCGGCCATTTCCCGTTGGGTATATGATTCCTAGAGAGAAATCATATAATACAGGGGACGCGTATTCCCTCATGGGACGCATGCTGCTATTCGTCATCAGGATCAAATTCTGTGCAGCATGAGCTAGTTGTTGAATTGGTTGTTCTTCCACCATTGCTCGCTGCCTGTTCTGTTGTTTGAGAAATTGCTGCCTTAACCTTCGACGACGGTTGGATTGGTTCCTATGTCGGAAGGTCCTTTCAATCTCGGGGTTGTATCTGAATTCAGGAGTGTTCTCCCTGTTCATAAACGTTCACAAGCTTAGGTGTAGCTTGTAATACTCCCTTGACTGAAGTGTTCCTACAACAAATACAAACGAAATTTCTAGTTAGTTCTTGTTTCTGAATCCCTGGCAACTGCGCCAAAAACTTGTTCGTTGCTATCATGGGATGCTCTAGGAGTGTATTGTATAAAATAAATTGGAGAAATAAGTTCTAATTATAAGTGATGCGTTTATGCTTTGATGCGTTTAAGTAATTGTAACGTGTTGGGGTATTAGTTATATGCACAGAATGCACACAACTCCTAATAATGACGTTCAAGTTTTCCTAAACTAGACCCAAGTATAAATCTAATTTTGGTTCCTGGTAAGTCCAGGGTCGATCTCAGGGATTCAGTTAACCAAATGCAAACCTTGCGTTGTATTTATTGTAGGGGTTTTCCTAAATGAATATGAGAGATGTATTATTTACACTAACTTGCTATATCTGTGCAAGAAGATACAAAAGAGTTGAGTGGTGAATGATGGGTCATGCGAAAATGGAATTTGAGGTAGGAGGACGCGTCGGTCTAAGATGAATGTACACAACTAAGATGTGATGTGGATGAGATGGGATGATTTGCTTATCTGTTTGTTTATGCATTAGACCTTATTCAACACTTCTTAATGCGAATAGCATACAAAGCCTATCTCTAGCTATACTAGGCGTTCTACTTTATGCGGCTTCGTTATTCTTTCGAACAATCTAAGTTAAGGATGTTTTTACCAAGTTGTCAAGTTGGCTTGAGCGTTAGAATGAAGTTGTGCATAAAGTATTAATGCATTAAACATAAACAAGAAATAAACAATAGCAAGTATGAGGGATCAAATATATGAATTTTATAAAAAACAAGGAGTCTTTACAAAAGCAATATTCAATCGAATGGAATCAAAGCAATAAATAAGAAGGAAATTGAGTCAAGCCAAAGAATACAATCTCTTGTAGTTCTTTGGCTCAATCTCGTTGTGTACAATCACTTGTATAGAAAGTGGACGAAGTGTCTTTCTCAAAAGTGGCGTCCTCTGCTCCTTAACCGGCGGTGGTGGTGGTTCTCAACCCTTTTGATTGTCTCAACACCACGGCACAGCTTCTACAGAATTAAGACTATAACTACAATTTACAAAGAGTAAGGATCTTTATGATTTTCGAACTCTTAACTCCAGAGGGACTTCATCTATTTATAGGCGTTGGTCAAGTCCACTTGGTGAATGGGCAGCATTAAAGTCCATGCCCTGGTCAGCATTAAAAATCCATGCCCTGGTTGGCCGCTTGACTCTTGGAAGCTTTTCAGACGCCACCTGCTGCAGATGCCCATACTTGCAAGTGGTGATGTGACATAATCAGCCTGGAGCAATGAATCTTCTTTGCGTTGAACTTCCACCAACGCATGGCTCATGCGTTAGAGTTTTTCCTGCGGCACTTGTCTAATGCGTTAGTATTAATTCTTGCGTTGAAATCCTGCAATACAGTGCGTTAGTGCTGCGATATTTAGTAATAAACCTTCTTTTGCATGAGTTTGCTGATGTTCGAATAAACCATACGTTTCTACTAAAAATGAGGAGAGTTTATCATTAAAAACCTTAATTGTTCTAACTTAAGAGCAAAAATAACTTGTATTTCTACAAGTTATCACCACCCCCAAATTTGAACAATACTTGTCCTCAAGCATTCCAAAAAAATTCTTTGTTATCTCCTTTGTCTTAAGTGTGCAAAGTTCGCCTCTCATCATATTCAGTCATAAACTTGAGATAAGAGTTTGGAAAATATAACTCAGATTGACTCTTTTCTTAAAAGGACTAATGTTTAATTTCAGGTGCAGCAGGCCTTTTATCACAACTCCTTTCATTTCTCAAAACATTCCCATTTTTTTTCTAAACCAGCAATGCGTTAGATGCTCTTCGTAAAATAAATGTTGGATAAAAAGAAAAAGATTATGAACTTACTTACCCATGCGTTGTTCCAGGTATCTCACTTTCATTTTGGCTTGCCCCCATGGGTGTCATGCGAGCATCCAACTACGAGTGAGAACCCTTCACAACTAAACTCATATCTAATATCCGTGCGTTTCAAGATATAATCTTTTTCAGACTAGATAGAGGAGTTATATGGGACGCGTTGGTCTAGGAGACTTAGCTTCATTTTGGCTTGCCCCCACGGGTGTCATGCGAGCATCCAACTACGGCTAAGTGCCTGTTCCAACTAAACTCATGCCATTTAAGGTTTTTTTTTTTTTTTAAAAGTAATGACAGAGGAGTTGTGTTTAACATTCTTCTTATTTTGTTCCCTTTTCTTTATGATGTATTCGTTTGATGCGTCTTAACTCGGATTTCCCTCATCCCCAAGCTATACCCATCCCAAATTTGGATACGAGCTAAATTCTCATTGCTAAAAGAGAGACAAAATTTCAAAAGGCGTTGAGAATCTGAAAGGAGTTTAAGACTTAAAGCTTGCACGCGTTAGAAGGTAAACTTAATCTTTTTAGAGAAGTTCAAGCCTTGTTGATTTTCCTAACGCCTACTCGATGCTTATAAATTTCATATAGTTGATGTCATTGAGGTTAGGCCAAGCACAAGACTTAGAAAATATCCAAAGAACAAAAATCAAGCATGCCAAGGTCAAACGCAAGGAGCAAACTGATAAGAAATTTCTCATTCATTTTCATAATTTCACATGAATTAAACAAACAAGTCAAGTAGATGCAAAAGAACAATTAAATCAAAATACACAAAAAAAAAAAAACCCAACACCCCAAAACTCTATTGTGCTGGCACGTCGTCTCGGCGTTCTTCCTCAGGGTTTTCATCCATGAAGCATAAGGGATTTCTAAGATGAACAGGTAGTGAAGGCAGAGCAAACATTCCAACCAAGACCTGATTGATGTATTGCGTTGTGTAAACATATTGGTCTTTCACCCGGATGCGCCCAACATGTTGTGCTGACCAAGTTACGGCGATCCTTCTCGGGCGAATGTGTGCGAGCACGATCAACGCAAAGCCTTGTGGTGAAGTTGCGCTCGACCAATGAATTCCTATGATCGCAATCTTTGCATTGCGTTAACGCATATTCTGCCCAAAAATATAAAGATCAACTGTTCTAATGCGTTGGACGCATGCGACCGCAATATTATAAAATTTATGCTTAATGGACGCAATTTAACATATTTCATAAACGCAATCTAACATTGTTTAAGAACTAAGTACTATGATAACGTGCATTTCTGCCTGTTATCACACCCCGAAATTTAAACAATGCTTGTCCTCAAGCATAAGCTAAAGATTCCTTTAACAAGTCAACCACAAAGTTCTTTTCTTAGATTTCTCAAGAATACTTTGTTCAAATCCTATATACCAGAATTTCCTTAAGTCTTATTCAAATCTCTTCCTAAAGTATTTCTAAGACTTAGGGACTGAAAGCTTAACTTTCAAAAGGACTTTACTCAATTTCGGAACATCGCATGATTTATTCCGGAACATCGCATCAACTTTCTATCCCATCATGATTTATTAAGCTTTCACCTTGATGCGCTGTCTCTATGCAGCCACCTTCTTGAGCAGATCTTCGTGAACGCATGCGATCGCATAGCTTTGTGGTTGCAATCTTCTAATGCGCTCGGACGCTGAATTCCTCGGATCACAATTTTGCCTTGCGCCAATGCATTTCCTATACAAATACGTAAATTAGCTGCTTTAATGCGATGGCCGCATGCGATCGCAATGTTCTCAACTTAATGCTTTTGTACACGATTTTACATATTTTTACCATCACAATCCTACATTGTTTCATATCTTTGCATTGTAATAATATGCAGTTCTGCCCATTATTACTTACCTCTGGCGGAACATAAAAACTGCTCTAATCCTCATGGGACATGTACATACATGAAAAAATGGTTTTTATCCTACTGTAGTTAAATATGCCCACTACCTCTGGTGAATCTCGAAGGAAACACAACCCCTGGTGAATCCCGAAGGAAACACAACCTCTGGTGAATCCTGAAGGAAACACAATATTTAGTGAATCTCGAGGGAAACATAACCCCTGGTGAATCCCAAAGGAAACACAATCTGGTGAATCCCGAAGGAAACACAATATCTGGTGAATCCCGAAGGAAACACAATCTGGTAAATCCCGAAGAAAACACAATATCTAGTGGGCATTTAACTAATCAGTAAATACATTATCACAGTCTCAACATCAAAATTATCACAATATGGTTTTTTAACATACATATACACCTCAATATCATGGCTATACAACATGCATATACGCTTCAATATCCTCATACGAAGTACAACCTCAGTGAATCAAGTATCATCTCTCTTACTAGCATGCAAGTATCTACATGCACAAATAAATCTTTCAGATTCTCATACAAGAACATATATCGGTCATACTATACTATCCGTTTATCATGCTATTGTTTTGTCCTGATATTCATCTATTATGCTAGCATATATCTAGTGTCTAGCCCGTGGGCAGTTCTAGTAGTAAGATTACTTACCTCGAAGTCAAATTCAGATATTAATCCAAGCTAATGATCTCCAACGAAATAAATCCTGAATTAAGTCCCCTAATACAGACATAATACTAAATTTCAGTTTTTGGAACTAGGACCCAAACATACAAATTTAATCCAATGATCACCAATTAACTTACCCAAATGAAACTTGATCAACAAACACTTGTGAGATTTCGACTCCAAAATCTCCTCTTAGCAGATTTTAAAACTCAATGGACAACGACTTGAAACCTTCAAAATACTTAAATTTAAACCATCAATTAGTCCAATAATCAATAGGTGCCCAACAACCAACAACAAGGATCACAATGCTTACCAATCCACTGGGCAGCACGTTGCGCACTTCAAAGTACTCCAATCTTGGATCTAAATTCCAAATATAACCAACATCAACAAAAAAGGAATCCAAAATTTAATGGGCAAACAAGAACCTTCAAAACTCAATCGATCATACCCAAAACTACCAGATCCGGCGAAACCCAATGATGATGGTGGCAGCGGACGGTGAACAGAGGGCGTGGATGATGGCGACGGATCTGATGAGGTCCGCACGACTGAAGAGATCTGTGGCGGCGGACAAGTTTCGAGTGGTTTCGCAAGGGAGAGGGAGGTGGACGGTAAGGGAACGTTGGGCGGCGTGGCTAAGACGCGAGGAGGGACGGCGACACTCAGTCACGAGTGAACGCGACTTGGCTGGGTCAAGGGCGAACGCGGCTTGGCTGGTGGTAGGATTTGGTCAGCCTAAAACCCACGAACGGCGAACGGGAAGAAGAAAAACTCAGGGGGGAAGGGTTTGGCATGCATGCGAAGGGGAAAAGAGGAAACTTTTTTATTAAAAAAATAATAATAAAACTAAAAAGGAAATAAAATAAATTTTATTTTATTCTTTTCCTTATTCCACTTTATTTTATTAACTTCCTTTCTTTTCCAAAAATGAAATTAATTCCTGCCATTAATTTCCAAGTTGAATAGTTTCAACGTCAATAATTAAATTCCCGTAATTACACTTGAAGTCCAAAATTTCAAAAATTCCCTCAAATAATAAAAATTACTGAAATTACATCTATAAAGAAAATGCGGGGTGTTACATTTTTCCTTCCTCAAAGAACTTTCGTCCTCGAAAGTTCATTCCTGAAAAAGCTCTGGGTACTGGGTCTTCATCTCATCCTTTCGCTCCCATGTAGCCTTCTTGAACCGGTGATTCTGCCACAGGTCTTTACTTCTCTGACGAAGATCTCTATAGGTTTCTCCTCATAGCTCAAGTTGTCATTCAACTGCAAGGGCTCGAAGTCAACTACATAGGACGGGTTTGTCACATACTTTCTCAGCATCGAAACATGGAAGATAATATGAACTGAAGACAGTGCTGGGGGCAATGCCAAATGGTAAGCTACAGGGCCAACTCGTTCCAAGACCTCAAAAGGTCCAATGAATCTTGGACTCAACTTCCCTTTCCTGCCAAACCTCATAATACCTTTCATGGGTGCCACTTTTAAAAACACTTTAACACCAGTCTATAATTCCAGGTCCTTACATCTCACATCGGCATAGCTCTTCTATCTGCTCTGAGCTGTTTGCATACGAGCCCTGATCTTCTGTATTTCCTCATTCGTGGTCTGCACTAGTTCAGGTCCTAGTAATTTTCTCCTCCTATTTCATCCCTATACACAGGAGACCTACAACACTTCCCATATAGGGCCTCAAATGGTGACATCCCAACAGTGGACTGGTAACTGTTATTATAAGAAAACTCCATCAAATGCAAGTGAGCATCCTAGCTTCCTAAAAACTCTATGGCACAGGCATGCAACATGTCTTCCAATATCTGGTTCAATCGCTCTGTCTGCCCGTCACTCTGTCGGTGAAAAACTGTACTGAAATCCAACTAGGTCCTCAAGGCTACCTGAAGACTTTTCCAGAAGTTAGACGTGAAACGAGGGTCTCTGTCCAACATGATGGACACAGGCACTCCGTGTAATCTTACCACCTCCTTCATGTATAACTCTGCCCACTGATTTACTGAAAAAGTGGACTTTCCAGGTATGAAATTTGCTAATTTTGTAAGTCTGTCTACCACAACCCAAATTACCATGAAATCTTTGACTGTCCATAGCAACCCACGATGAAGTCCAGAGACACATGCTCCCATTTCCATTCTGACACACTCAATGGTTGTAACAAGCTTGCTGGCTTCTGCTGGGATGAATAAAAAATAAGGAACTATGAGCCTCTAACAACAACTCACTCTTAATATCATTATCTGCTGGCACGCACAAACGTCCCTGATAGAGGAGACCACCTTCCGCTGAAACTGAGAATTTTCCATCCTGGCATGACTCTACCTTATAAACTCTCTCTTCCAAATATGGGTCACAACGCTGTGCATCAATAATTCTCTGCCTTAGACTCGATCGCACTGACAATTGTGCTAACTGTGTCATGACCTTCCCTACTGCCACTGCAATTTTTGCCCGCTCTAGCTCCTTGTACAAATGAGTCTGTCTAGTAATGAGGGCTACTGAATGAGCCACCTTCCTACTTAGGGCATCTGCCAAAAAATTTGCCTTTCCTGGGTGGTACAAAATTTCACAATCATAGTTCTTCACTAGCTCTAACCACTTTCTTTGCCTTATGCTCAACTCCTTCTGAGTGAAAAAGTCTTATGGTCGATGGAGATCTGTATCTTCTCTTTATATAAGTAGTGCCTCTAGATTTTGAGAGCGAAAACTACTGCTGCCAATTCCAAGTCGTGTGTGGGATAATTTTGTTCATGCTTCTTTAATTAGCGTGAAGCGTAAGCAACTACTCTGCCTTGCTGCATCATTACGCATTCCAACCCCTTCTTGGACGCGTCGTTGTAAATGACAAAACCATTTGATCCATCTGGTACTATAAGAACTGGGGCTGAAACCAACCTCTACTTGAAATCTTGGAAACTGTTCTCACAAGCCTCATTCCAAACAAAAGCTGCTCCCGTCCAGGTCAACTGAGTCAATGGAGCGGCTATGCGAGAGAAGTCCTTTATAAATTGTCTATAGTAGCCTGCTAATCCCAGGAAACTGCGCACCTCACTGACTGTGGTTGAACGAGCCCAACTCGTAACTACCTCAATCTTTGCAAGATCCATAGGGACATCTTCCTTCGATACTACATGTCCTAGAAAGGACACTTACCTCAACCAAAACTCACATTTAGAAAACTTAGCATACAACTTATTGGCCCTTAACGTCTCCAAAACTTTCCGCAAATGCTCCTCATGTTTGGTCTCTGTCTTTGAATAAACCAAGATGACGTTAATAAAAACAATCACAAAGGTGTCGAGGAATTCCTCAAACACCCTATTCATCAAATCCATGAACATTGCTAAGGCATTCATTAGACTAAATGACATCATTATGAACTCATAATGCCCATACCTCGAACGAAAAGCTGTCTTGGGTATGTCACTGTCCTTTATTCTCAGCTGATGGTATCCTAACCAGAGATCAATCTTTGAGAATACCATAGCTCCCTGAAACTGGTCGAACAAGTAATCAATCCTGGGAAGGGGATAATTCTTCTTGACAGTCACCTTGTTCAGCTCTCTGTAATCAATGCACAGTCGTAACGATCCTTCCTTCTTTTTCACAAATAAAACAAGTGCACCTAATGGTGACACACTAGGGTGTATGAAACCCGTGTCCAACAACTCCTGCAATTGGACCTTCAGTTCCCCCAACTATGCTAGTGCCATCCTGTATGGAGCCTTCGAAATAGGGGTTGTGCCTGGCTCCAACTCAATAGCGAAATCTATCTCCCATTACGGGGGCAGTCCGGGAAGATCCTCTGGAAAAACGTCTGGAAAATCTCTCACTACTGGGTCTGAACTCATGGTGACTTTAGCCCCTCTAGTGTCAACCACACTGGCCATAAAGCCCCTGGCTCCTTGGTCAAACAGTCTACTGGCCTTTAATGCTGAAATCACTTTGGGTAAGACCATGGTCTCAACCCCTTTAAACTTAAAATTGGCTCCTATGGGGGGTTAAAGATGACCTTCTTATGGGAGCAATCTATGCTGGCATGATTAGCGACTAATGAAGGAAATCGAAAACGAGATTTCCATGAGCAGCGAAACAAGACTATTCAAATTACAATCATGAATCAACAAATCATTTACAATCGACTTCAATACAAGCGGTTATACAATTTACAGAGAAATTACAGCATGAACAACAAATGTACAACAGGAAAACTATACTAATAATGGCAGAAGCGTCTCCATGCACCAAAGCGCGACCGCTTGAACAATAGCGACCACGAACACTCGATCTACACGATCGCAACACCGTACGAACATAGCACGAACACTTCGCGCTCATTCTTAACGATCTCCTAGGTCATGAACTCCTCTGCAACACGAACGGACTCCTTCAAAGCACCACGAACGGTCTCCAGAAAAACTCGACCGTGTCGAGTTAAGTCTGACACCACCAATAAGGCTACATTGGTATTCTTGGTGTGAGAATCCAGAGGGTGGGCTTTGTTCGAACTTGGCATGAGGCAGACAAAGGGAGGAAACAAAGATCGCGTACACAACTGGGTAAGTGTGAGATGGCTGAGACCTATCATATAGGTCGATGCCCAATCGTTTAGATAAATTTATGCGATCGTCTAGCAAAAGCTATGCGATCATTTAGCTCTATCGTTTAGTTCCGTCTGTCGCTTACAGACTCTACACAATCGTTTACCTTGGGCCAGCGATCGTCTAGCAAAGCCATGCGATCGTTTAGTAAACACTGCACGATCGTTTAGCTCACACCTGCACGATCATTTAGCTCACCCAATCATCGTTTAGTAAATCTGTATTTACTTGACGACCACCGTGAGTTTCTATACGCCGAGAGAAAACTCAAAATTCTTTTCAATCTTTTGTAAAAAACCTTTTTCAAAATAGGAAACCAATTTCCTTTTAAAATCACGGTTACCATGATCCAATAACCACCCACTACTTTGGATATTTAAAAGAAAAAGTATTAATTATCTAATAATTAATATTATTATAAACATAAATGATAACCAACTTATCATACTATATTTATAACCTATAGTTTTAATATTTCATCTCATGAAACATATAAACCATAGTTCTTTTTCTATTCCATGATACTTAATGTAAATATCATTTACATCAATCCTCCACTAGATGTATCTTATACATCATACCGATTATATCATATATAATCAAAATACCTCTTGTCAATTTGAACATTTCAAATCAAAACCAAGAACTGATCCTCAACATAATCCAAGTACCAAGGGGACCTCATGGACCTGTAGATCCGAAGCTCTAATGGTACGTGAATAATTGACTAAATTCTTTAGTCACGGGATCCACCATCTGTTAACTGCCAGGCACTCTACTAAAGACTGACAGCTGAACTCTCCTCACTACAAATATATTATGGGTTCATCTTAACCAATCAGCACTACGACAACCCTTCACAGATCGCTCGTAAGTATAGCTGAGCCAATAACCGTTATGCCCCTGTAGTTATATCTGTCTTTTTAAGTACCACTGATCCCTCTAATGAACATTCTCTTCAAAAGAGAAGCTGTGGCCACTATGTTCAAGCCTCGGAATTAGCCCTTAAGGGAGCAATCTCTCTACTTATCTCTGCTTCGGGAAAGGAGTGAATTCCATCTTGTGGATTGAGTTCCCAGCTCCCAGATCAGACAAGTCCCCAAAAAGGTAGGCATGTTGAGTTGGCAATCTGGCCACTCTCACCCATACTAATCAAAGGACAGCCTTTAAAGGCAGGAGTTCACAAAACACTCAGGATTGAGGTCGTGCCACCTATGGTCGTTTAAGTGGGATGTAAGTCTCTAGTATCAAAGGTGTTATATACAGAGTCTAGTCATCTCGTGGTCTAGGTCTTATACAAACTCTTTGTATAGGACACCCCCGCTTCACATCTCCACATGAATGGTCAGGATCTACCATCTGTAGTAGTTTACAACACTTGCAAACCTCTACAAAGCGGGTCGTATCTGTAGTGCCACCAGGATAAGGTATCCCACCTTAATCCTTATACTATAAACCGATTTAGGTTATCACTTAAAGCATGATCCACTTGTATATCATATATACATGATTAAGTTCACATAAGATAACCAATGAGCTTTGTTTATTGGATATGAGTAAATGCCAGAATTAAATAACACTTATTTTATTCATTGAACAATGTGTATCTTTACAAAACAACGAGACTTCGAGAGAATTATGACACCAATCCCAACAGCTAACCAATCCATGCTCAATATCACATCAAAATCCCGCATATCTAAAATTATCAAGGTCACATCTAATGCGTGATTTGCTATCTCTACCTGACATGCTTTTATCTTTTTGATAACTAACATGATCTCTTCTGATGGAGTGGAAATAGATAGTGCAAAGGGCAAAGGTTCTTACTCTAATATGGCATGCCTTACAAACACGGAAGATATAAACGAGTGTGAAGAGCCAGAGTCAAACAAAACTAAAGCATAGTGCCCCAAAATGGGAAGCGTACCTATCACCACTGTGCCTGACTTCTCGGCCCCACGCCGAATGGTAGAAAACACCCTACCCTATTGCTACTGACGACTTAGGCCTCCTTGAAACGAGCTTACAGGCTGGCCCCTAAGTTTAGGCACGTTCCTCCTTGAGCATTTCTCTAACATATGCCTCTTCTGGCCACATAAAAAACAGACCCTAGAGCCGGCTAGGCAATGTCCCCAGTGTCGCCTACCACAAGTAGTACATATCAGCCTATCCTCTTAATAGTCACCACCTGGGAGCCCTTCTGTCCCCACAGACGTGGAGCATTCACTGCGTCCTGGTTCCTCTGCTGATTCTCAAGAGCCCTGGGTTCAGCCTTCCTTTTCTGACCTATAGAAGTCCCAACCCCGAACGATCTCCTGTACTCTTTTCCAGCCTGGGAGTCGGCATCAATCCTCACGACGGCCCGCAGTGCCGCAACATACGTCTTGAGATCTAAGGCATGCACCAAACCTTGCAGTCCGCTCCTCAAACCTTGAATGAATCTCAGTGGCTACTAGTTCAGGAGCAAAGTGGGACAACTTATCAAATTCCCGCTCATACTCCTCCATCGATATAACTCCCTGTTTCAAGTTCAAGAATTCTGCCTGCTTATTATACCTGGTGTTGGCCGAAAAATATTTCTCATAGAAACGCTCCTTGAACTGCTTCCAGGTTACAAGTTTCCCACTAGTATCAATCATTTTCTCTGCTAAACGCTACCAGATTTTTGCATTGCTAGTCAAAATGAAAACTGTACATTGGAGCTTATGCTCTTCCGAGCACCTCATAAAACAAAAAATCGTCTCGATAGATGACAACCACATCTCTGTTTTGGTGGGTCCCCCAACGATCCATCAAAGAAGCAAGGGTCAAACTTCCTAAAATCCCTCAGATGTTTAGCCTTAAGAGACAGGCCCTACATGTCACCATCCTGCGGTCGGGTCTGCTGTAATTACTCAGGTGGCACTGGTTCCTCCTAAGCTTGGTTCTCGACAGTCTGTCCTACCATCGTGTTACAGATCAGCTCCTGCAGTTTTTCCATTAGAGCGGATGCAACAGCTTCACTAATTCTGGCTTCCATTGCCTTTTTATCAACTTGGGACATAGGTGGATTTGAAGCTGTCGGGACAGTCTGGCTACTCTCAGCTCCCTCTTCCTACACCCCTCCTCTAACGGTCTTTCTTGTTCTAGGTTTAGGTGCCATGTCCTATCATGAACTCATAAATTAGCTATCTACCTCTGGGTCTTTCTAAAAAATCATGCTATTAAAACATTACATCACAATTGCATATTGAAAACTTTCATTAGTACGACATACCTGACGATGATGAGGAATCCGTTACTGGGCCACAGGGACTACCTAGACTTACATAGTAAGTCAGACTACAGAATCCAAAACATGGGCTCTGATACCAACTGTAACGACCCGACCCCCTAAAACTTAAGTTAGGTCGTTACTAAATATATCAATGCATGGACTTAAAACGACAACATTTTATGGTGAAATAAATGCTAAATAAATAAGGTAAGTTCAAAAGTCCTTCATTAAATTCAAATATTAAAACAAATAATAGGGTACCCATAAATCATAAATGATAATAACAAGTCTAAAAACAACTATTAATAGTAAGTTTTAAACAGCAAAACTGAAAGTTGTGAAAAAACATGGAAAGAAATCTAAATATCATGAGCGGAAGCATAAAACTGGTCCCAGTGGCTCGAACACAGATTTCGCTTGTCAATCGTTGATGCATCTCTACCTTTACCTAAAATAACAACATGAGAAAGAATGAATATAAAATACTCAGTAAGTAACCCCACTACTGGGGTCGAGCTAGGCATCTATGTCTTCTAGATTCCTACCTCTGGCGGAACATAAAAACTGCTCTAGTCCTCATGGGACACATACATACATGAAAAATTGGTTTCTATCCTACTGTAGTTAAGTATGCCCACTATCTTTGGTGAATCCCGAAGGAAACACAACCCCTAGTGAATCCCGAAAGAAACACAATATCTGGTGAATCCCGAAGGAAACACAATCTGGTGAATCTCGAAGGAAACACAATATTTGCTGAATCCCGAAGGAAACATAATATCTGGTGAATCTCGAAGGAATCACAATCTGGTGAATCTCGAAAGAAACACAATCTGGTGAATCCCAAAGGAAACACAATATCTAGTGGCCATTTAACTAATCAGTAAATACACTATCACAGACTCAACATCACAATTATCACAATATGGTTTTATAACATACATATACACCTCAACATCTTGGCTATACAACATGCATATATGCCTCAATATCCTCATATCAAGTACAACCTCAGTGAATCAAGTATCATCTCTTGCTAGCATGCCAGTATCTACGTGCACAAATAAGTATTTCAATTTCTCATACAAGAACATATATCGGTCATACTATACTATCTGTTTATCATGCTATCGTTTTGTTCTAATATTCATCTATTATGCTAGCATATATCTAGTTTCTGGCCCGTTGACAGTTCCAGTAATAAGATTACTTACCTCGAAGTCAAATTCAAATATTAATCCAAGCTAATGATCTCCAATGAAATAAATCCTGAATTAAGTCCCCTAATACAGACATAATACTAAATTTCAGTATGTGGAACCATGACCCAAACATACAAATTTAATCCAACGATCACCAATTAACTTACCCAAACGAAACTTGATCAACAAACACTCGCAAGATTTCGACTCCAAAATCTCCTCTTAGCAGATTTTAAAGCTCAATGGGCGATGACTTGGAACCTTCAAAATACTTAAATTCAAACCATCATTTAGTCCAATAATCAATAGGTGCCCAACAACCAACAACAAGGATCACAACGCTTATCAAACTACTTGTCGAACGAACTCGAATCCTTTGGGTAGCACGTTGTGCACTCCGAAGTACTCCAATCTTAGATCTAAATTCCAAATATAACTGACATTAACCAAAAAGGAATCCAAAATTTAATGGGCAAACAAGAACCTTTAAAACTCAACTGATCTTACCCAAAACTACCAGATCTGGCGGAACCCAACGACAGCGGTGTCGGCGGATGACAAACAGAGGGCATAGATGATGGCGATGGATCTGGTGAGGTCCGCGTGGAGAGGTGCATGCGGCGGAGGAGATCTGTGGTGACAGACAAGCTTCGACTGGTTTCGCGAGGGAGAGGGAGGCGGACGATGAGGGAACGTTGGGCGGTCGGCTGAGACGCAAGGAGGGATGGCGACACTAAGTCACAATCAAGGGCGAACGCAACTTGGCTGTCAGCGGGATCTAGTTAGCCTAAAACCCATGAACGGCAAGCAGGAAGAAGAAAAACTAAGGGGTGAAGGGTTTGGCATGCGTGCGAAGGGGAAAAGGGGAAATTTTGTTTTTATAATAATAATAAAAAAAAACAAAAAAGGAAATAAAATAAACTTTATTTTATTCTTTTCCTTATTCTACTTTATTTTATTAACTTCCTTTCTTTCCCAAAAATGAAATTAATTCTTGCCATTAATTTCCAAATTGAATAGTTCAATGTTAATAATTAAATTCTCGCAACTACACTTGAAGTCCAAAATTCCAAAAATGTCCTCAAATAATAAAAATTACTGAAATTACATTAATAAAGAAAATGCGAGGTGTTACAATTAGTGCTTGTTTGGGGGTCACCAGAAGAATCGTACAAGAAGTTACCTAAATTTGGTGAAGCCTTACAAATTGAAAATTCTGGTTCAACATTTAAATATGATCTGCAGAAAGATAAATATTTCAAGCATGTCTTTATGGCTCTTCATGCTTCCATTAGGGGGTTTCTGAACTGCATTCGCCCTGTTTTAATTGTAGATGGAACACATTTAAGATGTAAGTACAGTGATAAAACTCCTGCTTGCGACTGGAGTCGATGGAAATAATCAAATATACCTAGTCATGTTCGGTATATCTGGTGGAGAAACTGATGAATCTTGGTTGTGGTTCCTTTAGCAATTAAGATGTGTAATTGGGCAAGTTCGTGATTTGGTTATCGTATCAGATAGACACCCTAGCATAAAAAAGGAAATTATCACGATCTTTCCAGAAGCATTTCATGGTATCGCATCCATCACTTAAAAGCTAGTTTATTAGTTAATATTAAGAATAAAGATATTTTAGATATTTTCAATAAAGCAGCCAAGGCAAGTCGTGAGTCTATGTTCAACTACCATTGGAGTCAATTTGCAGGGTATCTAGGTGCACGCAAATACCTAGAAGATGTTGGTCTTGAGCGATGGGCTAGGGTGTACCCATGTAATAGAAGGTACAATCAAATGACAACAAATCTCGCCAAGTGCATAAACGGAGTGTTAAAAGATGCAGTGACAGTTACCAATCTGATCATTTCTAGACCATATTAGAGGTTGGTTACAGGACTTGTATTACAGACGTTGAACGGATGCATTAAACAGTACGTCAAGACTGTTGGACTATGTGATGGCAATAATTAGTGTCACGGCAGACAAAGCAAGTAGACATGAAGTTAGGCCAATTGACCAACATGAGTTCGAGATGATAAATGGAGGTTTG
The DNA here is from genome assembly GCF_027475165.1 of Benincasa hispida. NCBI lineage: Eukaryota > Viridiplantae > Streptophyta > Magnoliopsida > Cucurbitales > Cucurbitaceae > Benincasa > Benincasa hispida. Next base: position 55,375,289 of record NC_143484.1, on the reverse strand, counting down.
GGAGGCCATGTAAATATTCACGCAAGAACATGCACTTGTCGCAAGTTTGATTATTATGAAATCCCTTGTTCACACGCCATTGCTGCATGCAGGGTTCAAAATATTGATCCTATCTCTCTTTGTTCATAGGTATACTCTATTGATGCAGTGTTGGCTGCATATGTTGAACCTATACGACCACTTAGACACTTTTCTGAGTGGAAACAATCATCGATCTTCGTCGATATTGAAACATTGCCTCCAAAAAGAGTTCCAAGAGTAGATCGCCCATGAACAACAAGATTTTCTTTTGCAGGTGAATTTCGTCAAGTCCACAGGTGTTCTAGATATGAGCAATGGGGTCATAACAAAACAACATGCAATCAACCTTTTAATACTGCCGAGTGATGTATGGATTTTTTTTTTATTTTGCATGATTTTTTTGTGAATTTGAATGATATTTTGCAATCATTGGTATATATTTGATCTTTTTTGCATGCACCCGGCTAGGAATTGGTATATATTAATGTTTTTTTTATGCGTCTGACCGAAAATTGGCTCTTATTTGCATGCACCCGATCGGAAATTGGTATATATTTGTGGCTTTTTTGCATATGCTCGACCGGGAATTGGCGCCAATTTGCATGCGCCCAGTTGGGAATTGATATATATATTTGTGTAGGTAGTGCATGTGGTGTAAGTGGAGGGATGGGTGACTCCGTAACATGATTCATAAACGGAATCTTTTCCTCAGAAGGAACGAGTTGCAATGTAATCCTTACCTACAAAAAATTGTAATCATGAATAAATAAATTAAGAAGCTATAATCATAAAAAAAAAATTCTAACCCAAGAAACTTAAAAAGAAACATACTGCATTTGACCAGAAGATTTCATCTCTAATCCCTCCATATGAAGGAGAATGTGAGCACGACATCTCAAAATGTGTGGTATCGCATTGTCATTCAATCTGTTTGCAATGCGTCCAGATAATGATGAAATCGTTTCATATGCCCATACCTATATGAAATGTAAGTGTGTATCAGTGGTGTACTTTTATGAATTTTCACTAAATTAAATTAATTAAGTTACCTGAAAAGTATGGGAAAACCCGTAAAGATTGTACATCTGTTGTTTTCTATCTGCATTGCCCTTATACGCCTGTGCTTTATCTTTCAATCCTTGTTTAAATCATTTATTGTATTCTCAAAAATTTTCTTGCTCCAATCCTCATTACAAAATCTATTCCAATCGTCTATGATCGCTAAATTTTCAAAATCCATTTGTTTTTTCCTCTCTCTACCAATCATAGCAAACTCAATAAAATAAAACGATGCAATTTTCACTGCATCAAAATCGTTTTCAAACTCAAGTCTTCAAAAAATAGAGTCCAACTCGTATGCCTTCATGCCCTCATTATCGTTTAGATACTTAGCTCTAAGTTTAACAAAAGAATTTTCTCCCCTCACAGTTCTAGTTTGATGTTTTAGTCCTGTAATAAGGTTAAACTCTACTTGGCTAAAGAATACCTTATTTCCCATAAGATTAAAGTTAATAACATCTCTTCTAGATTCTTCTACCTCTCGAAGAAAAGTATTATGAATTAGTGATTCAGTGAAGATGATGTTTGTGTCAAGGAGAAGACCAAAACATGTTTGTCTAAACATGGCTAATTGTGTTGAAGTTAGTTTTTTTTCTTAATTTTAGGGATAACCTTTCCTATATGGGCATAACATGAATGAGCGGCAAGAAAATGGTCATTAGGATGAACCTTCATATCTAGTTCCATTATAACCTACATTTTTCATGAAATAGATAAATTAGAAGAACACATTAATTCGTCAGAGTACTTAAAAAAATTATATATAAATATAAAGAAAAAAATTGGCTCAGCCCCATACCCGACCAGATATGAGACCGGGCCAAAAACCAGTAGTGATGTGTTGGGGTTTATGCCCTAAAGTCTCGTGTCCTGTAGTTTGTAAACAGTTTGTACGAACACTTATGTTGTATAATATATGATATTTACTTCACATCTTGTTTTTGCTCAGTTGTATGTCTTATTTGCTTTACCACAAACCAATAAACATAAAATTCCTGGTTATCTGTATGTAACTTAAGCATGTATGTGGTGACATACAAGTGGATCATGTCTTGAGTGATAACCAAAATGGTCTTCAGTATATAGGAGGGAAACCTTACCTGGTAACGCTACAGATGCGACCCACTTTGTGGAATGGTCACAACTGTTGTGACTTGTCACAAATGGTTTGATCCTAATCATTCGTGTAGGGGACATGCGAGTGGGGGCGTTCTATACAAAAAGTTTGTATAAGACCTAACCACGAAGTGTTAACGTCTCGTTATATAACATCGTTCATGACAGAGACTTCACTTCACTAGGATGACCAAAGTAACATGACCTCAATCGTGAGTGAGTTGGGAACTTCTACCATTGAGGGCGGTCCTTTGATTTGTATAGGTGCGAGTGGCCAGGTTACCGATTCAAACCTACCATTTTGGGGATTCGTCTGATTTAGGAGTTGGGAACTCAGCTATACAAGATGGAATTCACTCATTCCCCGAAACAGGGATAAGTAGATAGATAGCTCCATTAAGAGCTGACTTCAGGGCTTGAACGATGTGGCGCCACATACCTTCTCTTGGCCTGAGAGGTGTTCACACATAGTTGGACTATGATGTATTGTTTATTAGAGAAATCAGTGGTACTTAAGGAGTAAGATGTAACTATAGGGGCAAAACTGTAAATTAGCCAGCTGTACTTACGAGTATCTGTGAAGGGTCATTGTACTCATGATTGGTTATATCTGATGGGCACAGAAATATATCTGTGGTAAGAAGAGTTCAGCTGTTGGTCTTTAGTGGAATGTTTTCCAGTTAACGGATGGTGGATGTCGTGGCTAAAGATTTTAATCAGCTATTCACGGACCGTTGGAGCTTCGAGCCACAGGTCCATTAGGTCCCCTGGGTAGCTTGGATAAAGTTGAGAATCAGTGTTTGGGTCAGTTTGAAATGTTCAAATTGACAAGAGGGAGTTCGATTATATATGATATAATTGACTAAAGTATGAGATACATTATTTTAGAGAAATTTAGATATAAATATGATTTATATCAAGTGGAGAAGAAATTACTATAGTAGATATGTGATATCAAACTATAGAGTAAGAATATAATATAACTATATTCATTAATTATTAAATTGGTTAATTATATGATAATTGGCCTAAAACTTCTCATCTTATTGTAACCAAAGAATAAAATGAAAATGAATAATTATCAGACATGTGTTAATGGGAGAATCCGAAGTCACTTATTGTAACCAAAGAATAAAATGAAAATTTGTTTCATTTTGCAAAAAGTTCAAAAAAAAAAAAAAGATCGCAATCGATGTGAAAACGTAACGATCACATAGTTTGAGAGCCTATATGATAGTTGCTCATTGCCTAAACGATCGCACACCAGCACTTAAACGATCGCACACTTATCCCTAAACGATCAATTAGCTTTCCTAAACGATCGCATAGTGTGTCGCGTTTTCTAAACGATCATTTACCATTTATTAAATGATCACTTAGTAAAGCCTACACGATCATGTAGCTTCTTCTAAACAATAAGCACACAATTATACGATAACTCTTTCTCTCCCACTTGCTTATCATCTACACGATTTATTCTTTCTCCAACCTCTACCAAATTCACCAAAGACCACACTTTGGATTCTTACCTTGAGAATACCAAGGGCTCCATTTGGTGGTATCGTCCCCGCTGCTATTCACTCATTCGTGACTGTTCGTATTGCTGTCGTTCGTGTAGACGATCGTGCTGCTGTAGCCTACTTGTTTGCTGGGCGATAGAGTGCGGGTGGAGGTTCTTCCACTGCGTCTAAGTTCAAAGCTTGAAAAGGGTCTTCAACTGGTATGAAAACTCTTTTCCTTGTATTTTAGTGTTCAAAGCATGCCTTTAATTAGTGTGAATTTGCATAACTGTCTGTTAGAATGTATGTGTTGTATTTCGGTCACAATGAAATCGGAAAGTTCCGAACGCGCTCATGGATACTCTTCGTTAAGAGTTTCTTCACGATGGCCTACCCCTACCTGATCCCGCCCGCCCCCTTCCTGGTCCAGTCCCGGGCCCGACCGGGTATGGGATCGGGCCAAAATCCTATAGGGATGAGTGAAACTCCTCGCCCCTAGCCATACCCTTCCCAGTCCCGGTCGGGCGCCCAGTCCCTCTTCCCTGACCCGGCTGGGCGCCCCCTACCCCTACCCGATCCCAATCAAGTCTACCCGTTCCCCTCCCCTTTTCGCCTGGTCCCCCCCTTCCCGGTCATGACCCTTCACAGTCCCCTTTTCTGGTTTTTGACCCGACCCCATACCCAGCTAGGCTCAAGACCGAGCCAAATACCAATCTTCCCCGCCCAGTCACGTACCCGACCAAGTAGTTTGAAGCCTGGTCGGACGCCCCTACCTCTACTCGATTTTGCCCCTTCCCCCTCGTCATTTCCTCTCTTTCCCGTCCATACCAGGTCGAAATATACATAGGCTCAATCGGTCTAGCACCAGGCGTCAATCTTCCCCAAATCTTCCTCAATCTTCCCCGCCCGATTGCATACCTGACCAAGTAGTTTGAAGCCCGGCCGGGCGCCCCTACCCCTACTCGGTTTTGCCCCCTTCCCCCTCATCCTTTCCTCTCTTTCTCGCCCATACTCAGTCGAAATATACATGGGCCCGACCGGTCTAGCATCGGGTGCCAATCTTTCCCAAATCTTCCCCAATCCTCCCCGTCTAGTCACATACCCGGTCACCCTTATATGAAGCCCGATCGGGTAAGACAGATTTTCAGAAACTTATTTTTAGGCCCAAAATTATTCAAAAAACATCGAACATGATGTTTTTAGGAAAAAAAATAATATTCAACATAGATCTAACATAGATTTAAAACAATCATTTTATAGCATCTAAGATAAACTAACATTGAGCGAAAAAATGAAAATTCATAGATGAAAAATCTCAAATAATCTACAATGAAAAGGAAAATAGCAAGGGAAATCAAGATAAATGGAGTGAGATTGAGGAAATGGTAAGGGAAAATGGAGGGGAAAATGGAAGGGAAATCGTGAGAGTGAGATTTGAAGGGTTTAGAGGACTTTTGAAATGTGAAGGTAATTATACTTAGTTTTTAAAATTGTGGGGTAAAAAAAAAACAAGCATTTGTGTAGATGTAAACAAAGTAAGCCACCTCGTATAAATTCTCTGTTTGTCATTCAGTCGTCACATTTCGCTCGTTTTTCTTTTCCATCTTGGTATCGTGTCTCGGTTCACCGGTGAAGGCCACAGCCGCAATTTGTGTATTGAACCATCAATGATCTTCATTCTTCTTCATTACTTCCCGACTGCCAGGCAAGCCAACCATCGATTCAGAAGCAAATGAAGTCTCGAATTACATCCTCTGCCCAAACATCAACCATCAATTTATGGTTATCTCATTTCTGTACTTAATTTATACGCCTTGCATTTCCCACTAGTTTTGTTCCGTTGCATAGGTAACTGTGTCTTCCCCTCTCCTCTCCCTTTTTCGGGCATTTCTTTTTATCTGAGCACCAGGTGTTCGACGAAATGCCTGAACCATGCTCGTCTTCACCAACGCATTTCCCACTTCTTATTACTTCTTCCCAGCCGAGTTTGGATGTTTGGGCCCTTCCGTATTACCCTCCATTGCTTTCGTACCTAACTCGAGAAGAAGATTTTGAAAGTTTTTCATTTTTTTCATATGTTCATAGGTTGGTCTAATTGATATAAGAGTTCACACAGTCAAAAAAAGACATATCAGATAGTTTTGATTGCTGCATTTGGACTTCTGTTCCTACTTTGATTAGTATCTATGAGCACCTTAAAAAATATCGCAAAGCACCCAACGATTGCTTTGATCGATTCCTTCATCACGCTCAAAGAGCTCAAACAAATCCATACCCAATTGCTCATCAATGGCCTTTTCAATGATCGCCAACTTTTAGGCCAATTTGTTGCATCCATTGCCCTCAAAAACCCCAACAATCTATTGTATTCTAATCAAATTTTGGACCAATGTGCCGATCCAACCTTATTTGCCTTAAATTCCATGATCAGAGCCTATTCCAAAAGCTTGACCCCACACAAAAGCTTCCAGTTTTACAAGAAAATTCTCCAATCCAATGATGTTATGTCACCAGACAATTACACTTTCAATTTTCTGGTTCGGACTTGCGCCCAATTGTCTGCTTGTGAAGCAGGTCCAACTGTTCATGGTGCACTTATCAAACATGGTTTTGAATTTGACCCACATGTTCAAAGTGGGTTAATCTTTATGTATGCTGAAATGGGTTGTTTGAGTTCATGTTATCATGTGTTTCAATCAGTTCACGAGCCAGATATAGTCTGTCAGACGGCCATGGTGAGTGCTTGTGCAAAATGTGGTGATACTGATTTTGCACGAAACCTGTTCGACGCAATGCCTCAGAGGGATTCTGTGTCGTGGAATGCTATGATTGCTGGTTATGCTCAAAGGGGGCAATCAAGGGAAGCTTTGAATCTGTTTAAACTTATGCAAATGGATGGTGTCAAGGTTAATGAGGTGTCTATGGTTTCAGTTTTAACAGCCTGCACTCACTTGGGTGCACTATACCAAGGGAAATGGGCACATGCTTATATAGAGAGGAACAAGATTCGAATGACTGTCAATTTGGGCACTGCACTTGTTGATATGTATTTCAAATGTGGAAATGTTGATAAGGCCATGAAGGTTTTCTGGGAAATGAATGAAAAGAATGTTTATACCTGGAGTAGTGCCATAGGTGGGCTTGCCATGAATGGTTATGGCCAGAAGTGCCTTGAACTGTTTTCACTTATGAAACGTGAAGGAATTGCCCCTAATGAAATCACATTCATTTCTGTTCTAAGAGGTTGTAGCGTGGTTGGATTTGTCGATGAAGGTCGTTCACATTTCGATTCAATGAAGAGAGACCATGGCATTGAACCACAGCTTGAGCACTATGGTTGTATGGTGGATTTATATGGGCGAGCGGGGCGGTTGGATGAGGCTCTAAACTTCATCAACACCATGCCCCTTAAGCCACACGCGGGTGCTTGGGGAGCTTTGCTCAATGCCTGTAGAATGTACAAGAATATGGAGTTGGGCGAGTTTGCCTCAAGAAAATTGGTAGAGCTTGAAGCCAAGAATCAGGGTGCTTATGTGCTGTTATCGAACATATACGCCGACATGAAGAATTGGGAAAAAGTAAGTAATGTGCGTCAATCCATGAAAGTTGAAGGCGTAAACAAACTCCCTGGTTGCAGTGTTATGGAGGTCAATGGAGAAGTTCATGAATTCTTTGTAGGTGACAAGTCCCACCCGAGTTACCATGCCATCGAAACGATGTGGGGAGAAATCTCTCAACAGCTGAAGTTAGCAGGATATGTAGCAAATACTAACCCTGTTCTATTTGATATAGAAGAAGAAGAAAAAGAAGATGCATTGTGTAAACATAGTGAGAAGATGGCCATTGCATTTGGATTGATTAGTCTGAAGGAGGGGTTGCCCATTAGAATAGTGAAGAACCTCAGAGTTTGCTGGGATTGCCATGATGTAACGAAGATGATATCTAAAATTTTTGACAGGGAGATTATTGTGAGAGATAGGAACAGGTTTCATCATTTTAAAGATGGTGACTGTTCTTGTAAGGATTTTTGGTGAAATTATTAGTCACACCAGAACTTTATTTTCCCCATATCGAATAATTTATTAGATTTCTTTTTCATCTTTTCTATTAAATTGGGTTTCCTATAAGTATTATATGTGCTATTAGGTTGGGCCCCAAGCAAAAGGTTCAACTAGTTTAGGGCTTGGGTTGAATAAATATGTGGAAATCTTGAAGGTTCATTCAACAATCTAATCAAAATGCGGCCATATTAGAGAGGTAGCTTATGTGATTGAAATTGAAGATCGTTTTCAACTCATAATTATGATCCATTTTAATGAAAAGTGAGAAATAAAACAATTTAGTACATCTTGAATAATAGTAATTCTTTATGAGAAAAAAAAAATTCTGACACTTTCAGGTTTGATTCTACCCAAACTTTTTTTTTTCCTCAACAAACCTACTTGTTCGACTGTTTATGAGCAATTTTTGAAATATCAAACAAATCTTTCCATAAGGTAATTTTAATGTGGCAAATTTTTTCATTTGAAGGGGCTCATTTCGTAGTGGAGAAGCCCATGTATGAACAATGACTAATTTTACTTCCAGACCTAGTTATTTTAGGTACTAACACAATAAATGAAGGGAGTTTTCCATACTCTCATGTTATTGGAAATTTTCCCAAGTTAGGAAAATTTTCCCCGAGTTATGCTTGCCAAACTCAATCTTAACCATGTAGAGATGCATGTTGCCACTGACGAAAGCTTCACTACATTGTCTAAGCGTCCAGTAGGTTATCCCGACGTCTTGTTTCGACACCTTGACTATTCATTTAAACAAGCTCGTGGCTAGATTCTAAAATTAGTCCTCCTAATTTATTAACTAACATTTGATGAAAAGTTTAATAACGTTAGATAGAATCGAATACCACAAATTAGATCTTGTTGCAACAACCATTTCTACATACAATAGTCAACCTATATTATGATAATTATATTTATGTTATTAAAATTTTACCAACATGTTGACATTTTCATTGATATTTTTGCATTTTCATAGGTTCGACATCAATATGGAGAGTAAATCAATATTTTCATTATACCATAAAAAAATCGACGAAACATGAAAATAAGCCCTACAATGCACTATTGTATATATACATACCTAAATAACAAGCATATTAACTTGTTTAAAATGCATAAAATAATTATTTATTAATTTAAATATTTTAATTTTTTTAATAAAAATTCATTATTGTTTTCATAAAAATGAGATTTCGATAGTTTGACATTAATATTTTTAATCTTGATTATATGCCAAAAGAAAAGAGAGAGATGATAATTAAATAGGGCCTAGATTCTTAAGTCTGATTAAAGCTCACTATTTAACTTTTTTGTGGGGACCCAATCCTTCTGCTTTCTTTCATTTTCAAATAAAAAAAAAAAAAAAGGAGATAAATGACTAAAGACATAATAACAACAAGAATAAAATCACAAAATATAAAACACAAGTGAAAACTACTTTATGTTCTTGTCTAAAAAAACGAAAACAAAACAAAACAATTTTAACAATCATGTGATAATTACAAATCTTATTCCCAACTACTTCTAAGTTTAAAGGTATGTGAAAATCTATATTTGTATAATAGAAATTGAAACTCAATTTGCAAAAGAGAAATAACTATATATATGTGGTGTCAAGCCACACACTCCATTCAAATTAGTTTCAAGTTTGTGAATAGTTTAAGAAAAAGGAAGAGATTTCAATGTTTCTTTGATAAATAATGTACATTGTTTCAGAGGAGTTGTGTTTTTCAGATCTTTAGAGCTTCAACCTTTGAATTTTAAGAGTCTCAGGACTTCAACCTTGATAGCTTTCTGAGTTTCGCCTTTAATTTTGTGAACTTCCCCAATAAATGGATAAGACCTCTAGAGATTTTTCATGGACTCTGTCCAAATAGTGGATTTGGGCTAATGTTGGGCATAGACTCATAAATTTTTTTAGCTTAAATTTTCATCATGGACTTGAATTAAGTCGAACTTCGAACCCAAACAACTCTAATTACTTGGCTTAATCCAATTTATAATTTTAAGCGCAATCAGACGTCTCTGAATTTTAATTTAGACAATAATTTTTAATTAGTCATAAATTCAATAAATGACCTTAACAACTTGTAATTAGCTTAAATTTATCATTTAATAAATGTCATTTCTCTCTCTTGAGTTTATTGGATTTTGGTCATATAATTTTAAATGTTCAAATCTAGCTCATTTACTTAAAATCAATATCTTGAAGTCAACTTTTATCGAAATCAGTTAAATAACAATAATAACTTCATCAAAGAAATTGCATAATGTAAATATTTCTTCAAACATTTTAGAGTGATTTTTGTTTTGTTATTTTTTTTAATTTTAATAAATAGCAGCTAATACTAATTTTGAGTTTTATTGAAAAGTATATAGTTTTAAAAATACAATGATAAAAAATAGAATAAAACAAAGTAATTTTTGTAGGCTATCTCTAGTATCGTATTGGAAAATTTTAGGTCCTATATAATATTCCCTATGTTTATTGCTTAACATATAAGCATCTCTTCTTAAAAAAAAATGATGCGACATTTAGTACCGTAAAAAGAATACTTTTCAGCAATTCTTTTTTTTTTTCCCCACGTATCTATATATTAACATTTACATTTCCATTACAAAAATGCAATAAATATTTCAATTGATTAATAAAATGTGAAATATTTATTTATTTATTTCCAACAATGCCTACATTTTATCCATATTTTGAGGGACATTTTCGTAAAATTGACAACTAACATTTGTGTAGATGAAAACAAAAAAAGCAGCGTGGTATATAAATTTTCTGTTCGTCATTTAGTCGTCACATTTTGCTCGGTTTTCTTTCCAATTTGGTATCGTATCTTGGTTCACCGGTAAAGGCCACAGCCACAATTTGTGTATTGAAGCACCACCGTTCTTGATTCTTCTCCATCACTTCCCAACTGCCAACCATCAATTCAGAAGCAAATGAAGCCTCCAATTGGCTCCCCCGCCCAACCCAAGATTGTCCCTTCAACGTCAGGTTATCTTATTTCTGCACTTAATTAATGCGCCTTGCATTTCCCAGTGGTTTTGTTCCGTTGCATCGATGACTGTGTTCTTCCCTCTTTCGCGCACTACTTCTTTTCTCTGAGCACCAGGTGTTCGACGAAATGCCTGAACAATGCTCGTCTTCACCAACGCATTACCCACTTCTTATTTCTTCTTCCCAACCGACTTTGGATATTTGAGCCCTTCCGTATTACCCTCCATTGTTTTTGTTCCCAACTCAAAATGGGGATGGAATTCGCATCATATGGCTGCGACAGAGAGGAAGTGTGCGCTTTCGTTTTCCAAGGGTATGCTCTATGGTTGTTCTGGGTTTGTGACAAGGTGTAAAGATTTGGATAGAGAAGGGGATTTCGCATTGGAGGCGGAGATATTGGAGTTTATGAGAAGCTCAAGAAACCCAGAAGCGTTTCCGAGTAAGAAAGACCTGATTGAGGCCGGCAGGGAGGATTTGGTGGATGCTATTGTCAAGAAAGGTGGTTGGCTTTGTCTTGGATGGAATTTGGACGAGGAAGAAGATGGGGGTATTGGACAATTCTGTCTCGATGAACGGGAGTCTATATTGGCTACTGATTGGGATAATTTTGGATTATCCAATAGTTTAAAGTGTGATGAAAGTCAGAGATTTGCGACGCCTCTTTCTCCCATTGCTTCTTCATCTACATCATCTTCATTCACCGGTAGATCACTGTGAGGATTCCATTATGACATCTTAGTTTCTTTCTTCTTCATTCGAAATAAATACATATAAAAGTAACTATTTGCGAATAACATGCGTGAAAAATGCTATTATCTTGACATTTATTCTCAGCTATCTTCAGGGTGTGTTATAGTATTCCATTGAAAGAATTCTAAATGATTACTACGACAAATAATTGTTTCAGGTTGTGAAAGATGGTTTCTCTTCCGGCTCCCCGTACCCTACCTGCCCCTGATTTTATGAACAATTTCATTTAACGTGGTTGCTAATGAGTTATCAACCTTAAAATCGTTTTCTCATTGGGAAATTTTAAGATGTTTTTTTGTTCTTTAATATTTTTTTTTTCATGTTTGAGAAACTGAAACAAAATAACATAAATCTGAGTAACTTAATAATCATTTTAACGACAGAGTATTGAGTTTTCCTTGTTGTGTCTAGTTTTGTCTACTATCAACAATATTTGTAAGGGCGATTAGTCTTACATGCTTTCCTTTTCACAGAGACACTGTTGCTCAGGATGAGTCTGGGATTGAGGGTATGCTGAGTCGATTGGAAAAAGAAAGAAATGCGACCTTCGGAGCTGGTAAAAATGATTTGCTTCCTGAAACAACAGCAAAGGAGGTAAGCTTGCTGCAGTGAAACAATAGACTGATTTTCCCAATGTGAGCAACGTTGTTTCTGTAACTAACGATGTAATTAGGGATCATCCTGCTATCATATTAAGTAGTCGTTAGAGTAACAAGGCTGAAAGATATATCTAGAATTTGATGCAGGATATCTTCCCCATTGGCTTGTCACAATTGGCCGTGCTTGTGCTACTTCTTTTTCCTTTTTTCAACTTTGAAATCATGATATGGATAATTCCCTCGTAAGAATTGGAAAAGGCTGAAACTTAACTTGTGATGCTTCTTGCCTGGTAAAAGACAGTTGCTGACCTACAAGGAAGCACTATCAGCACACCGCTGAGTGGCAAACAAGAGAAATGGAGCGATTTGGGGGTTTGTCTTAGTCAGGGTTCTTCTCCTGTACAACTGAACGGTCTTGGAGGCTCTGTTACCCCTGAGGTGCAGAGATCTTGGAGCACATTCAAGACAGATCTTCAAGATAAAGACTTTGAAGGTTCTTCATTTATTCATGTATTCATAGGTTGGTTTCTGTGATATTAGAGTTTGCATCAACTGATTTTTAATATGTACAGCTTCTGAAATTGCTTTGAGCACGGGAAGGAGCGGGGAAGTATTAGATGTTCTGAGATATGAATCACTAGGATATAGAGGGGATTCTACCAATTCAAACTCTAGCGAGAAAGAAATGAATCACAATCAACTACGACGTCACCTTCAGAACATGGAGTTGGAGCTCTCGTCCGTAATTGGCTCATTGAGATCTAATGCATTTGTGTCTGAGAAGGTTTATTCTGCAACCTGATTTTGTTATCAAATGAACTGAGACGTTCTACATGTCCTGGATTTTAATGGATGGTGCATGATTCTTTCATTTCCTCTTCTGGAACTGGAAGAAGATCTGAATAAAGTAAAAGATGTCAATTAGTCTTACAGTTTTGATTAAAAAAGGATTAATACCTCTTGATCGTTGAGCAATAATGTTAAACACAATAAAATATTGACGTGCCTGTTTATTGCTATCATGATCATTAGGGTCAAAGTAAATCTTCTGATGATTTGCTGGAGCTTTCGGATGCTTTTGAGTTTCAAGAAAATGAGATCCTGAATGCCAAGGATAAGCTACGGTCTATACGAGCAAAGATAGCCGTGATAGAAGGAAAGATGGCACTGACAATTATGTATGGAAATTCCTGCTTTGCTTAGTGATTTGTTTTAACCATGGACGTATCAATGACATTAAGTCTTTTCAGTGATGCACAAAAGGTGATAGAGGGGAAACAAAAGAGGATCAATTGTGCCCGCAGAGCTTTGCAACTTCTACGTACTGCTTGCGTGGTGTGGCCTAATTCTGCATCAGAGGTTCTCTTAGTAGGGTCATTCGATGGTTGGTCAACCCAGGTAAAAAAATCTTCCTATTTGATTATTTTGCTTGATTTTGACAGTTGAAATAACCTAGGGACATTTAAAAATTAAAACTAACATCGGAATATCGAACGTGTAACGTGGGACTGGTTCCTCTATTATGCCTCTAGAATGTACTGCTTGCCTACTGTATAAATGTTATCAGCACTTTCATCAGAAAAAGAAAAAAAAGGAAAAAGAGAAGATCGAAATGTGATTGGCTCTTCGTTGTAGCTCAGAAGTTAGGCTTCTCAATAAGAAATCCACGACACCGCACTGATGAAAATGAACACTGTGGGCTGTGGGTTACTCTACCCTCCATTCCTGTCTCTAGTATATTTTCTGCTAGCTGAGTGAGCTTTTTCTGGGAACGTACATTTTCCCCGCTGACAAATAACTAGGACTTTCTATTTTGATAACTTCCACTACTTATGCTAGGATGCTGAATGACTTGCTTGCAATGGATTTACATTTTATGATCTTAGGTTCCTTCAATTCAAATGTGACATATAGTTGGAAAGATAATTGTTGTCAGATAACTACTGCTCAGGCAGATGATGTTTAATGGTTATGAGTGAGATTGAATTTCATGGTGTACATCTTAAAAGAAAATGATCATGTAGGCTTCTAGTGGGTGATCTTTCCATAATTACACCGAATGCTTCCAATTGTAGTGGAAGTGATGTTACGGATGTCTAGTTGCAAATCTCATAAACGGAAGAACTGCACAGTTTTGTGGTTTAATTCATTATCTCATATAGTCTTTATTCGCTTGCTCCCAACTTGCAGAGGAAGATGGAAAGGTCCAGTACGGGGGTATTCTCCCTGTTCCTAAAGCTGTATCCTGGAAAATACGAGGTTTGTTATTCTTTGGAATTTCTATTAACATAGTTTATGCGAACACACATCTCACGGTTTTTTGTGATATGCAGATTAAATTCATTGTTGATGGTCAATGGAAGATCGATCCTTTACGCCCAATTGTTAACACCAGTGGATATGAAAATAATCTACTGATCATCATGTAGCAGTTTACACCAGGCCGTTTATATTCTTTTTCTTGCCTAGCAAAGAGCCGGGTGCCTCGTCAACTTTCCCCTCTTGTAGCATAGTCCTTCGAGTTATACATGCATTTCGCTCAACTTCTAGTTTAGTTTTCCTCCAGCCTCCATCCACGAGTAGTTTTGATGTAAAAATATAGTTAGATAGAATAATTTTTCCACGAGACTCAATTAGCTCAATAAAAATTGTTGAAGACTCAATTAGCTCAATAAAATTTTGTAGTATTGCTTTTGATCCTCGTCCCTTTTTTCCTCATACTTTACATATCAAAAGCTAAAAATCATCTAGTGGCAGATCAGCTGCCAGGCAGCTCACTGGAGTTGTCTCCAAAAAGCAATGCAGTTTCAATTGGGGAGATTTGAAGCAGCATGGGATGTTGCAACAGCAACTGTAAAGCCACTGCCACAATAGACTTTGATGTCTAAAGCAGTACTCTTCTGTTTGAGGTTTAAATTCACCGTTTGTGGATTGGTGTGGTCACATGTATCTCCCAAACCCAGCTGACCATGCTCCCCCCAACCCCAAGTCTTTACAGCACCATCCTCTGCACAATCAATAAAACTTGAACAATGTAAGGACGGCGACCGAAAATGGTATTAACAGACAACTTTGCAAAACCATGCCTGTAACGATTGCAGAATGCTCAGCCCCGGCCGCAATATCCAAAACTTTTATTCCACTAAGAGGCGGGATTGGTTGGAAATTATCTTCCTCGGAATCACCTGCACTACAAAGAAAATCCACATATCAAGTCGTAAGCAGCAAGCAACTCATCTAAGGACTCGAACGGTTTGCTTGTTACGATGGCAAATGGTAAAGTTAATTCCTTTACCAGGCAGAGACTTCATTGCATTTAGCATTTCAGAACCACTCAGCGCTCCATGATGTTTGCCGCCAAGCATATAAAGTTCCCCTTCATCTGTTCAATGAAGGATGGTTGCCGTTTAACAAGAAGAAGATCATCACATGTATACAATCCTGGTAAAACTGAAAGCGTACTGGTGGGATTACTATTCAATCAAGTAAGAAATGGAATGAATGTTAATACAAGTTAAAACTAGTGCATGATTCCATCCAAGAGCAACTTTACTGAACGACAAAGGTGAAGGTAGATGTTGAGGAGAATATGCATCTGAATTGCTTTTGAATCCCCTTCCCCAAATGTAGAGATGCCCATCAGCTGAAGCAATTGCAGCCAACATATAACAACGGTTAGGATGAACGCTATTAATAGATCCTAAAAACACATTTTTAAGCACTTGGAAAGTCATGTTAAATAGATGTTGCCCATGCAATTCATTTATGGCTCACTGTACTGATGCCAAAATTACAAATTTACTGGAGGAATCAATATGGATACAAAGAAAATTCGATGCAACTCACAGGATAGAGCAGCACTGTGATCACCACCAGCAGCTATGCCAACTATTTCAGCAGCTTCCAAATCGGAAGAAAGTATGGGAAGATTAATAGTCTGAATCTTCTTGGAGATACCCAATTGACCGCGTTTCCCAGCTCCAAATCCATAAACTTGATCACCAGAACAACCTGCATCATATCATCACCATCAAACTTTGAGATAGACTGCTGCATTGACATCAACATAGACTTAGATAGCTATCAAGGAAGGGTGGAGAAATTCACCAAAAGATTTGCCCTCAACAACTTGGATAACTAATTTCAGTTGAATCATTAAAAGGAGAGAAGGCAGAACATACAAAAATTCTTGACAACCCCAGATATAGATATAGAGAAGGTAGAACGATGGAAGTTCCTTAAGCAAAGAATAAACCAGAGAAAACATGGATATAGATTCAAGTAAATTGATCTTAACACTGAAACATTACATTACAAAAATTTATGCGCATACATACTTTTCTATACCTTTCACCAATGCAAGCGAGTGGCGCATTCCACATGCAATCTGATCAACATGTTTATCAGAGAAAAACAAGACCTCATCAGGGAAGCAACGTGACTGGTAATCACCATGCCCTAACTGCCCAAATGAGCCATCTCCACAAGTATAAAGCTTTCCCTCGTCTACAACAAAAAACCAGAAAAATGGAAACAGGGTTCTACTGAAAGATGTAATGCAAGACTTCATAAAGAAGAACCAATAATTAATATGCTGACTTGAAACAAAACCAGAATGGCTCCATCCAGCAGAAACTTGGGTTATGAAGTAGCTACCCAACCCCATCATTGGCTTAGGGTGTAAGCTGCTTGCCATGTCTCCTAGCCCTAACTGCCCTGAATTGCCTCTTCCCCATGCAAGTACCCCACCACCTTCAAAAACATTAATACCACTAAATCAAAAGAAGCTTAAACTCTAAAGTTCATAAGTTACGAAATACTTATTAAATTGTTTATTCTTTTACACTCCCTTAACTTTGAAATCAGTAGCAAGACCTACTTATTGATATTAATTAGAGAGTAAATGACAAGTATAGGAATTTGAATCCGGGTCTTAAATCACTATCGCATTCATAAAGCTTAAACAGAAATTCTACAACATATTCAATCGTTTATTCCTGTATTATTAACAAAAAAGAATGGGAAAGAAGAAGAAAGAGGCACTGGATGAACCCTTTTATGGTGGAGGAGGATCGGATACCGGCAGTCAAAGCGATAACATGAGCGCCACCGCAGGAAAGGGATGAGATGGGGGTGGCGGAGGAAAGTGTCGGATTTCGGAGGAGTTGAGGGAGATTGTCGTCCTCGAGTCGTCCGGTGCCCAGCTGGCCGTCTGTTCCTGCCCCCCAACTCCATATCTCTTGCTCGACGTCGTCTTCCATTAATTGGAGATCAAATCATGGATCAATTCTGCAACTAACGAAGGGTCAATCTTAATTTAGGACCGTCGTTTTTCTTAAAGTAATTTGCTCCGCTTGAGTTTTCCGGCGGAAGACTGTGGACGGCGCCGAGATGAAAGACGGAACTTTTCTTCGATGAGGCACCCGAGTTTCGAACCAAGTTTTGTTTGCGTTGCGAATGAGTTGAACTACCACGGTTCGAAAAATTTGTAGAGATGACCTATTTTTTTCAAATGATCCATTTAAAAAAAATAATGTTTATTGATCATTTGTTGACATTATCGTCATACCAAATTATATAAATTGTCTTCACAAGTGCCTCACGAGGTAAGTCTCGCTCTTGTTTTAAATTCTCTGGTTTGATGTGATTGCTCGTCAATGTACGAATGATTTGACAATTTTCATGACAGAAGCCTCAAATCAATAATAATACTTACACAATACAATGGTGATTTCTTTAAATTCTAAACTCCATTTCAATGGTGATTACTTCTCTGGTTTTCGATGGTGTTTTGTTGAACGAAGATTTTTCGAACGGGGATTTCCAAGACGAGGCTTTTTCAGAACGGGACAAATTTTTCAGAAAGCTGTTTCATTATTTTGAGTCTGTTTAATTATTTTTATATGTTATTTCTGGAAATGTAGCATTACAAAATTTTGTATTGGGAGAGAGAACGAGAGTGAGAGAGAGCGAGATTAAGAGAGAAAGCAAGACTAAGAGAGAGCGAGATTAAGAAAGAGAGCGAGATTACGAGGGAGGGAGAGAGAGAGCGAGATTACGAGAAAGAGAGCGAGAGTACACTTCAATTTCTTGTACAATTTAATGGCAAATGTTCTTTTGCTTTGTAGGATGATAGAAAAGTGTCTACTTATTCGATATGGAGGTGATTGAGATGAGAATGAAAGTTCGTATATTGGGGGAGAGTTGATAGGAATCATTGTGCCTGTTACATTGAAGTATGAAGAACTTAAATCTCACATTTACAGGGTTACAAATGTCAGTTGTTCAGAGTTTGATCTTATACTGAGAGTTAAATATAAACTTGAATATGAAGCCCCTTCACAATACATAAGGAATGATGATGATGTTCGCTTCCTTCTTTTCCGAGAAGAGCTTAGTAAACTTCAGTTATCTGTAACACTAAAATTGAATCAGGACGAAAATATTAGAATGGGGTTTGGAAATGTGAGTTATGATGATACAACTGTGGACGGACAATACAGGAATCATATCAATTTCGTCGGGAAGAGGATGATATTCCATTGTCTACCAACACTGTACCATGAACATCATCACTAGACAACGACCGCACTAATCCAACAAAATTGAATTCAGAATTGGGCGGTACTTCAGTTGTTACTAATGAGAGATCATCTAGACTTGAATATATGGATTGTGGTCATCTAGAGCAAAGTTGTGGTCCTTCAGTGGATGTTAATGAGCAACCAACAAGATTGAATGAAATGGATCATGATCATGGATGTGTGTTGTTATACAACAGCTTCAGTGGTTCAACCATCTATGTCTTCAAGTCATATTGGCAGAGTTGATTATGCTTGGTACCTCTTTGATAATGGACAGAAATGCACGTTATTACAGTGCTAAGTTATTAAACAATGCAGGATTGCGATGATAAAAATACACAAGATTGCGTCCAAAAGCATTAAGTTCACAATATTGCAGTTACATGCGTCCATCGCATCAAAACAGTTAACTTATGTAATTTTGTGCAGAATATGCATTGACACAAGGCGGAAAATGTGATCCAAAGAAATCAACGGCCGAGCGCATTAAGAGATTGCGTTAATGCATGGCTATGCGATCATTTGCGCTCACGAGTATCTACTCAAGAAGGTTGCCGCATAGAGCCGACGCATCTTGGTAGGTGCATTTGGGTGAAAAGCATAATAAATCACGATGGGACAGAAAGCTGATGACGGTCGATTCTGAATTAAGTTGACAAGCCGTTAACGACCTACTTTAACAAGTACACTCAACTTTTCGGTGAAAATATTTGGCGCATCAGACAGAGAATTAATTTCATACCATAAATGCAATCATAAGAGAGAAGAAGCCTTTCACCCCGAAGCTCTATAAATACCAGAGGCCACCTTCAGTGAAGGAGTTCGCTCTGTTAGAGAATTTTCCCCTTAGATAGAAGTAGTCTTGTTCATAGTTTTCTTTTACTTAGAAGATGGAAGCGAGGGAAGTGAGATTGTACCGAAAAATCGTTTCGGTGAACTTGGAAGAGTACCAAAATCGTCGAGATCAGAGAAAGGGTCAGCTCCTGCAGAAGCAGGAACATCTTTTGAGCAGAATAGAGTTAATAGTGTAAAAGCCTTGGGAAGCAAGGAATTGCTATCAGGCTCTCTACCCTTATCTTCCATTGTCATTTTGTACTCTAAACTTATCTATAGAAATGGAATTTACATCTTTATATCTGTTCACTCTCTGTATATTATGTATGAGTAGCTAAATATGTCGAATGGGTTGAAAAACACTTAGCTAACATAACTAGGGATCTTCATTCTATGCGATTATCTTGTATTATGTATGCATCATTCGTCCATTAGAGATACTCGAGAGGGTATTCTAAGGATAGAATCTAGGCTTGGAAAATTCAGGTTAGAATCTGGGCTCAGGAAAGTCAGATTAGAAATGCATAATCAAGAGATAGAAGCTTAGAAATAAGCGCTGTTTGCTATTAACAAATCGCATGCATCCTAGAGATAGGTTATGATTGAATGCGGTCACCTTGTCCTTGTATGCATCTTGCATCATCGTAGAGGCAAGAAGTAGAGACTTAGGAATAAGCTCTATAGTTATAATCACATTCATCGCATGCGTCCTATAATTAGAAGCTACCGCATTTGCATTGGAAAATGATTTGTTGTCGCATAAGTGCAGCATGATCGCATAGTTTGACGCATTCTCTGGAAACGCTAGCTAAAGACCTTCTCAACTCGTTCCGCCGCATACTCAGTGTATCTGTCGCATAATCATTCTTATCTCAAATCCGCCGCATACTTTTTATACTTCAAGCAACAAACCAACCAAATCATTAATTTATTTGTTACCGCAAAGTAATCTAAAAATTATTGTCGCATATTGTTTTCCTTAGTCCCTGAGTTCGACCCTGGACTTACCAGAAAACTCAGTAGGATTTATACTTGGGTTTTGCTGAGAAAACTTGTTGCACAACATATTTTCCATCACCGCAACTTCTTTCATTATTTCACCGCATAAAATAACGCATCAAATTTTTGACGTCGTTGCTGGGGACTTCGGCAATATAGTATGCTAACAGTAATTTTCTGATTTTCTTTGCAACTTTCAAGCTCTGACGCATTACGACCCAAAGATTGAAAGAATGTTGTGATAAAGATTGAGAGATAGTCGCCAATAACAACAATAAGAGAAAGATAACATGGCGGAACAACCTGGAAATGGAGCACCAATGAAAATAATGTCATGGTGAATCCCATCCTATTGGCGAATAACCGCAATAGGCCCATTCGAGATTATGCGTTGCCCAAACTCTATGATTTCTCCCTAGGAATCATGAGGCTCGCTCTTGATGGATCGAGATTTGAAATGAAACCGGTGATGCTACAGATGATCCAGACTGCTAGACAGTTTGGTGGGAGGTGTGGTGGACCTGCATGCCCACCTCCGGAGCTTCATATAGATCTACAATACTTTTATGTTCCCTAATATCTCCACTGAAGAAGTTCAACTAACTTTGTTTCCATTTTCATTATGTGATTAGGCACGAAAATGGACGTACTCTCTCGAACCAGGAGAGATTACTTCATGGGAGTAAGTAGTAGAGAAGTTTATGAAGAAATATTTCCCACCAAAGGAAAATGCCAGAAGAAAATTGATAACAAATTTTGAACAGGACATGGATGAATCGCTCAGCGATGCTTGGGCGAGGTTTAAGAGGTTGGTAAAAGACTGCCCGCATAACTGATTACTAGACTGCTTACAGATGGAGATTTTTTTATCACGGATTAAACCCTGCTTCGCAGACCGCTGCCAATAAGGTAGCTGCTGGAGGTCTGCTAGATAAAACTTATGATAAAGGCAAGAACAACCTTGTTCGCATTTCTAAAAATCACAAGGACTGGAGAGAAAGCGATCAAAGATTGAGAATAAAGGATAGTGATGCAAACAATGGTGCTATCGCATCCCTTCAGAGTCAAATGACTGCGATGATAAACTTGATACAGGAAATCGCAATCAATAGCCCAACAACGCATAGTGGGCAAGTGAACGCAATCAACTAGACTACCGCAAGATGTGCTACTTGCAGTAAAGGACACGCAATGGAGGAATGCCCGCAAAACCTACAGTCAATTTATTTTGTGAAAAACAACCCGTTTTCCAACACGTACAACTCCGGGTGGAGAAACCACCCCAACTTTACATGGAAAAATCAGCAGCAAAATTTCCAATCAGTGGCGAAAAAAGAAGGGCCACCTAGATTTTTCTCGCGAACCAACCGTCAGACGAGTAATCAAGCCAGCAGTTCGCAGGCGCTGCAATCTTCCTCTTTGGAAATTTTGTTGAAGCAATATATTGAAAAGAACGAAATTGTGCTTCAAAACCAAGCGACGTCCATCCACAACCTGGAAATACAGATAGGCCAGATTATGGGCGAACTCAAGAATCGACCGCAAGGGGCCCAGTCGAGTTCAACAGAACTACCACGCAACCCAGAGGGTATGGGTAAAGAGCAATGTCAAGTCGTGACGTTGCGTAGTGGAAAGACTGTGGCGAGGAAGAAGAAGAAGCCTAGTCGGACTGCTTCAATTGCGCTGGAACCAGAGATTGCAGTGACTCAAGAAGAAATATAAGAAAGAGAAGCGATAGAACCTGAGATTGCGTCCACCTCGGAGCCAAAAGAACAGGGGACCATAAGGATACAACTACCACCTTTTCCATAGAGACTCAGAAAGAAGAAAAATGATGAGGTACAGTACTAACGCTTCATGAATATGTTAAAACAATTGCATATTAATATTCCGTTCACTGAAGCAATTGAGGAGATGCCCGCATATGCGAAGTTTCTAAAGGATATGGTGACAAAGAAGAGAGGCGCTGGTAAGTTCGCCACAGTGGTTTTGACGCAGAGCTCAAAAGCTATAATTCCACTGAAAATGTGCGATCCTAAGAGTTTCACTATACCTTGCTCCATTGGAGGATTGTACATCGGGCAAGCACTATGCGATCTTGGAGCTAGCATTAATCTGATGCCTCTGTCAATTTTTAAGCAGCTGAATGTGAGGCAACTTGCACCCACGACAGTGACTCTCTAATTAACGGATAGATCTCTGGTGCATATAGAGGGGAAGGTAAAGGACGTGCTGGTTACAATTGGAAAATTTATATTGCCAATAGACTTCATCATCTTGGACTACGAAGCAGACAAAGATGTGCCCATCATTTTGGGGCGGCCATTTTTATCAATCGGTCATGCCCAGATTGATGTGCACAAAGAAGAGAACAGCTTGAGCGTAAATGAACAGAAGCTCAGGTTTGACATTATCCGTGCCATGAAATATCCTGATGAAGAATACCTTAATGAATCCGATGACGAACAGAGTTTGAATGAAGAAGAGAAGCATGAAGATGAAAACGAAGATGAGGATGCGATCGCATCCATTGTTGCATGCAATGCAATCACAGAAAAAACAAACAAGGAAGATGAGGTGATCGCATCCCAAGAAGTTAATCTGACAATGAATGAAGAAAGAAAAACAACAAAACCGTCCTTAGAACAACCACCAACAATAAAGCTGAAGACCCTTCCTAACCACCTGAAGTATGCGTTTCTAGGGCAAAATGAAAAGCAACCGGTAATCATTTCCTCTACATTTAATGAAAACCAAGAAGATGTGCTGCTGAGCATTCTGAGAAAATATGTAAAAGCAATTGGTTAGACGCGCGCAGAAATTCAAGGAATTAGCCTCGCATACTATATGCATAGAATTCGTCTCGAAGAAAATCACAAAGGATCGATCGAACATCAGCGTAGAATCAACCTTGCGATGAAGGAGTTCGTAAAGAAGGAGATAATCAAGTGGTTAGACGTGGGCATCATCTATCTAATAGCAGACAACACGTGGGTCAGCCCTGTGCAGTGCATGCCAAAAAAAGGAGGGATGACGGTAGTTTCTAATGCAAATAACGAGCTGATACCGCAAAAGACCGTCACCGGATGGCGAATTTGCATGAACTACCGCAAACTGAATGTGGCAACAAAGAAGGATCATTTCCCGTTACCTTTTATTGACCAAATGCTAGATCGTCTAACTGGAAATGACTTCTACTGCTTCTTGGATGGGTATGCCGGTTATAACCAGATCATGATCGCTTTTAAAGATCAAGAAAAGACCACATTCACCTGCCCGTATGGAACATTTGCTTTTTGCCGCATGTTGTTCGGCCTCTACAATATGGCGAGCACTTTTCAAAGGTGTATGATGGCCATCTTTTTGGAATAGCTCGAAGACTCTGTAGAAATATTCATGGACGACTTCTCTGTATATGGGCACACATACGAAGTCTGTCTTGACAACTTGGAGAAGATATTGAAAAGATGTAAGGAGATGAACCTCGTGCTTAATTGGGAGAAATACCATTTCATGGTGAAAGAGGGCATTGTGCTGGGGCACAAGGTCTCGAGGGACGGGTTCGAGGTGGACAAGGCAAAAATTGAAGCGATTGAAAAGCTCCCACCTCCAACAAGTGTAAAGGCTGTCAAGAGCTTCTTGGGACATGCCGGATTTTATAGACGTTTTGTCAAGGAATTTTCAAAGATAGCACGACCGCTGAGTGCGTTGATGGAGGCCGATAGAAAATTTGACTTTGATGACAATTGCCTCAACACATTCATGATTTTGAAGAACGCATTAACGACCGCGCCCGTGTTGATCGTACCAGATTAGACAGTTCCCTTTGAATTAATGTGCAACGCGAGCGGGTATGTGATGGGAGTAGTGCTGTCACAGAAGAGAAAAACAATGCTACATCCCATCACATATGCAAGTAAGACTTTGAATCCTGCTCAAACTAACTACACCACCACAGAAAAAGAATAACTTGCGGTAATATTTACGTTGGAGAAATTCAGGGCATATTTACTGGGAACAAAATTACTCATCCACACTGACCACTCGGCGATAAAATATTTGATGACAAAGAAGGATGTGAAGCCAAGGTTGATTAGAAGGGGTTCTCTTCCTCCAAAAATTCGATATGGAAATAATCGATCGCAAGAGGACGGAGAATCAAGTTGCGGATCATTTATCCATATTAGAGAATCCAGAAGTTGACCGCAATCAATCAGAGGTGAGCGCAAGGTTCACAGACGAACAGTTATTTCAGATTACAGAATTTCCATGGTACGCAGACGTGGTGAATTATCTAGTTTGCGAGCAATTTCCCAAAGATTATACCAACAACCAAAAGAAGCGGCTCGGGCATGAATGCAAATCATATTATTGGGATGAGCCAAATCTGTATAAAAGGGGGTCAGACTAGATTCTGCGACTGTGTGTACCAGATGTTGTTCACCAACGCATATTATCGCAATGTCATGATTCACCATATGGCGGGCACTTTGGAGGCCAGCACACAGCAACGAAAGTATTATAAAGTGGGACTATTGGCCAACAATATTTAAGGATGTAAGAGACTATGCAATGAAGTGTGACCGGTGCCAACGCACAAGTAATATTTCATGGAAACATGCGATGCCCATGAACATCATTTTAGAACTGGAGTTATTTGACGTCTGGGGCATTGATTTCATGGGACTATTCCTACCTTTAAATGGTCGCAAGTATATTCTATTAGTCGTCGACTACATTTCCAAGTGGGTAGAAGCAGTTGCATGCACCACAAGCGATGCAGTAGTAGTCTCCAAATTCCTGAAGAAAAATATTTTCACTTGTTTTGGCACTCCACGTGCCATAATAAGTGACGAAGGCTCCCACTTTGTCAATTACATCATCAAACATATGCTGCATAAATATAATATCCTCCACAAAGTGGCCACCGCATGCCATCCATAGACGAATGGTCAAGCTGAAGTGTCCAACCGAGAAATCAAGCTAATACTAGAGAAGGTGGTAAAGTCTTCGCAAAAAGATTGGGCAACAAAGTTGGACGATGTGCTGTGGGCATACAGGACTGCCTACAAAACACCAATAGGCATGTCTCTGTATGTGTTGGTGTTTGGTAAAGCATGTCATTTACCATTGGAGCTGGAGCACAAAGCGTTGTGGGTGGTGAAGAAGCTTAACTTCAACTTAAAAGCAGCAGGGGAAGCAAGAAAACTCTAATTGGTCGAGCTTGATGAGTGGAGAACGCAAGCTTATGAAAATGCCAAAATTTACAAAGAACGAGCAAAACATTGGCATGACAACCAGCTATGTGGCAAAAATCTCCACGTCGGACAAAAAGTCTTACTTTTCAAATCACGATTACGGCTCTTTCTCAGCAAATTAAAGTTGCGCTGGTCCAGACCCTTTATAATTAAAGAAATATTCCTGCATGGTGCAGTTGAGCTGATTAATGAGGAAGGGACCCGTACCTTCAAGGTTAAGAGTTAAGGAATATTGCGGGGGTGATTTTTATCGAGAAAAGACCTCTGTAGACCTGAGAAATCCGGAATGAAGGAAAATCGAGTGGCCCTTGTGCTGGCATGCGACAGAAAATCATCTGGGGCGCAAGTCTTTTCGAATATCCTTTTTCTTACTTATGATTCATGAACTCTCACTACTCTGAGGTTATTTCAATTATCGTTTATCTGTCTTCAGTTAAAAAAAAAAAAGAGAAAATTTTGTTAACTTCGTTTTTTTATTTATCATTTGACCCTCTCGATGTTTTTCTTTGCAAACGATCGAGGTAAACGATTGTGGAGGCGCTACACAAAGACGCAACTACTTTATTTCGTCACTGCAATCCAAAGAAAGTAGATTGCCACAAAGCAGAATGCATCAACAAATAATGTGGGCGACAGTGCAAATTTGGGGGTTGTATCTTTCCTTGACCTTATTCCAAATTTTGCACTAATGCATCGCATTTTAATTTTGAAAATTTTATCACTGCATCCTTTTTGGTTGCCGAAATCATTTAACATTGATCAATTTAGTAAGTCACCGCGATTTCTTTTTGCCAATTATATGGTGAAACGCATCATTCTATCTTTTCGTACACACTAGAGTCAACTTAATTTTAGGGCAGTCACCTCATGAAATATTTCTAGAAGTTAGTGGTCTGCTAGCTTTCTTTCAAACTGACCTTTTACAAAATTTCCTAAGAACATCGCATGACTTCTTTCAATCTTTTAGCAATGAGGACATTACTGCATTTTAAATTTGGGGGTTGGTGATAAAATTAGTGAACCAATATGTGATGCATGTCTTAGGCTATGAGTTAATTTTCATGCGTCGGTGGTCATGTATTGGAATGAAAATATGTGTTACTCTTATATGCGATGACCATGCGTTCCTGTCACAAGTTTTCTTGCGCTCACGCCAAGTATAACGCTAACTTCTCGGGTGATCCGAGGTCAAACTCAGGGACTTGTAACTAAATGCTATGCGGTGATGTGTATGTGGCGGATCAATAAAAGAATGATTGAGGGGGGGGGGGGGGTAGAGACACGACAACTGTTGATACGTAGTGTTGATACGTAGTAAATGTATGGAATAATAGATAAAATGTGAAGATGTCTTCATCGCAACCCTAAGCTTGACCGCAAGGGCAACCTCAGCCAACGCAAGCTATGCGATCATGGTACACACACTTGAGCCTAATTCTAGGACACATGCAATGTATATGCGAAGTGTCGGGATGACCGCATACCACGTATCCTACTTCTTGGACGCATGCAATATCCTCTCCGTAAAGTGCATACGCTGTGTAATAGCAAACAAAGCTTATTCCTAAGTTCCCCATTCTTGCTTATGCATTCCAATCCGCTCTCTCGAGTCTTAGATTTGGTTTCTTAGATTACTCTTCCAAGTATGCCTAAATGATTAATGATGCACTCATAAGACAAGGTAATCGAATAAACCTGGCTGACGTAAGATTATTCCTGTTTCTAGTGAATACTTGCTTACACTGCTTAATGCGACCAACCACTTACCCTCCCGGGCAGTTAGTTATTGCTGACTTTACTCATAGACAAGTTGCGTCCTCCTATAGACAGGCGTTGCTACAGCTTCATACTAAGTAAATAAGGTTTTCTCACAATACTCACGCAACGCACACCTCCCGGTGGTTTGCTACATGCTTCATATTCCTATGTCGCATGATTAAAGATAAGTTCACAGGAATAGGACGCATTTATAAACCTTGTCATATCGTTGAGGATATGAGGAGAGATTATGGCGTGAACATAAGTTATGATAAAGCGTAGCGTCTAAGAGAAGCCACATATGATCTCACTAGAGGTACTGCAGAATACTCAAACTCCATACTACATACTTATAGAGAAGCATTAAAAATAGAGAATCCGGGTACAGTGTTTGAGATCGAACTTAAAGATGAGGTGCATTTCAAGTATATGTTTCACAAGCTATCGGCCTGTGATAATTGTTGATGGGTTGCACTTGAAAGGAAAATACAAAGGCACTATGTTGGTTGTGGTTTCTATGGACAGGAACAATCAATTATACCTACTAGCATATGCAATAGTGGACAATGAAACCG
Organism: Benincasa hispida; assembly: GCF_027475165.1. NCBI lineage: Eukaryota > Viridiplantae > Streptophyta > Magnoliopsida > Cucurbitales > Cucurbitaceae > Benincasa > Benincasa hispida. The sequence goes on along the minus strand of NC_143484.1, from coordinate 55,347,169 downwards.
ATCGATCATGAAAATGGTTTATGTTGAACTTGAAATGCAGTATCGAAGAACCCAATAATCTGGTGTTTTTTCTGATTAGATGGTATCTATCAACAATGCTATTCGTGCATTTTTTTTCCCACTTCATTTCATGGATTGTGCATGTGGCACAAAAAACAAAATCTTATTACAAACTTTAAGGATAGTACGGTTGTTGGGATATTTAGAGATACAGCAAGGGAATTTCATATGACAGAGTTCCAAACAAAATGGGATGAACTCTGTAGTTTTCGAGACGGTGTTGTCACGAAATATTTGGTAGACATCAGTCTTCAAAGGTGGGCATGGGTTTACCAAATAGAACGAAGATATGACAATATGATATCCAATAGTGTAGAGTGTTTCAATTCGTTAGTTAAAGAGTATCGACTATTGCCCATAGTATGCTTAATTGAACATGTTAGAGGAATACTCCAATCGTGGTTCTATGAATGGAGGAATTACTGGGCATCTCGAACGACATTGCACTCTGACTATTGTGGAACCCGATTGGCAAGTGGGGCCGATAAGGGTAGACGATATCGGGTTGAGTCTATTGATTGTTATCGGGTCCACGTGCGAGATAATCAATTGGACGGTATTATGAATCTTCACACGAAGGAATGCACGTGTAAGGAATTCAACTCACTTGGTATCCCGTGTTCGTATGCAATTATTACTGTCAAGGAACAAAAAATACCCATTTAGAGTCTTTGCAGTCGATTTTATACAGTGGACTCTCTACTGACTGCGTATGCAGAGCCTATAAATCCACTTGGGCACATATTTGAATGGAAGAGAGCTCATGGATATGTAGAAAAGACTAACCTTCCTCTAAAGTTTGTGGCACAAGCCGCGCGCGGAGAGTGAGAAGAATACCATCCAGAGGAGAATTTTGCAGACAAATGAAATGTGGTCGGTGTGGAAATTATGGGCATAACCACCAAAACTGTAGCGAACTGCTCACAATCGTGCGATGTATTGAAAATGTCAAAAACCATGACACAAATACCTCTCATCTAGTTTAGTTTATAACTAACTTTATCGTGTAACGATCTGTTGGTATGTGTTATAAATACCATTGATCAGGTCCCAAAGAAGAGTTTTTCATACTTTCTATTTTTTCTGTAAACAAAAACAAGTTGTAAGCAATCTTCATTTTTCTGTAAACAAAAAACAATAACAAACTGGAGTATTTCTATAATAGCAATCTTCATGTTGTAACATACTTTCTATTTTTTCAAAGTCTCGCTCTCTAAATCTCCTCTCTCTCAAAATCTCGCTCTCTCTCAAAATCTTGCTCTCTCAAAATCTCGCTCTCTCAATGTTTGAACTTTGAACCTTGAACTTTGATATAATGTTTTATATACCATTGATATAATGAAAAGAGTAGTAGCTCAATTATACATGTTTTGATAAAATGTATAATATTGAACTTTGAACTTTGAACTTTGATAAAATTATTTTATACATGTTTTACATACATAAAAAATACATGTTTTTACATACAAAAAAAATACAATAAAAAATACATGTTTTATACACATAAAAAATACAGAGTGTTCGCCCACAATTGACACGTTAACTGCATCCTATATTCACTCATTTTCTCCTGAGTGATTATAGACGAATTAACACCAACCACCAGATGTTCTAGTAATTTTATTGCAAAGATGAGCGACCCGTTTTGTATATCAGCGTTCATAGGTCGCGAGATTTTCCAATGGGATGTGGATAGGTCTGACTTTAAACGATCCACGTCAAAGTAATGAAGTAGGGATGGTACTATGACAGTCAATGGCTCCAACCAATTCACCAGCTTTGTCATTAGTGTGTATGACGGAAGTGAATCGAACACGAATATATAGCCTTTGTTAATGTGTTGCAAGGACCATCCAGTGCTCACTGGTATTCATTACCATATACATGAAATCCACATCTACCCGTTTGACATCGAATTTACCGGTGACGTAGTCCTTGTACGTGTCTTCATCCTTCCATGCTAGGGCAGCCTCCAGTCTCGTCTTATTCTTTATTCGTTTAAATACCCTGCCAGGATCATTAAGGTGATTTTCAAATAAAATGAGAAGATAAATAACGAAATATTCCATAGTAAAATGACTCTGCACAACAAAATATATCAAAATTTACTATTACACCAATTGGCAAGATGGTGAACTTGTGCATGCACATGTTAGGTCGAGTATAAAATTTTTCTTTCATAAAATGAAATAAAGTATTTATGAACTACATAAAAAATTACTATGTCAGTAAAAGTACAAGATATCCAACTGTAAAGAAGTCAAGACTAGGAAACTTACATCGCACTCGACCCACGAACTCAGTTCAATCAATTCCTTGAAAAATTGCTTGGAAAGTGGTTTACAGGAATTCTCTCGAACCTCGTTATCGGTATTCTCATCTAAGATCCAACCCATTATTTCTGTAAAGATATTAAATGGAACGGCATGTGCTACGTTGTATGCGACAATCACTCTGGATAGTGACGTAGGCACACTTGGGAGAGGATACTTAACCACACTTTTCTCATTTACTTGAGTTGGAGGTGTATATTTATCAACAACTTTTCTTTTACGAGTAGTTCTTTGAGATTCCTACATAAACAGATAATAAAAAATTACTCATCAAGAAATATAAAAATACAAACAAAGATTACTGATCAATAAATTACTCACCAGTATAACTCCTTCTGTGGTTGTAACAATACCAAACGTGTTGGCCTCTGGGATGTCAGACATGTCGGCCTCTATATGTGGCATGGTGAGTAAGTCAGACATGTCGGCCTCTGTTTGTGGGATGTCGGCCTCTATAGGTTCGATGTCAGTGGGCTGATGTTGTGGTATCGGACTTTAGAGGGGGGATGAGAGTAGGTGAAGTGGTGGTATTTTGAGGATCTATAGGGGGAATGAGAGTATCAGAAGCAATCGCATCAGTGATATCGGGATCCCGAGATGGGATGGATGACCTTGTCATCTCTTCATTCACCGTGGAACCCTTCAATTAGTAAAGTAAAATGATGAGTTCAAGAACACGAAAAAACTAAACACGTAAAGACATAAAATGATAGTAAGTGCAAACCTTGCACATAGACTGCAACAGTGACAAAATAGCCTACAATTGTCCTTTCATGTCTGTCATGTTTCACTCCATATTGGATACACGACTATCTAAACTCGATATACGACCATCCAACCTCGATAGTGAGCTGTCAATGGTCTACATGTACGAATAAATAGAATCGTTGTGATTGGCTCCCTCCCTGCGGGCAGCACACTCAGGACACTCTTCATTCATAGATCGTTTTCTATGGAAGTTCGCAAGATGGGTATCAGGTGAGTTCAACTCGTCCTCATTGCGTACATCCTCCACCACATCATGGAACATATCTCACTAGGTTTGTATGTCCCTCCTTCCACCCTTCCACATTCAGCATCATCGTGCTCAGAATGCTTGTGTTCATCCCCTCCCTCCACCCTTCCACATTCATCATTGTTACCTTCATGATGATCATCACCATCGCTTTCAGAACTACCCCCACTACTCAACCTATTTCCACTTTCAGTACTATCATCATTGGCACCTAGATCAAATATAGGTCGTCTGTCCACTGGGGTATCCCAAAACTCCCTCTCAGCGTCTGTCATGATAATACCCTCTTTAACCTTTATCTACATTAACAACCCAGTAAACTGGTTAGTGTCAATTTAACAACAAAATAAACATATTATGCATAGAGTAAACGTACATTGTTAGACTCGAATATGTCTCTCTCGAGTACTTTGAAGGACACTAAGTGAGAGCATGACCATTGTAATATGCAAGGCAAAGCCATCTTGCTCCTTCGCTCCGCAATGTTCCCAGTTATCGATGCAACTAGGATCTCATACGTCCATGTCTAAATAAAATTTAACATATATTAAGAACAATAGTAATGTTAAATCAAACAACATGATTATTATGTTAAGCAAATTTACCTGGAACACTTGTGGAAATCCACGCAAAGAGTACTTCATAATGTAATTTTTATTTCCTTTCATTTTCTTCTTGTATAGACTACTCTTATCATTCAATGCAGTCTTTAGGGCATCGAGTGTCCTCTCCTAAATAATGGTACCCTAATCTAGACTGTTGTAGTACTCTATGTTTTGAACGTCCTTAAAACGTTTAAGGTCCACTGCATTTTTCTTTTTGTTCTTTCCCATCATTGCAACCTCCGTATAGTAGACTAATGTGATCTTCACAGCATCCTCGTCATTTTCAAACTCCAACTCCTTGTATTTTTCTTCTAGTAGACGGACATGTAAGGTGTCCTTCGTCACTCAATCACCAAAATACTTGATTGCAAGTTCATACAAGGACTGCTCATTCTGATCAACTCGCGTAGGGGATCGCAACAAACCAATCATCAACAAAAAATCATCCTTAAAAAAAGTGACGACCTTTCCACAAACAAAGAATGAGATTGAGTCAGATCTCATCCTCTTCACTTCTCTCAACAACATATGATGGATAATTGGGTTGTTAAACACCATTTCAACGACTACAAATCACCCAAAAACTATTCTCTTGAACATCTCTAACTACCTTAGGGTAAGCTTCTCCTTTACAATCTTGTTCGCATTAGCAATGTGGGCCAAGCTCGTTACTTGATCGAAAAATCGATCGACTACAGGTATTCTGAAACGTGTTGATATCTTAAATCACTCCTGCATGAAATAAAGATCCAATTAGTAAACTCCTTCAGAAAAAAATTGTAAAAAACATTCTGTTTAAATCTCGTTGGCTTCGCTCTCGCTGGCATTGCTCTTGCTGGTATTGCTCTATAGCTCTCTCTGGTATCGCTCTTGTTAGTGTTGCTCTCTCTGGTATCGCTCTATCTGGCATCACTCTCGCTGGTATCGCTTTCTCTCTAGTATCACCCTTGCTGGTATCGCTCTATCTGGTGTTGCTCTCTCTAGTAACTCTCACTTATCTCGCTCACATTCTCTCTTTTTACTTGTCTTCAACCACAGGACACATAAAAAACAAATAAAAAAACCATAGGTTCATAGTATTTTTAAATCTTAGAACGACCCACCCTTTCTATTGTCGCTCTCTCTAGTATTGCTCTTGCCGATTTCACTCACATATCTCGCTCACAAACTCTTTTTACTCGTTTTCAACCACAGAACACATCAAAAACAAAAAATACAAAAAAAAAACCATAGGTTCACAGTATTTCTAAACCCAGAACAACCCATAAAACCCATAACCGATCAATTTAAGATATTTTCAGGCATAAATTGAAAGATTTACTGATCAAATTCGATTTATCGGTGACAATGGAATCGTTTGCAAGCCCAAATGATGGATTCTAAAGAGTTTTTAGTTTATGAGCGACACGAAGCCGTTATGCTTGGGAAATTTGAATGAAGAGTTTTTAGTTTTGGTTGGTTTTCAGTAAAAGGGTAAGAAAACGAAGAGGTAAGGGTAATTTATGTAATTTGGTATGACGATGATGTCACTAGAGGGTCAATTGACATTATTTTTTAAAAATGGATCATTTGACATTTTGGACCCAAAAAATGGGTCATCTATACAAATTTCCCATTTGATATTTGATATTTGACTTTGAATCTGATTCTATATTCCTCACTAAACTTTAAAAATGTTTGTTTTAGTCTTTGAATTTTTAAAAGTATTTATTTTGGTCCTTATTGTTAAGATTTTGTTTACTCTTTAAGAATGAATGAGTTGAGTAAGATGAAAATGAAGTAAAATGTTAACAACCAACGCGTCAAAACAGTGAACAACCAAAATCTTGAATGCACAATAAATTTTGAGATCTTTTATAAAGATGTCCAAAAAATCTATGGGGTTGGGGTCCGTGGGGACCCACCCCGAACGGGGCAGAGAATCGCGAATACATGGGGAATGGGTTAGGGAGTGGGGAATTTTTTTGCCCTTGCAATTTGGTTCGAGGACGAATATATTCCCCAACCCCGTCCCATGTCCCCGCTGCGTCCCGACTTTTGTATATAAATTATAAATAAATGAATATATATATATATATATATATATATATATATATATTATAGACTTTGTTAGGATAATTATGGAGGTTTTAATTATTTAAATTTAAGACTTTATTACTTTAATTCCTTAGACATTGTAATATTTGAGATACGATTTCTAATTATTGAATTTTAATTTATAAAAATTATGAGAATTTAATATTTTAATTATATCCTTTTAAATGGAATGTGTATTATTGTTTTTATTACCAAATTTGATAATATTTTATTTAAATGAAAGTTGTATTAGATATGTTTAAGGAATTTTAAAATATATATATATATATATATTTATTTAATTGAAATAAAAAATTATTAGAAAAAAATGATGATAGAGAAATATTTCCTGCAGAGAACCTGATCACTACAAAATCCCTGCAGAGAAATTCGCGGGAACGAGGAATAGAATAGGGGGTGGGGACGATGAGGGTTTTCCTGTCCCCCTACCCCGTGGACATTTCTAGTCTCTTGTAAACTATAGCTTTACCACCTAATTCAAAATTGAAATCTAAATTTTTTTATCGTTGGCTAACTTATTTAGTAGTTTAGTCATAAAAAAATACAAGTTATCTCACAATTTTGTTTAAGAGTTAAACATAATCTTAAGAGCAATGATCAAAGTAAGTACTTATTAAAAGCTCAGAGACTAGACTGAACATTTTTTAAAAAAGTTGACTAAAATAGAATAAGATTCAAAATTCACGGACTATTTTGATTTAAATCATTTTATTTTATTTTGTTTTGTTTTTTTGAGTTCCATTCAATTTGATTGTTTTGTTTTAGGTTTTCTTTATACAGATAACTTTAATTTTACAAAAAATCGGGACAAACAACTAAACTTATATGATTGTATCCGTTGAAATCATTTATTTCATTTTCACTAATTTATCCACCAATTTTAAGGAGCTTTTTCTTCTGCAAAGCCCAATCTTTCACAAAGTTAAGTTGGAAATCAACCAGTGAGGATTCGTTTGGTAATCATTTGATTTTTTAATTTTAGTTTTTAAAAATTAAGCTTTCAAACACCTCTATCACCTTTAAATTTCTTGCTTTGTTATCTACCTTTTGTAAACCCTTGAACTTGTTTTATTAGTTAATTAAGTTTAAGACCTTTTAATTACAAGTTAAGTTGTGAATCAACATTAATGGAATAAGTAAATTAAGTAAACGTGGTGAATGATGCGTCTGAAATGTATGAGAAGGAAAATTTTCAAAGTGTTATGACCATATGCGTTCAGGTTGTAGCTTGGTCAACGTGTAGAGAGGGGAGCGTAACAATGGTAAGCCGGAGAAGACAAGAAAATATGTTAAATATGGAATGTTGCATTCTCGGGTGAAGTAGAAACAAGTTAACACTTAGGAAAGGTGGAAGATTCCATGCGTTGGAACTATAAGGCACCATGCGACTAACTTTGTATGCCATTGATGAGGGCTAAGCCAGCAAGTGGTGCGATAGAAGGTCTTGCGTTGAAGGAAGAAGACATGGGCAACCACAAAGCCATGCAATCAAGTTTAAGCTGAGGAAATCAACTTAATTAACGAGCAAATAAGTTAGGTGGCAGCCTTGCATACATCAATAAAGTGATAAGCTTGCTAGGGGGCAAGTAATTAAGCAAACTTTTCATACAAACCCAAGTATAAAAGGATTTAACCAAGAAGGAGATTGTTTTGCCAAAACAAAATTTAACAACTAAGTGAGGGAGTGTCGTGCTATTTGAAGAAGTTGAAGAACTCTCGACCAACTGAAGGAGAATCTGGGGGATTTCTATTTGATTCTGGAGGAAATAATGCTCAAATTCTAAGGTAAGCAAAAGTTAAGATGTTTAGGAGCATTTTCTTTTAAATGAGTTTAGTTAAATGAATGTAGGAATTAAAGTTATGAAGTATGGAAGTTTGAATTTGGAATGATATTGTGGATGAATAAACAGACAGCCGCATACGAAGAACAAGCAAGCAACTAACTCAGTGATGTTATGCGTTAATGCATACAGCATAGCCAATCCACAACTAAAATGATCTGAGTACATCGCATAGTGGATGTACGTCGTATCGACTGAGAAGTGTTTCAATATTTAACCTAGCATATTGAGAAAGGATTCCCAATTATCTGCCAAGTTACTAGGTAAGATCGCCAAGGATAGTCGATGCATTAAGGATAGTTTTAATGTGTCGAACTTAGCTATGATGCAATGATTATTGGTATGGGTAAAGATAAACTATGCGTTAAGCTCAAAAGAGAGCTAAATATACTGACCAAGGGACCTTTCCTTTTCAGGGCAAAAGCAAATTGCTAAGGCATATAACCCCCTTGGATAAGTAGCTTAAAACACAACACAGGTTTTATGAATGATTCCTAACACATAGGTATTTCATATGAAGTTACTATCTCATGATTTACTTTAACGCATGCCTTAAAATGAATGTTGATCGCATGATCCATGTTTTTAAATGATAAAGTTATTTAAGAGTTTAATGTGTTTTCCGTTAGGCCTATGCCATTTTTTATTGCATGATGAAATTGATTAAGTATATTCTATATTTTACACGGCACCATGCATTAACATGAAACTATGAGGTATGATTATTTCAAATATGCATATTCTGTATATGTTCTTAAATGTTCAAATGTTTGTACCTTGTACAAATCCTACTCTAATGTTGGTACCGAAGATATGGTAAATAACCCAAATTACAATGATGTTAGGGATCCTTGATACCGAAGGTTTGGTAAGGTGGTCTGTACCCAATCCAGCTCTACGTACATGTATGACTATGTTATTGATGTTGATGAGATCGAGCAAAATGGCTCTCTCTCAACTAAGGTTAGTAGAGATTGAGTAAAAGGGCTCTCCCACATGTTCAGGTAGTGGAATAGGAGAGTTTTAGAAAAATGCTAATAAATTATTCTAGGGGTTTCTCTTCTTTTACATGATGTACTCTTATGATTTTAGTTCCATTTAAAAACCCTTAATATGTTTTAATAAATTCTTCTTAATAAACATGATTTAAAGTATGTTTTATTTAAGATAGTCACTCACTAGACTTTCCAGCTCACTCTTTTAAAATGTTTTCCTCCCCAGGTAGCAGTCGTCATCCCAAGGCTCTTAGACCCTCAACAATTTAGGTGGCTCATAATGTTTTGTTATTGATTCTTATGTCCATATCAAGAGATAGGAAAATAAAGTTTAGTTTGTGTTGTATTTAAATTTGGTTCTTGAATCTATTGCGTTTGCTGATGTTGATATTTCTGATTAGCACTAAATTATATGTTTGAAGTTGCTAAAATTATGTGTTTTAGAGCATTATAAACTGCTAATCAAGTTCAACAGGTACAAAAATTATAGGTTTCCAAGAGATTGTTGGACAGTGATTGTCATAAAAGGATTGACAATTGCTATCTTCACATCTATTCTCGAATTAAGAGGATAATCCGAAGAGGAATATGACACATTTTACCCATATTTTAAAAAACCAAGCCAAAATTTGAGAATTAAAAAAAGAAAATTTTAAGTTTGGTTAAAAATTTGACTATTGTACCTAAGAAAGATGCAAATCACTAAAAGAAAATATGAAAAAATAGGCTTTATTTTCAAAAACTAAAATTTAAAATAAAAAAGTGTTATCAAATGAGGCCTAAATAATTCAATTTTGACCTTTTATAACTCATTGAATGCATACAAGTTTATTATTTTCTAAAGAGATTCATCTAACAAAAGGATACCAAACGGTGAAAATTGCACTAGTCAAAACGAAATCATCGGGGGATATTCGGTTGGTGAAATTGCATGCTTTCTTAGCATAACCAACATTTAGGACACAAGTTTAAGTTCCTCAACTCCAAATTCAGATCCAAAAAATCCATAAACCAAACATAAAACGGCTGCAACACAAGTTGTTTGAAGTATATATACTTTTTGTACATATTTTATAACAAATAGAACTCACCAAAACATACAGGACGAAGCAAGAACAAGAACAAGCAAGAGAGCGCACTAAAAGCTGCTCCCCATTAAAGGTTATAACAAAATCTTCAAGAAGAAGCCAGAAACAGTTCCTGCTTAGTCCAAGAATGTTCAAGAACATGGTTCAATAAAAATTATACAGTCTACATATGAACCATGCACTTGATCACTCCATTAAAATTGTTATTTAATGCTAGTCAACTACATACCTACAACTTCTCCCAATCTGATCATAGACATCGTCTTCTTACAGGACGTTATATGCTCTTGAAGAAGCTCATATAGAAAGAGAAAGTCAAAGCACAAGTAAAAGAAGACAGTAACTAAGTAAGCAACTAAGCTTTGGTGAGAAGCTTGAGTTTCCTTTAATTAATGGTATAGATATACATTAACACAAACTTGGATTTAGGATCATAAAGAAGCTTGAATCAATAAGAATTAAGGGGGAGGGGCAACTAGCATAAAACAGTTATACACCTAAAAAACTCAATCTATACTCTACACTATACCACACCAAAAGCAAAGGAGAAAACAAAAGGGCAGGCAATTATCAAATGAAGCAATCTGATCTGTAAACTTAGAGAATATCATCGTAAGCAACAACTTCCCTTCCCCTGAAAGGCACATCCGACCTTGAAGAACTATTGCTTCTTCTGGGGTTGACAATGGTTGAAGCGAGCTTATTGCCTCTTCCATGTCTGCTCAGCGGCACTTCTGCCCGCAAGAGCTTTGAAGACAATTCTTTATTCTTGTTAACACCAACGTTAATCCCTTGCCGCCATTGGACTTGAGGATCATTCGCCCATAGTACCTGAACCTGTGGGAATATCCTCAATTTCATCATTCAGAATGACAGATATCACAGCAGCAAATCCAATTCAGTCTCAATCCCAGACAATTATAGAGATTTGCACGCAAAATCAGGACCTAAATTCAGAAGGGTGTTGACATTTTCTTTGTTTAGAAGCAAAAAACAGAATAAATAATGGTTCCATATTGTCAATTCAGGTAGCAAACAGTAGAAATTAAACTAAATCTGGTACATATATCTCTACTCAACAAAAATTATCAGAGTAAAAGCTTCAACACATACTCTCACTTTTCGCAAAGAGTTAGAAGGGCAGAGAGAAGAAGGTACCTTTTTGGAATCAATGGTGAAGGCGAAGGAGGGATCAAGGGCCGCGGCCATGGCGGCATCAGCGGAGTCTTTAGTGCGATAAGTGATGTAGCCAACACAATCACGGTCGATTCGGATGCGGGAGATGGATCCGTAGATCTCAAATCGGGACTTCAAGTCAAGCACCGAACAGTGTGAAGGTAGGTCAACGACGACTAGGGCAAGCGGTGGCGCAGGCTTTGACAAGGGTTTGTCCATATCCTCGTCCTCCGTAGGCGACGGTGCCGGTGGCGGAGGGCGCCGTCTCTTAGCGACAGAGGTAGGTAGGTGGGAGGAAGGGTAGGGTTTATCTCTCTTGCGACCCATTGGTTTCCCGGTGGAGCGACGGTGGAGAATGGGCGGCGCCAAAAAGATTATGCTTTACGCTCCAATTCCACCTCCGGCCTCTGCCAATTTAGCCCCTTACACGTTCCAATCAATAATTTGCATTTTATAATTTATACTTTGTATTGGAAAATTTCCACATATTACATGAAAAAAAAAACAAAACAAAAAAACAAAAAAAACACATTTAGTCCGTGGAATTCCATCAAAGTAATAATTTAATTCTTAAATCTTTAACTTGTAATCATGAATTGTAATACATAATTATTAGTCTACATTGAACCAAAATATATATATATAGTCTACTATAAATTGTGGATTAGAGATCAAATTTGGATTTTTCATAGTAAATATTGAATTGTTACAGATTTAAAAGTTTTGCTGATTAAATTATTATAAATTGAAGTTTAGAAACTAAATTATTACACTTATAAAATTTAGGATTAGGATCTCAACTCTTGGAGGTTGTCTGACATGGTGAATTGAGTTCATATGTCTATGGAGTTCGTATTTCTATGTTTTGGGTGTTTAAATGTTGAGATTATACACTTTTTTTGGGAAATTTTTTTATTCAATAATTCTACACATATATTTTTTAATAAAATATATATTGCATTTTATTTTATTATTTTTTAAACACACATGTATTGTTGGGAGTTTTTGGCTATGAGGTTTAAGGTTTATCTTTGGATCATACATTTAAATTTTTTTAAAAAAAAAATTAAGCAATCAATTTACAATTTGTGCAAGTGACATTTCTAGTTGAGTCATTTTATTTTAACACTGTTATAAAAACTTTTTAAAATAAAAACACACACGTGTCTGACAATTTTTTTAAAAAATGTTTTTACATATAAGTTTGTTTGGTTTATTACATGATAAAAATGATTTTATTAATGTTAAATTACTATAAAGAATGATTATAAAATATTATGAATTAATAAAAAATTATGAATTCAAAGTTTTGACGGAAATTATAATTTTATATCAAGAAAAGTGTTATTATTGACAATTTTATGCATCAGCTTAAATATAAACATTTATTGATGTTTAATATGTATTTTTAACTAATAGTTATTTTTAAGCTTTAAATTAAGGTTTTATTGATGATTTTATGTCAAAACTCGTGTGTCAACGAAGCCCAATTTGTAGTAGTCATAATTTAAAATAATGGTCATCGGAGTTGGTAGAGTAGTTGCCATCGAAGGTCACCGGAGATGGGCATCGATAATGATAGTTGGACGTTGTCGGAATTGGGCATAGGCATTGGTTGCCGAAATTGGCTGTCAGATTTGGCTGTTGGAGGTGGTCATTGAAGTTGGTCGTCGAAGGTGGTCGACGAAGTTGAGCAACGAGACATCGATGGTTATGAGAGTTGAGTGCATTGTTGGTAGACATGGTATAAAATGCCATTGACATACAAAGTTTGTCTCCCAAATAATGAGTTGCGTTTATATCTCAACTTTGAGTTCATATCTCAACTCATCTCATCTCATCTTCTCACCCCAAATATTCCCTTGGTATTATCGTAAAAGTATGTGTTAAAATTTATCTAGATTTCTATTAAAATATATGAATTACATTATTACACACATGAATAGTTGAGATTCAAGGAATACTTAGACACATGAATTACTAAATACATTGATGAATGTTCATGTCTTGATGAAGAGTGACATGTATTAGTATTTAATGTTAATGTCTTTTGATGTACTTTTTGTTAGAGTTGACATTCAACGTGCAGAAAAGATTTAGATCTTAAGCACTCTAATTATATTAATTTTATAAATAAGCATGCAAAGTCATACATAGCAAATTAGGGTTAGAATGTACAACCTTTGTAGAACTCCAAAAATGATGTTATCTCTCTTTGTTATCTAATCACGAATGGTTCGTAAACAACCACAAGAATCTTCCTCGCTATTATATATCTAGCCTTGGAACAGATTATGGAATCCAAATTGTGAAGAAATTGAAGGGAATTTTGGGATTGAAGAGATTTTGGTATGAGAATTTGAAAGAATAAAATTCTTTCAAAAAAACACATTTGCATGAACTTTTTCCTCCATCAATTTTTTTCTATTTATAGTGTAATTACATGCAAAGAGACTTAATCTCAAGTTGACACTTAATTTTATATGCATTAAGTGGAATTTGAGGTGTTTTAGTAAGTGAAAAAAGTAGGATAATTCCACTCACTTAAAAAATTCATTTAATCTTTTGAATTTCAAAAAACTCAATTTAAATAAATTTTAATGTTAAATAAAATTAATTTTAAATAAAATTCATTTCTTTAAAATTAATTTTAATAGTTAATTTTAAATAATTAATTAAACAATTTAATTAATCAAATTAATTTAATTTCAAATATTAAATTAATAAAATACCAATCCCAAATGTGAATACCCATTCACGTGTATAATTTTTAAATCAAATTTAAATAATCTCATCTCTCCAATTTCATTTAATTCAACAATTAAACTATATAATGACATTTATTATATCATATATAATTAACGATTATCTCCTAAACCGAAATTGAATGTTTCAAATTCTCTCATCACACTATCCTAAGGTTTAGTTCGATATGAGATAGCAGGGACCTATTGGACCTACAAATCATAAGTTCCAATGATTTGAGATTAACTGGATAAATTTTTTAACCTAATTAACCAATATTCGTTAATTGTTGGGGCACTCCATTGAAGCCTAGTAGATGCACTTCTCCTCAATATATTTCTGTTCATATGATCTAACCATGATTAATAAGTCAATTCTTCAAAGATTATTCGTAATTACAGTTGGATTAAAATTACCGTCTTACCCATGTAATTACATCTTGTTCCTTAAGTTTCATTGATCCTCTAATGAACAATTGGTTTATGGTCCAGCCACTAAACCGAGTCCCTTTCAAGACAATGAGATGGTGGGGTCCCTTGTTCAAGACCCGGAGTTAGCTCTTAAGAGAATAACCTATCTATTATCTCTAGAATTAAGTAGGAGCGAATTCCATTTTGCAGGATTATGTCCACAGTTATCTATCCGGTCTTACCCTTAAAATGGAAGACATACTAAGTCGGCGATGTTGAGTCACTCTCACCCATGCAGATTAAAGGATAATCCCGAATAAATAGGAGTTCATGATTAGCTTAGGATTAAGATTGAGTTACCTAGGTCATCAAATTAAAATAGTTAGTTTTAACAGTAAACAACGTTATAAAGAAAAGTGACTATTTCTTGGTCCGGTCTTATGCAAATATTTTTTGCATAGGATGTCCCCACTCACATATCTTTATATGAACGATTTCAGGATTGCATCATTTGTATCAAATACAAGGCAGGCCACATCCATAGTGCCCTCAGGATAAGGTATCCAACCTTATCCTTATACGTAACTATTTTGACTATATACTCAAACTTGAAAAATTTTTATGTCTCCACATAAAGTTCAAGTATTCATGCTATAGCCAAAGGTTCGCTAGTTTATTGGATTTAGGCTTTAACATGTGCAATTTACGTATTCAATAATAACTTTACTGAATAAACCTTAATAACATCCTTATTACAAATAGAATATGTTTAATGTTTACAAATTGGGAGTTTTAGGGCATACAACGCAACACTTTTATACTAGTATAAATATGTGAGATTTCTCATCTGTAAGCAAGAATAGAAAGAAAACAAGTTAAGAAATATTCAAGTTCTGATTTCTTCTAATTTGTGTGAGTAAGAGAACAATCTTCTTCTCTTGTCTCTTGATTTATATTCTGAGGGTCTACTACATTTCCAAGAAGTGGTATTAAAGCTAAGATCATAAATGGATTCAAATGGTAACATGTTGTAACCCCAACTTCCTAGATTCAGTTGGAAGAATTTTAGTTAGTGGAGTATCTAAATGAAAGCGTTATATGGCTCACAAGAATTGTGGGATATTGTTGAAAGAGGATACACTCACAATCAATAACTTGTTGGGTTGAGAGAAAATCATAAGAAAGACAAGAAGACTTTATTCTTCATTTATCAAGTTGTTGTTGAATTTATTTTCGAGAGAATTTCAACTGCTACTTCTGCGAAGACAACTTTAGATATTTTACAATTCACCTATAAGGTAAAAATGGTAAGACTACAAGTTCTCAGATCTGAATTTGATTGCATTAAAATGAAAGAGACTGAAACTATTGAAGAATTTTTTAATTGTATTCTTGTAATTGTTAACAATTTGAGAACAAATGGTGAAGAAGTACATGATCAAATAGTTGTAGAAAAGATTCTTAGAAGTATGCCAAGAAAGTTTGGGCATATTGTTGTTGCAATTGAAGAATCAAAAGACTTATCTACACTGTCTGTAAATAGCTTGATGGGTTCTTTTTAAGCCCTTGAGCTTAAACTAAAACAATTTGATGTCAATCTTGAGGAAGCTTTTCAGATGAAAACTTCATTCAGAGGCGATTCTCGTGGAAGATGTGGTTGTCATGGCAGACGAGGAGGTGGAAGAAACTACGATAAGAAATGGTGTGAACTTTGAAAATCCACAAGAAAGCTTTTCTTCATCTTGAGGAAGAGAAAGCGAAAGAGGAAGAGGTTTTGGTAGAAACCAAGGAAGTGATCGAGGTAATTTTTCTCACTTTTAATATTTTAATTGTAAAAAGTACGGTCCTTTTCAAGTAAATTTTTGGGCACCGAAAAATGGAGATGAAAATTCCACCATGATGCATAAAGAGGAGAACTGTTGGGCCTGCACACTTGATATACTGAATTGTGAAAGCCCAAATGATGAAATGTTGGCCCTCTTTTATGATCCAAATCGTGATCAACCAAGTTATTTTTCCCCAAATTAAATTGGTTGGTAGAAACTTGGTCCTCCTTTCTCTATGATCTTCCAGTTGATGTGCAACACGTGGAATGATCCACTATCTTTTGCCTGATGGAAGGAAAAGCTTTGATTTCTGATGGGAATTTTTCAGAACAATTAATTTCTTTCTCTCTCCCGTTCTCTCTATCATTTTGCAGAAATTTTTTGCTAACCCTTTCTTTCTTTCTGATTGTTTCAAGTGATTGTCGTGAGTATGAAGAAGAAGAAGAACATGCAATCTTGTAAAGAGAAAGAAGAGGAAGAGATCTACACGATAATATACGTGGTTTGGCAAACGAAGCCTACATCCACGGGAAGGAGAAGAGTTTTTATTTAAGAGCTAAGTCACACTTTTTCTTTACAGATTTTAGCTTTCTTGTAAGCTTCTGTAAGTTGTTTCTACAAATTGCATATTTATACATTTGTCTGATACAAGTAGTTACAAAAACAAGCTGTAAAGAAGAAGAAATGTAAAAGCCTGTTGAATATTCAGTTGAATTCTTGAGCTTATTTTACTTCAAATCTCTACCTTAAGCTCAACATGCAAGCTCTTCTCCTTCCAGATTTAACATGTCTTCACCCTCTTTCAGGAAGCTGGAAGCCGATCTGACCAAGATAGTTCACTAGCTTGAGCTTCGAAACTGGTTTGGTAAGCATATCAGTGGCATTCTTGCTGGTATGAAACTTTAACACTTCGACTTCACCTTTTTCTATTCAGTCTCTTACAAAATGATATTTAATATCTATGTGTTTGGTCTTTGAATGGTATTGATGGTTTTTGGAAAGATGAATGACACTTTGGTTATCAGAATAGATCTTTACTACTGTTTGATTAATACCAAAGTCCTTCATCAACTCCTTTAATCACAATGCTTCTTTTATTGCTTCTGATAAAGCCATGTATTTTGCTTCTGTGGTTGATAATGCTGTGATTGACTGCAAATTTGCTTTCCAACATAATAAATTTGGACCATATAAAAATAAATAACCTATTAATGATCTTCTTTTGTCCTGGTCACCTGCAAAATCTGAATCAACATATCCATATAGCTCTAGATTTGTTTCTTTTGTACTTTGATATGTTAATTTTGACTGTTTAGACCAAATTAAGTATTTTAATATCCATTTTGTTGCTTCCCCGTGCCTTTTTCTAGGGTTAGACATGTATCTACTAACAAGACTAGTGTTGTAGGATAGGTCTGGTCTAGTAGATATCATTAGATACATTAGACTACCTACTGCTTGATTGTATGGAATTAATTGCATTTGAGTCAAATGTTCTATGTCTATTTCCTTTGGTGAGTTTTCTGAAGAAAGTTTAAAATGATTAGCAATAGGTATAGTGACAGGTTTTGCATTAGACATATTAAATCTGTTAATAACCTTTCCACAGTAGTTTAATTGACTAATGGTTAGAATAGAGGAAGCCCTGTCTCTACTTATTTCAATCTCAAGAATCTTTTTAGACTTACCCGAATCCTTCATGTCAAACTCTCTCTTTAGGAGATCTTTGACATGTCTTAAATCCTCCTTAGATTTCCCAGCTAGTAATATATCATCAACATAGAGTAGTAGATAGACTTTGTCCTTATAGGTTATTGAATTAACATAAGAACAAATGTCATGAATTTCTTTGAAATTCAATACTCTCTATGTAATCATTAAATCTTTTGTACCAGCATCTAGAGGATTGTTTAAGACCATATATAGGTTTGTTTAGGAGACAGTAAAGGTCTTCCTTTCCTCTTTCTTCAAACCCTTTAGGTTGAACCATATAGATAACCTCTTCTAGATTTCCATGAAGGAAAGCTGTTTTAACATCTAGTTGATCTAGTTCAAGGTTGTACTAAGCAACTAGAGATAAAAGAAGTTTAATAGAGGTTTGTTTTACTACTGGTGAAAAAATTTCAGAGTAGTCTATACCTTCCCTTTGAGTAAACCCCTTAGCCACTAACCTAGCCTTGTACTAAGGCTTTTCTTCTTTGGTAGAACCTTCATTTAGTTTATATATCCACTTAGAAGCTATAGGTTTGCATCCTTTAGGAAGAGGGGCTAGGGTCCAAGTATTATTGACAGTGAGTGATTCCATTTCTTCACACATAGCTTGAATCCAAGACCTAGCTTTAGGACAGTTTACTGCCTCTTCAAAAGTAGCTGGTTCTTGGTCATTAAGTGCTATTGTGGCATTTAGAACTAGGTTCATGTAATTAGTTTCAGTATACCTAGTCAGAAGAATTATCACTCTTCTTTGTCTATCCCTAGCCAATGAATACTGACTTAAATCAGGTAGAACTTCAGTATTCTTAGTATACTCATCTGAGTTTTCCTCTTCTTTTTCTTCAGTTTCATTAGGAGGGTTATGACTAGTGGAAGAATCTTTAGGTGTCTCCACCTCAATCCTAGCAGTATTAGGACTTTTAGAAACTTTATAAGTTGTTTTTTCTTTTTGCATAAACATCTCTTTTTCTCTAAAAGTGACATCCCTGCTTATAACAAATCTTTTCTCAATAGGATTCCATATCTTAAAGCTGTTAACACCTTCTGAGAACCCAACAAACATACACTTTACAGCCCTAGGCTTTAGTTTCCTCTGACTTTGGTGAATATAGCCAACACACCCAAATACCCTTAGATTTTCTAGGTTAGGTGGATGTTTTGTCCATTTTTCTTCAGGAGTTAAGAAGTTTAGGGAGGAATGAGGACACCTATTTAAGGTGAATACAGTGTAGCTTGCTGCTTCAGCCCAATACTTTTCACTAAGGATTACATCTGAAAGAAGACATCTAATCCTTTCCATGATAGTTCTATTAAGTCTTTCAGCAACTCCATTCTGTTGAAGAGTAAATCTAACAATCCTATGTCTAGTTATTCTTGTTTCTTTACAAAACTTATTAAACTCTTCACTACAAAATTCTAGTCCATTATCAGTTCTTAAGTATTTAATTTCTTTAGAAGTTTCCTTCTCTATCATGAATTTCCACTCCTTAAACTTATCAAACACTTGGTCTTTAGTTTTAAAGAAGTAAACCCAACTTTTTCTAGAGAAGTCATCAGTAAAAGAAAGTAAATACTTTGAGCCACTTAGGTTAGGTGTAGAAGCTGGACCCCATAGGTCAGAGTGAATATAATCTAGGATAGCTTTTGTGGTGTGTTGTGCTTTAGTGAAACTTTGCCTTGTGACCTTTCTAAAAACATAGTGTTCACAAAAAGTTAGATTTTCTGAGAGACCTTTAGGTAGAATCCCTTATTTAGATAGGACTTTTAAGCCTTTAACACTAATGTGAGACAATCTCTTATGCCAAACATCAGCCTCTGTGATCTCATTTTTGGTGGCAACATATGCCCCTATCATCATTTCAACTCCTTTGACCACAAATAAGTCATTTATCTTTTCCACAACTAGTATTACCTTAGAATCTTTTAACACCTCAAGGATTCCTCCTTTACCCTTGTACTCACACCCAATTGCATCAAGCATACCTATGGAGATTAGGTTTCTCTTAAGAAGTGGAACATATCTCACATTCCTAAGAAGTTTAATAGTTTCATCGTTAAGTTTCATAGAAAAGAGCCAATGCCTTCTATCCTACAGCCTTGGTTGTTTCCCATATAAACCATTTCTCCTTCAATTTCTTTAAAGGTGTTGAACATGGTCTCATTGAGGTCATGTAATAGGTGCATCCAGAATCTATGACTCAATCATGTTTTCCTAGAGGATTTATATGGTTGGATTTGTCTAAGGTTGAGGCTAAAGCATTTGAGTAGATAAAAGAACCTTTTTCAACAGAAGCTTCGGGTTGTTTGCCTTTAGAGTCCTTTTCTTTCTCTTGGTTCTTCCTCTTTAGAATAAAACAGTCTTTGATTAAATGTCATTTCTTTTTGCAATACTTACATTTTAATTTATGTTTAGACTTGTTATCTTCTGAATTATGTGGTTTTCTGTCCTTTGAGTGATTTGGTTTAAAGTTTCCTTTAGCAAATAACCCTTCACCACTAGGATGATCCTTTCAGTTTCTAACTTTAGCTCTCTAGTTCTTAGGGCTGATATTATAGTATTAGTACTTATACTATCCCTTCCATATTTTAGAGCATTTTTTATCTCCTTATAGAGTTCAGGCAAAGAATTAAGAAGTACATAGACCTCATTCTCATCACTAAGTTTTTCTCTTATGATTTTGAATTCAACAACAATTTTCTTGAACTCATCTAAATTATTAGTTAAAGATTTTGATGAATCCATTTTAAATGTAAAGAATTTCTCCCTAAGGTACATTTTACTAGGAAGATCTTTGGTAGCATATAATTCTTTCAGTTTAGTCCATATCCTATAGGCTGTTTCTTGATCTAAAACTTGTCTTAAAACACTATCACTAAGGTTTAGGACCAACGTACCATAAGCTGTCAGCTCCCAATCTTCTTTTTTCTTGAGTTATCACTATGGTTGGGAGAGTTGATGGGTCAAGGAGAACTTTGTGAACCTTCTGTTGGCCGAGAATTGCTTTGATTTTGGCCTTCCATAGGCCAAAATCTCCTTTGCCATCAAACTTCTCTACTTTGAATCTTGCTACTGATATCTTGGAGTGAAAAACTTAAATCTTGAATCTTCAAGTACTACAATCTTGTAAGTCTTTTGCTCTGATACCACTTTGTTGGGCCTGCACACTTGATATACTGAATTATGAAAGCCCAAATGATGAAATGTTGGCCCTCTTTTCTGATCTAAATCGTGATCCACCAAGTTATTTTGCCCCAAATTAAATTGGTTGGTAGAAACTTGGTCCTCCTTTCTCCATGATCTTCCAGCTGATGTGCAACACGTGGAATGATCCACTATCTTCTGCCTGATGGAAGGAAAAGCTTTGATTTCTGATGGGAATTTTTCAGAACAATTAATTTCTTTCTCTCTCTCGTTATCTCTATCGTTTTGCAGAAATCTTTTGCTAACCCTTTCTTTCTTTCTGATTGTTTTGAGTGATTGCCGTGAGTATGAAGAAGAAGAAGAACATGCAATCTTATAAAGAGAAAGAAGAGGAAGAGATCTACACGATGATATACGTGGTTCGACAAACGATGCCTACATCCATGGGAAGGATAAGTGTTTTTATTCAAGAGCTAAGTCACACTTTTTCTTTACAGATTTTAGCTTTCTTGTAAGCTTCTGTAAGTTGTTTCTAAAAATTTCATATTTATACGTTTGTCTGATACAAGTAATTACAAAAACAAACTGAAAGAAAAAGAAATGTAAAAGGCTGTTGAATATTCGGTTGAATATGTAAGACCCTAACATTAAATCTAAAGTGAGAAGTTAAATGAAGAAGAAAAATCCTAAGAAAGAATATTGGAGCAAAGGGGGGAAAACATTAAAATTACCCAAAAAGGTAGCCAAAATTCCAAACACCTATGAAGGGCTTAAAACATGTTGGATGCAAGAAGGCATGGAGGATGGAAACAAGAAAACTTGAAAAATGGCTAAGGGTTGCATACAACCAACACAAAGGCATACATGAGCCATGGGGACACGGGTAGGAAGCATGCGTCGAGTGAACATGCTATGTGTGCAGGCCATGCGTTAAAGCCAAGCGCACAGGCCATGCGCCAAGCACGTAGCCATGCGTCGAGGACAAGCGCACAGGTCGTGCATTAAAGCGTGTAGCCCATGCGTCGATGGTTATGTCAAGCGCGTAGCCATGCGTCGATGGTGTATGCCAAGCGCACAGCCATGCGTCGATGATGTATGCCAAGCACGCAGCCATGTGTCGATGGTGTATGTCGAGCATCCTGCCTATGCGTCGAACGGGCAAGTGGGCAAGCCATCCTATGCGTTGAAGCGCTGCCGAGTCTGTCGAGCAATCATGCGTCGATGCGCTATACCAAGCGCACGCCCATGCAGTGAGACACGCCCACGCGGCCGAGAGTGCCTATGCGGCCGAGCATGCCTATACGACCAAGCGCACAAGCACCTAGGCAGCACACCATGCGTCCATGCTTAGTAGGTCGAGCAAGCACACCTAGCAAACCATGCGTTGAGGGTGAGCGGCCACGCTATACGTTGGGGATGGCCAACTCATGCATTGGCTAAGTAAGAGTTTGATGAAGGAAAGGTGAATTGCTATGCGTTAAGGATAAAAGGGAAGGCTAATTAATGGAAAACTTCAAGAGAGGATGCTAATGGTATACGAGCATAAGTCTTAAACAATTTAAGTAGAGAAATATGTGAAGTATTTAAGTAATTTAGGTGGAAAAAGGAGGATCACACAAAATTCTAGTATGAGGTAGACAAAGGAGATTTCATGCAATTGAAGTCTTATCACCTCAAGCAGGAGGTGGGTGAAGGAGATTTCATGCAAAGAAGGAGATTTTGGCTGGCAAGCTAAAATGAGAACAACTCAAGGCTAGGTCGGGTAGACTGAGTATTGGATGCTCCAAAGTGAGACAAATGGGAGTTGAGTTGCCACAATGGGATGAGTTTGAAATGGCTATAAATAGAGGGGTTAGGTAGAAGGAATTTTTCATACCATCACTTAAATTGTGTGTTGAGAGCATATTTAGGGAGTTACGTTTGAGTTATTAGGCTGCCAAGTTGATTGGAGATCAAAAGAAACAAAGGTTGCGTTGGTGAAGCATTGAGTCAGTCGGACGCACAGCCAGCCCACACTCTGCGCGCACGCAGCGCTGCGTCTGTCCGTCCGTCCACACGCACCTCGCTCGATGCATCCCGCGTGCCAACCCAGTGTAGCTGCCTCTCTCGTACGACGCATCACGCTCAGCACAACGCACGCCCAACGCACGCCTAATGCAACGCACGCCCAAACGCGCCAGTCTTCTGTGCGGCACAACACGCCCACCCTGCCTACTCTTAACGGCCAGCTGCCTACCACGGTCCAAATAACCTCTAAAAAGGCTAATTTTGGTATTTTGGCTAAATTGGAGTAGGGTAAGCTGATGTTTTCATTATATAATAGTATTTTGGCTAGTTTGACATTATTTATTGATATAACAAATATTAATTGAGGAATTTCCATTGATATGGAGGAATTCTTAGGAAGGTATTCTCAAAGTGATTTTAGTGGAAAAACTTGTTAACGGTGAGTGTTTACTTAGTTTTATGCATTGATATGTGGATAAATGCATATGTAAGTGCCAAATGCATGCTTATAATGTTATGTGGTTACCATGATATTGTTTGTGAAATTGCTATGGAAATTGAGATTATACCCAGATTACATAAGTTAGCATGCTTAACAAAAGGTCTTGGCGGGAAAATATAGTCGACCTCGGTCGACGGGAAATAATAGTCGGTGACGACCGGCGGGAAATATAGTCAAGTACCTAAGCATGACTAGCGGGAAAAGAATTATCGATGTGCACATTGGCGGGAGAAGTGGGTTATAGGAAAGTTTCCATAAAAAGTTGTTGTGGTTGATAATATATCCATGATATGAACATGCCAAGTATAGCATGGAACTGAAGGATGATAATTGAATGAATGTACACATAATCATGCATAGATTATACTAGAATTATGATTATGTGATTGCTTTCCCAAAAATATGTTTTGCAAAGTGATTATTATTCTAATAGAACCACTCACTGGGCTTAGTAGCTCACACTCTTCCAAATGTTTTCTTATATCTCCCTCCTCTCCCCACCCCCCTAGGTAGCAAAGCGGAGCGTTCAGGAAGGAATCTACTAACCATCAACACACCAGGACTTGGTAAATTCTCATGGCACGGCTCGGATCATGTAATAAAGAATATAGGAAATTGAACTATGTGTATGAAAGTTAGATAGAGTATTGTAAACATGTTGAAATCTTTAATAGATAAGGGGGGAAACATTAAATTGAAATGTTGTCTTTGAATACTACTGGTGTACCCTTACGCTCCCTTCCAGGTCTTGGGGGGCTAAGGTTAGGGAGGGGGTGTGGCAGAATGCTTGAGCTTATTTTACTTTAAAAACAATGATGAAGGTGTTCTATCTTGCATGTAGTGCTCAAGATGATGTTGTAGAGCCTACATGATATCTTGATAATGGTTGTAGTAACCACATTACAGAAAATAGAAGTATATTTGTTACTTTGGATGAATCTCTCCAAAGTGAAGTGAAAACTGATGATAATAGCCAACATGAGCATAGCTCAACTGGCATAGTACTTGTACTATTGACCTCGAGGTCAAAGGTTTGATTCTCCCATCCCACACTTTAATTACAATACCTTTCTAAAAAAAAAACTTTGGCACTTTCGTTATGGTCACTTGAATTTTGGATCACTATCATATCTATGCAAAATCCATATGGTGAGGGGCAACCATAAGACAATGCATACAATATCAAACGGAGGCAATCAATATCTCATAACCTTTACTGATGATTTCAGTAGAAAGTTGTGGATTTATTTTTTGAAAGAAAAAGGTGAAGGATTTGAATGTTTTAAATATTTTAAAGCTTTAGCTGAGAATCAAAGTGGCCATAAGATAAAAACTTTGAGATTTGACCATAGTGGAGTGTATATGGTTTTTTATAATTTTTTCAAGGAGCAGGAATTCGTCATCAAATGACCGTTCAAATGATTCCATAATAGAATGGAGTTGCAGAGAGAAAGAATAGAACGATCATGGAGATGATGAGAAGTATGTTAAAAGCAAAAAAAAAATGCAAAATGAGTTTTAGGGAGATGATGCACTGGTTACATTTTGGTCGAGCTCCAACAAAGAGTGTTCCAGGTATAACTCCTTACGAAGCATGGTGCGGTGAGAAACCATGTGTTAGTTACTTAAGAGTGTTTGGGAGTATAGCTTATTCTCATATACCAACTAAGCTAAGAGGCAGTTGGAAAATAAATCTAAATTTTTTTTATGGTAGGCTATAGTGAAAATTCTAAAGTTTATCGATTGTATAATCCTCTGTCAAGTTATGATTTTCAATGTAGATGAATCCTAGAACTGGGATGTCGTTGGTGAAGTTGAAAGTCCATTTCATGTTAGCATGGATGATAATGGAGGTGCTCAAGACTCGAAGCAAGTAGAAATTCAAGTGGTGGCATCATCTTTATTGTCATCTTCTACAAGTGATGGTGAAATCTCACCAAGGAGGATGAGGAATATTAAAAAAGTTTATAATGCTACAAGCAAAATTGACGATGTCCATTTTGCTAATTTTGCATTATTTGATGGTATTGATCCTATAAATTTTGATAAGGCGATCCAAGTTGAGAAATGGACGATGGAAATGGATCAAGAAATTGATGCAATAAAAGGAAATGAAACATGGGAGTCAATGGAGCTTCTGACTAACAAACAAGCTCTTGGAGAAATTGGTGTACAGAACAAAGTTGAAGTTAGATGGTAAATTTGAAAAATACAAGGCAAGACTTGTTGTAAAAGACTACAAGTAGGAATATGGTGAAATATTTGCTCCTGTAACAAGAATTGAGACTATTCGATTGATTTTGTCTTTGACTACTCAAAATGGGTGGAAAGTTTATCAAATTGATGCAAAATCCGCTTTTTTGAATGGATACTTTAAGGAAGAGATATTCGTTGAACAACCTTTGGATTATGTAAAAAGAGGAGAAGAAGAAAAGGTGTACAAGTTGAAAAAGACCTTGTATGGATTGAAGCAAGCTCCACGAGCTTGGTACAGTCGCATCAATAGTTTCTTTCTAAAGACGGAATATTGAAGGTGTCCATATGAGCATACACTCTATGTCAAAGAAGATAAACATGAAAAATTTCTTATTGTTTCACTGTACGTTGATGATTTACTTTTTACTGAAAATGATAAATTGTTGTGTGATGATTTTAAGAACTCCATGAAAAGGAAATTCGAGATGATTGATATGGGTCTCATCCATTATTTTCTCGGAATTGACGTTAATAAAAAAGATGCAAAAATTGCATCTCACAATAAAAGTATGCTCGTGATTTGTTAAAAAATTCAATGTTGTATAGTTTTTGTGATAGTGATTGGGGTGGTAATGTGGATGATTATAAAAGTACAACTGGTTATATTTTTAGCATCAGTTCAAGTGTTTTTTCATGGATCTCAAAAAAGCAGGCCTGTTGTTGCTCTCTCTACCACTGAAGCAGAATATATCTCTTTATCTACATTTAGATGTCAAGCTTTATGGCTTAGGTGGATGTTGAAGGAATTGAAGTGTACTCAAAGAAGTGAGACTGTTTTATTTTGCGATAATGGTTCTGCCATAGCATTATCAAAGAATCCAGTTTTTCATGGAAGAAGCAAGCATATTAGAATCAAGTATCATTTTATCACAGACTTGGTTAAAGATGGAGAAATGATAGTGAAACATTGCAAGACTCAAGATCAAGTGGCATATATTTTTACAAAGGTGCTGAAGTTTGACTTATTTGTTAAGTTTAAATGAAAACTTGGAGTTTCTCAAGTCTAGATTAAGGGAGGACGTTAAAATTAATCTAGAATTTTATTAAAATATATGAATTACATTATTACATACATGAATAATTGAGATTCAAGGAATAGTTAAATACATGAATTACTAAACACATTGATGAATGTTCATGTATTGATGAAGAGTCACATGTATTGGTATTTAATGTTAATGTCTTTTGATGTACTTTTGTATAAGTATAAATATGAGTAAGATTTCTCATTTGTGAGTAAGAAAAAACGAAAAGCAAGAGATTTGAATATATTAGACAAATGGTTAACGTCACGAATTGAATTATAATCAAATTTCTTTGGGTCAGAAATGGCTATAACAGAGTTTCTGTTATTCGTATTAACAGCTAGGAAGCAACATAAAATAAACCAAATTTGACCCCCGGTTACTGGATCTAATCCTCCGCGAAAAGTCAGAAGCAACATGCAAAAAATTATAAATAAAAAAAAGTCAAGAATTAAAAGGGAATATTTTCTCAATTTTTGTTGTGTGACTTGAACTATTGATTGGGCCGTGTAGATATATTAGTTAAGAAATATTCAAGCTCTTATTTCTTTCAAATTGTGTGAGTAAGAAAATAATCTTCTTCTTTTGTCTCTTGATTTGTATTATGAGGATTTACTACGTTTCTAAGAGTATGTGAGTATAAAAAGGCTACTTGAAAACACCAATAATGTTTTATTAAAACAACGACGACCATTATCTCTAACATAATCCCAATTCAACAAAATAGGACAAAGACACTTCACAAAGTAGCAAATCAATATTTGCGTGATATGGATTTCTCATGTCTAAAGAAATGAGCGAAAGTTATCAATGTGTTAACTGATGAACTACCAAAAATATAATCAGATATAAGAATTGACAAGCTAGCCATTGATGAGTTTTTGGTTTTTATGAGATGTAGTCCATAATGGTTCATTTTTATTCTTATTCTTATTTTTCCTTTCCTTTATTGCTTTGAGCATTTTCCCTAAATTGCGATATTTTTTTTTTCAATGGGAGAGTTATGCATCTTTTTTTATTTTTTTAAATATTTTTTTATACACTTATTTAAATAATTTTAACTTTGACTTATATAAGTTGTAAGGTGTGTTTGGAATGCATTTTTAAATATTTAATTTAAAAAAGAAATCATTTTAGAAGAAAGTAAAGTATTTGGCAACTATTTAAAATAGCATTTTAAGTGTATTTTAATCCCTTTTTATCAAAAGTAGTATTTAAATAAAAATGAATTTTTTTTAAAAACATTTTTTTCTCGAGTCAATCCAAACGGGTCCGTAATCTTAAATTGTTCGACCTTATTCTTATTTTCCTTTCCCTTATTATGTGAGCATTTATCCTATATAAGAGCCAAAAATGTTATGCATCTCTTCTTTTTTTAATCACATGCGTACAGATTAATATATAATTGTAGAACACCAATTTCCTTATAGTTCTTTTACCATCTAAATAAGGAATAATTGTATATATTACATTACACGTATTTTGTCTCCGCTGACGTAAAAGGTATTGGTAGATTTTAACAAAAAAACATCGGCAGTGTGTGGCAAAAAACATAGATAGAAGTCCATCGATATAACTTCTGTCGACGAAAAAAAGGTGGGCAGAAAGGGATTCTTGTCACACAACCTACGCAACAGAAACACCTTTCTACCGATACAACCACCTTTTGTTGGCAAAAAATGCATTTTTACCCACATGAAATGTTGGTACATTACAAAAAAAAAAAAAACTAGCAAGAGACGAAAATATTTGTCTCTAAAGAAAAAAATTTGTTGCAAAAACCTACTTGCGACTAAAAATATTAGTTGCAACCAATTGTCGCTAAATGTTAGTCGATGAAAGGTTTTTACGTCGTTTATTTGCAAAATGACACAATAAGCGACGATTAGAGAAACGTCGCACGTTATCGCCGCATAATGCGACGTAGTTAAATAGTCGTAACATGCGACTTCCTTCATTGGTCGCATCATGTGACTTATTGTATTCGCCGCATTGTGCGATTTTCTGTCATTGTCGCATTATGCGATATTTATGTTTCGTCGCATCATGTGATATTTCTTTTAGTCGCATTATGAGACATTTATGTTTCGACGCATTAATCTTGCGATGTTATAATTTTCATTGAAAATTTTAATAATCTTTCCAAAAATTTTATTCATTTCAAACATCATCCCGGTTGCAAACATCAGAAACAATATTAGTTAAATCACGAAATTGTCCCTGATATCATACCAATTGGGATTAAAAATGTGCAACATCTTCCATTATATCAAACTACTACATGTTTATAAAATCTTTAATATCTACCACAATAAAATAAATAATTTTCAACAAAGTTTGAATCATAATATATACCAACAAGTTCATGATTTAGTTCAGAATACACAAAACCAAATGCATTCTTCTAGAAATTGTGAATATTTACCACCAAATTCCAGTTTAGTTCTGCACATATAAATATACACATATCAAACTATTTTCAAATATAATTAGGTTAAATGATTATCACGAATGACCATGGAAAGATGTAGCCAAGAAGACAAATAAGAGAACAAACGAAAGTGCAAAGAGAACAAATATAGGAAGAACCATATACAAAAACTCTTTCAGTCCTGTTTTGCAATCAACAATATATTTTACAATCATAACATAACTACAAAACTCTTTGAGTTGCTACCACAACAAGATAATAAACCTAACAATAAATGATCAAGTAACAACATAAGTAACACAAATACTCAATCTCACATAATGAAAGGACCTAATCTACATAAACTCATCAAATCCTAACATAACTATACACAATCTCCATTAAATTGCTTGTTTTTACACAAGAATGATTCATTGGCAAGTAGCGACGATGTCCCATGTAACATATTTTATTATGCAACGAACCAGATGAGATGTCTTGATTACATATCGGACATGCTTTATTCCCTTTAGTACTCCATTCTGACAAATTGTCATATGCTGGAAAATCATTTATTGTGCACATCAAAGTCGCACAAAGACAAAATGTTTGACCACTATAAGCATTGTAGGTCTCAATGTCATTTCTCCATAAATCTCTCAATTCATCTACTAGTGGCGGTAAATAAACATCTATCTCTTTTTCTGGATATTTTAGGCCTGGTATAAGCAACGACACAAAGAAAAATTCTTCTTTCATGCATTTCCATGGTGGCATGTTATATTAAATTAAAATTTCTAGCCAAGTACTATAAGATGTATTCATGTTGTCAAATGGATTGAATCCATCAGTAGTAAATGCTAATCTTACATTCCTTGGATCTTCTACAAACCAATTGAATTGTCTATCAAAATCTTTCCATGCCTCACCGTCAGCTGGTGTCTTAAAACTCCATCTATGTTCAATCTTTTTTCCTTATGCCACCTCATATCACTAGCAATATGCTTGCAATGAAATAATCTTTGTAATATGGGTTTCAAAAGAAAATGTCTTAAAATTTTATGTAGAACCTTTTTCCCTTTCTTATTACTTATTTTGTAGCAAGGTTCGTTACATTGAGGACCGTAGGAATGTATCGGCAACAGCGAAAGCAACAAGGATCATTTAAGCACTCTGATTCATTAATTTTGGCAAAATATAAAGCATGCTCTTGCAGAAAACAAGTGAGTTTCATGACATACCTCTTGTAGAACTTCTTCAAAACTTGTTCTCCAGCTACAATCTTCTCCAAATCTTGTCGCAAACCACCTCAAGATCTTTCCCACTATTCTCTTGGTGCTCTAGATTGAGTTGTGGGACTCAAAACAAGCTTGAATCAAGGGATGAAGGAGAATAGCTCACAGCAGCAATCTGGTTGAAGAACTCTTTCTTCACCATGAATTTTCTCTAAAATTCTCTCTTGATTGCATGCCCGAAATTGACTCCAAACTCTTCATTATATTGCAAATCAATATGCAAGGGAGAGAGTTACATGAGTTGCAACTCATACTTGGAGTAAGACAAGGCAAAGATGATGGCTTTTGTGTGAGCAAGTAAAAATATGGATAATGGAAAACATGATTTTTCTATTTTAGAGTTTTGTTTTTCAATTTTTCAATTTTTCAATTTTGTCAAAAATCAAAACTTGATTTTTAAAATCCATTTTGATTTTAAAAACTAAAAAATACAATTAATTTCATAAATTAATTTTTAAATAAAATTTAACTAATTTAATTTTTACACGCATCCATCTTTATATATTTAAATCATTTAAATATAAATTCTCTTATTCCGTTTAATTCTCAAAATAAACACGTAATTATATCTCATATAATTACTAATTCCCTTAATTCTAATTTGAACGTTTCAAATTAACTTATCACGCTATTCTAGAGCTAGTCCATTAAGAGCTAGTAGGGACCTCGCGGACCTACAGATCATAGGTTCCAACAATCCGAGATTAATGGACTAAACTCATTAGACCAGATTAATCCTCATTTGTTAACTAATGGGTCACTCCACTAAAGCCCATAGTTGCACTCCCTTCACTGTAGATATATTATGTCCACATATTTAACCAGAATCAGCAAGTCGACTCTTCACAGGTTGTTCGTAATAACAGCTGGGTCAAATATTTGTTTTACCTCTGAGATTACGTCTTATTCCTCAAGTTCCTACTGATCCTCTAATGAACAATTGGTTTGTGATCTAATCACAAAACCAAACTCTCTCAGCTCAATGAGAGGGTGGGGCCTTTATTCAAGACCTGGATTTAGTACTTGAGAGAACAACCTTACTCCTATCCCTAAATCGTGTAGGCGTGAACTCCATCTTACACCCTATGTCTCCAGCTATCTATTCAGTCTTACCCCTGAAATGAAGTCTTATTGAGCCGGCACTGTTGAGCCAACTCTCACCTATGCAAATCTAAGGGCAATCCCGAATAAACAGGAGTTCATAGTTAGCTCAGGATTAAGATCGAGTTACCTAGATCATCTAGGTAAAATTGTTAGTCTTATACAGTGAACAACGTTATAAAAGAGTGACTTATTTCTTGGTCCGATCTTATGCAAACTCATTGCATAGGATGCCCCCACTCCTCATGTCATAATATGTACGAATTAGGATCACATCGTATGTAGCACTTTAAACTCTTTGTAACAACTACAGAGTAGGCCGCATCCAATGGTGTTACCAGAATAAGGTACCCAACCTTATTCATGTACCATAGATCATTTTGACTATTTACTCGAACTTGATCCACTCTTATGTCTTAACATAAAGTTCAAATACTCATCCAATAGTCATGGGTCTTAGCTTATTGGATTTAGACTTTCATACAATTTATGAAATCAATAGTAAGTATATTGATTATAGAAAATGTTTATCATTTTACAAACTTCGAGTTTTTAGGATATAAAACTCAACAAGGACAAATTTCTGCTTTCTCATTTTGCTTTCAAAATAGCATACAATCATTCTTACAAGCATGTACGCATGTATAACCTAAACCCAAATCACGCAATGTCTTTTTTGCTTCATAATAAGATCTTGGCATTTTGATACCCTTGGGTAAAGCTTCTTGGAGTAATTTTAATAACATATCAAATGACTTATTGCTCCAATGATTAAATACTTTGATATGCATTAATTTCACCCGAAAAACTAAGTAGAAATTTTACTACATCCAGGGGATAATTTTTCATTAACCTCATCCAACATTGATTGAAACTTATTACTTATATCTCCCATATTCTCGCTTGTTTCAAATTCAATGGAGTTTTCATCACCATAATGTTCAACTTCAATATTTCCCCCCTTTTCAAGTTATTCAACAGTTCGAGCATTTCACTTGCATTATCTAAATTTTGATGAAATGTCTCTATGGGGTTGATGCCCTTAATCTCATGGGTCCTATAGTTTGTAATTGTAACATACAAACAATTTCATTTATTTAATAAAATATGAGATATTTTATCCGACATTTAATAACATTAACCCACAAACCAATAAACTAATATCCAAGGTTATCTTCTGTAACTTAAACATATATGTAGAGACATACTGGTGGATCATGTTTAAGTAATAACCTAAATAGTCTGTAGTAGATGGATAAGGTTGAATACCTTATCTTGGTGACATTACGAATATGACCCGCTTTTTAGATGTTACAATTGTTGTAAAGTGCTACAAATAATCTGATTCCGATCATTCATGTAGAAACATGTGAGCGGAGTTATTCTATACAAAGAAGTTTGCATAAGACTGGACCACGAAATGATTAGTCTCATTATATAACACTATTAATAATAGTGACTTACATTTCACCAGGATGACCATAAGTGACATGATCTAAATCCTGAGTGAGTTGTGAACTCCTGCTTATGAAGGTGGTTCTTTGATTTGTATAGGTGAGAGTGGCCAGATCGCCGACTCAATAACCTTACCATTTTGGGGATTTTTCTGACTGGGGAACTGGAAACACAGCAACAAAAGACGAAATTCACTCTTTCTCTAATGTTGGGATAAGTAAATAAATTGTTCCCTTAAGGGTTGATTTCAGGACTTGAACAATGGTGCCACACCCTCTCTTGACCCGAGAGAGATTTGGTCATAGTTGGACTACGACTTATTGTTCATTAGTGTCACACCCTGTTCCAGATTTCCCTTCTAACCTAGAACGAAGCATAAATACGTTAAACATCACTTCTCTCTATGACATCTAACGTCCCACCTCTTAACATATCCTATACTCAAGATCAAACCCAGACTTCCAAACCCATTTTAAAAAATAATCTATGTTCATTGAAAAAGTTTAGGAATTTGATTTAGTTTAATCACAATACTGTTTAAAAAGATTTATAGACCAACGGTAAGGATTATTTTGAACAAAACCTCCCATGACATGTAACTCACAAGTTTTAGCTATTCTGGAATACTCTAAAATACATACATAAACAATACAATAGATGTTTAACAACACTAGTGGCGTTTGAAGGCTCAACAAGCATCAGGAACTTTGTCGCTACCTGGGGGTGGGGAAAAACATAAAACATTGAAAGCATGAGCTAAAGCCCAATAAGTCGTAGTTTAATATAAACATAAGCTATCACTTTCTAAATCATCAATAAAGTTTATCAAATCATTCAGTAAATCATTGAATAAAGTATAAAAGATTCAACAACATCTCAAATACGTGCTAGTAAAACAGTGGCATGATCAACTCTCATAAGCACATTATAAAGCATTCAATCGTTATCAGAAAACCACATCAACTCTGTACCAAAATACTTGTTTACGACGGTGGATTACTCTGGACAAAGAATGTCCTCCGTGGTGTAAACCAAATCACAAGGTCATACGTGCACGCAGAGCTACCTCAAGGCTAAGCATAGATACACACCACAGACCCAGGTTACTTTGGACTCCTCGGTAACTCTGACCACATCTGACCTCGGTAGTAGCCCCCTGATAGTTTGGGTGGCGCTACAGACGCAGGTTCCTCTGGACTTCCCAGTATACTCTGGCCACATCTGACCCCGGTAGTCCCCTGATCACCTGAGTAATGCTACTGAAACACATTCAAGTAGCACGAAAATTAACCATCTCTCGGGTACAAGAATCAATAGTTTGAAACCATTTCCACAACCATTCAACAACCTTGATTCCACCATCAGGAGGTTTTCATAAAAACCATACAAATTACAAGTATGTAAACTCCGATTCCAAACTAAATTTTGATAAATCAAGATCATATAAAACCATCAAGAGTTTAGAAATCATGATTTAAACATTTTTGAAATATCAGACAAGTAAAACAGATCATGTCATCACATTTCATAAATCATAGCATACTATAATATTAATTAGTTTCTATATCAAAACATTCGAAAGTAAACCACTCATTGTTAACCGGCTCCTCCTCATAATTTTGGTTTCTCCATCTCACATTTATCCTGAAATTATATTGATAATCCTCTAATTATCCTCCACATGATCATAATCCAATTATTTGAAAATTAATCTTCAAGTATAACCAATTTCACTTAACCTTTTCTCAAATCCTTAATTCGATCCAAGGTAGAGTTTACTTTATAATTTGATCCTTCAATTTCTCTAAAATTAACTCAAGACCTTAAAATTAATCTTCAATAGAAACTAATTCTATTCCAATTTTCCTTAATTTTTCTCATTAACTCTAATTAGGGTTTACTTTAAATTAACCCCTTAATCAACTTTAAAATTGACTTAGGATCTAAAATTCTTTCAATTTCATGTTTAAAGTATCATAACAATACCAATTGAATCTCTAATTATGCTTGAGAACACCTTAATTAACCTAAAATTAATTTTCCAGCTTTTAATGACGACAATAGATGACAGACAGAAGTCAAACCAGGAAAGTCAACTCTTTCTTCAACTTCCAGCTCAGAAATTTCCAGATTTGCCTATGAAAACCTCTTACCCATACTCTTAATTAACTTACCTCAAAATTTGGACGTCCGAATTGCCCTAGAACTCCTGGAATCGACCAATCTTTCCACGACGTCTCTGTTTTTCCGGCGAGAAGTTATAAAACTTTTAGAGATTCAGATCAACAATTCCAGTCAATAACAATCAAATCAAAGACCATAGAACTCTAGAAGAACCTTAGAAGTAACTTACTGTTAAATTTGGAGCTTCGAATGAGCTTCTAACTCCACGAATTTGCTAAAAACCCGAGCATCTTCTGTTTTTGCGATTACTCTAGCGCCATTGTTTTTCTTCGTTTTCCTTACTTCTCTGGCCAAATTTCTTCAAATCAAGCCTCCTACAAGCTTCTTCTTTACTTCCTCTTTAATTTGTTGCATTTTGCCCAATTTTCCTTCTCAAGAAAGGCCCTAATTCGAAAACTTCTTCTTCCTCTTTTTAAACTGGCTGAACACTCCAACTCTCAAAATCCTTGCTTATTGCCTGATTGCCACCTCCAGCTTTAGTTTTTTAACGTATTTGGATGATTTTCCTTTTACCTTTTGGGCACCCAATCAAAAAATTTGAGGAAGACAATCCAATTTATCCAAATTTCATTCCTTTCATTTTTTTTCTTCCTTTCTCTCAGTCCACCCAATTTCCATCCACTTTTCCTTCTATTTCCAGCCCAAATAAAGTCCTACAAGCCCACAACACCTCCAATTCACCATTAAAACCTTGAAATTTCTAAACTTGACCATATATAAAAAATGTTGACTTTTTGTTGACTTTGACTTTGACTTATTCGAACACGCCTAATTCATTATCGAATTTACTTTACATGCTTAACTAGGTTTGTTACCCTCAAATTATTCCTTGAATCCTTATTTCCTCTTCCTAAGTGAAACAAACGTCCGTCCAAATTTTTTTATTTTTAATTATAAATCTTAACAATAGATCCACATCAAACTTTATCTCGAGTCCTCGAGTGCTTCCTAATATTCCAAAAAAGAGTAGAAGAACTAAACAACTCTCAACTATAAATTAGAGAAATACAATGAGTAGAGTCATTGTATTTTACTATTCGAACAAATCAATACTATAAACATAACAATTAATTCGTTACTATCACAACTTAAAAACTAAACAACTCTCCCCTTTCAAACATGAGTAGAGTCACATTTATCAATATTGAATTATCTAATATCAAAATAATAATATTTTTAAATTACTTAAACATAAGTAAAACATTATATATATATATATATATGTAATCTTCAACTAGGTAAATCAAAATGATCATTAACAAAGTTCTAATCACACAATAAGTTCTAAATCATACTTCAACAGATTAATCACACAAATACTCTCCAAATTCCACTTTAAGAATATAATACACTGAAAATCAAATATTAAATTTCAAGAGGCTCAATAACAAAGTTTCAGTTCTATAATAAGCTGCAAATCAAACTTTAACCACATAAATAACCTCCATAATCATACTTTTGGATACACAAATAAACTAAAAATCACACTTTCATCCAACAATAAGCTCTAAATCAAATTTCAATTGCATAAATAGACTCTAAATAACACAAATATTTCTCAATAACAAAGTTTAAACTAAAAGAACATAATTCACAATTTTACATACCTCCAAATACTTAACTAAAAAATAATTTAAATTCTCTACATAAAAAGGAAACAAAACAACATACTAGATGGTATGTTTCATATCAGTAGATAAATGCCAAAAAAACAAACGAAACCTATTTGAATTTTACTCCAAAAATTGTCCATCCAAGAAAATTCTACAAGGCTCATCAGAATTAAACAATGACGCGGGCCCAAAATTCCCATTCTTCAAAGCAAAAGAGTATAAAAAAGAACTATAGCCATCATCATGAAATAGGCAACAAAAGCATTCCTCACAAGGAGATTACAGTGAAAGTTTTTATAAGAACCTAATAAAACCAGAAAACAGAGATAAGAAAGATAGAAAAGGGAAAAGAGAGATGAGTGCATACTCTGGTAGTGGTAAGTATGAGCCTCCACAGCCATTCTATGCCTGCAAAACAATGCTTACTCTAAAAGTTGACACAGAAATTCGGTGGCTTCCAGTAAAAATCCTACGACTGACGAAAAATGTGCTTGGTGGGGGATTCCAGTCGCTTGCGAAGACCTATGAGAGGGAGGTTGAGAGACACAATAGTTAAGGAGAGAGAAAAGAAAGAAAAAGATGGACGGAGAGATCACAACTGGTGCACTACTTGTCCACGATGATGACGGCGAATGGAGGAGAACAGTTGGCGCAGTGGCGACTGAGAGCCGTATCGATGGATGGTAAACTTTTCTCCCATTCTTAAGAACGGCAGAATGAAAAATAGAATGAGTGAAAAGTGAAGCACTATTTACGAAAAGCGAGAAAATAGAGTGAAAAAGTGCAATTAAACGTGTGATTAAACACGAAATCGTAGCATACATTCAGAAACCTCCCACCCAATAAATTGGGCCTGCGACTAAGGCCCAAATCGTCGCAAAGAAATGCGTCGAAATCCATTTTCTTCGCAAAATGCGACGTATTCTTTGATTGTCGTAAGTGGTTTACAATGATTTAATATTTAGACGCAAGATATCTGCGATGATTTCGATGAATCGTCACAATATTGCGATTCATCATTCTTTTGTCACAATATTAGAGACGAAAATGGCAAATCGTCGCTAAACTTGCAATGATATAAAAATAGTTACTAACATTTCGTCATTAAAGGTCAAAGTCCTTGTAGCACTAGATAATATAATATTATTTGTCGACACGAAAGTAAATGTAGACAAAAGTGTGATTCCAAAAAAAAAAAGATTATGAATTTAAAATCCACAAAAAGTTGATTGAATTCTAAACCCAAAAAAATTAAAATAAAATAATGTTAAATAATTTCCATCTTTAAAAATTCCATTCAATTCAACAGGAATGGAAGCGAACATAGTTTTCCTTTTCCACATTTTCCAAGAACAAATAAAGTGACTCCCAAGCCTAATCAGCTTTTACATAATCAATTTCACTAAAAACTTGTTCCCCCAATTTCTGTCTAAAGTTCGATACAGATTTGAAAGACATCGGTAGTGTTCCCATTCAAAGGCCAAGCTGGTAGGGCTTAATTTTCTGAAATATCATATGATTCCCTAATCAAGGGCTTTGCATGGAGAGATTAGGCATTGGAAATTATCAGAAGAGTAAGTTGATGATGATTAATAATACAATTGCTAATGAAAAGGGTAGGGCTTGTTGGAGAATGGTTGATGATGAAACCAAATGTATGAATTCCCCATTTGTTGGCTCTTCCACACCTGGAGGACTGCTTATTGTTTCGTTTGTTGCTTTCTTTGATCTGCATCCAATTCCATCACTTGTAAGTATAAAACACACTATATAGTATCTTATATAGATTGTGGACTTCCTTCATTTTTTTTTAATGTAGGATCTTAAAAGAGATACGAGAAATACTCATTTAGACCCCTAAAATTTTAGGGTTGTATAAGTTTAAACCCTAAATTTTGATAATTGTATTTAGTTACACTATGTATTATTCTAATTTGAGAGACAAAATGGGAGAAAAAATTAGGCCATTAGTGAAATATATAAAAGAAAATTAAAATTGAAAAGTTGGAAAAAAAAATATAAAGGAAAATTTAGATCAGATTAGAAAGAAAAAAATAATAATAATCACCAAAAAGAAAAAAAAAAAAAAAAGCATGAAAGAGAGAAGGATAGAAATTTGAAGATGAAACTTTATTTTAGAAAGAGGGGCACGGATGGGTGAGATTATTTAAAAAAAAAAAAATTTATCATGAGTGTCTGAACTAATTTAGACGTACATCAATCTGTCTAACCCTACAATATTTGAGTATCTAGGAAACTCTAGAAAATTAATTTTTAGATAAATGACCACCATAGATTGAATCGAGACTGGATCTCTTTTTACCACTAAAATAATCCATGATGGTTGATGGGATGAGATTTGAAGTTTGTTGAGGCAGATCAATATTTTTTGTTTCTTAAGCAAAGTTCAATCGTTTGTGGTGACTCAACTCAATAAAAACAAAGAAATTTGCTCTACTTTTACGAATTGTTTCAAAACTATCTCATTTTGCTAATGTTCTTTTCAAAGTAACCTAGTTTTACACTTAATCCATGTAAATTGATATTTAAAAAAATAATTTAATAGTTTTAATTAAAGTTTAAGTGGTTTAAATTGTTTTAAATTATAAGTTGATAACCAATATAAGAATAACTCAACTAACATGATCGTCTACTTTTAAGGGTGTGTTTAATTTTGAAAATAAGTCATCTTAAAAAGTTGATGTATTTGACAAGCACTTAAAATAGCTTTTGAAACATTCCAAAATATATTTTAAACAGTTGTTATCAAAAAAGTCTCTACAAGAATGGCTTTCTTGAAAACATTTTTTTCCTCCATCCAAACGGGTCTGAATCTTGAGATTTGAGATTGGATACCCATCCCTATATGGTTGAAAATAGAATGAGGTGATAGAGAGAGCACATACCCATCGGCGTCGGGGCAAAAAACAATAGTATAATCGTAAGCTTTGCAAGTGAAAGTGCTAGTGCCATCGTCGTAGGCATAACTATAAGCCTTTGGACAAGCATGTTTGAAAATGGATGAGTAAATGGATGGATGGCATGTATTAGGGTTTGCAAATTGTCCACTGCAGCAGTATTGGTCAAGCCCAAACGCCTCGCAAGCGCTCTTGCATGCGATCACTCCCCCTTGTACTCCGCCGCTCTCTCCCCCCACTACTTGCAACTCTTTTGGACAACCTGTTATAAATATGTAAATTTCAAGGTTTCTGTCTTTTAAACTTTTAATCATCTCATCATACTACGTTTAGTATGTCATTGAAACTTGTTCATGGAACTATATTAGATATATTTTTACAATTCAAGGACATTATATTATATTAAGATAAATTAATTGGAAGCTTAGAAAATTTTGGACATTTTTTTTTAAAAAAGGTTTAGAAATCAAATTAGTCCCAAATTATGTTAAAGTTTAATTTATAGACTAAATTTGTTGGATAATCATTTTGTTTTTTTTGTTTTTAAATTAAGCTTATAAAAATTATATATGTGTATGCATTTCTTTTGTTGTCTACCTTTTAGGAGTGTTTTCAAAATACTAGTAAAATTAAAATATGTAGTATTTAAAATTCAATTGTTATATCTTAGGAAAAATGAAGACCAATGAAAAGAAATGGTGAGGAAAAAGAAAATAAGGTTTTTAAAAACTACTTTTATTTTTTTATTTTTAGTTTTTAAAAGAAAAATTATTTTAAATGACAAAATACTAAAAATATTAACAAGTGATAACAAAATATAACAGTTTATCTGCGATAGACTACTATATGTGTCTACCATAACCTATAATATAACCGATAGACACAGATAATAATTTATAGCGATATCACAGATAAACAATAAAATTTTGTTATATTTATAGATATTTTAGTTCATTTTTCAATATTTAAAAACTGTCTTTTATAAAATATGGCCTTGATTTTATAAAAATACATCTATAATATAAAACAACACATAGAAATCAATAGATGGAATTGATGTTTATAGGCTTAATTTTAAAAAACACACAAAACTACAAACCTAATGATTACAGTTTTTGAAATTCACATCTGTTTGCTCTCAATTTCTGTATAAAAATTTCCACCTATTTTAAAAGAAAACTTGAATTCTTAATCCAACCCTAAAAACAATAACCTATAATTTTTTCTTTCAATTTTCAAATTTTGCCTTTGTTTTTTTGTTTTTTTTAAATAAGATTAACAATAAAAGCATATAACAAAATAAAGTAATGTTTATAAAATTAATCTTTAAAAAACCAAATCTTTATCGAAGAAGACTGAATCAACACACCTAAATTGAGATCGGAAGCACAGCCAGTGGCATTACAAGGCCCATAGACACCTCGTGGCACAACAATAAGCGGCAAATTATACCCATCTACAATACTAACATCATAAAAATCTTTATCATCGCCAATTCCCACAGTGATCTCAAACAAAGAAGCAGGAGGAGTAGCACCATTCCCATCACATTCCAGCCTTCCTCCACAATCTCCAGTTTGACATTTCCCAATCCCAGATTCATCAAAATTACATCCTGTCCTTCCCCAAATCCGTCCTGACCATCCCGGAGTCGATGGAATTCTAACGCTTTGCCCCGACTCCAACCTGAACCCGGTCGTGGGAAGCGGGGGCGTGCCCGAGCCAGAAAGCGTGCCGGGCCATATGGGATGAGGGCAATTGTTTGTGATTGTGAAGATGGAACCGTAAGAAGAATAGAAGGAAGAAAAAAGGAGGGTAATTAGAAGAAAGGAGTGGAAAAACCCCATCTTGGAATTAGTTGATTTGTGTTGATATTTTGGTTTTTTGGGGGGGAAGGGAAAATGGAAGTTATATATGGAAGTATTATTTGAATTGTGTTGTTGGATATAAATATATTATTATGATTTATGAGGATGAGGTTTTATTATTATTATTCTCAGCCGTAAGATGAGTTGTTGAGGTTTAGTATTTTGTTTTGTATTAAAGTCCTTTCGCATAAGTAATTCCTTCCTTTTGCCAATTACACAAGACACCAACTACAAGAAATTATATATATGTACTCAATAGAAAATAAAATAAAATAAAAATAGCAGAAATAATATGACTTTTATAGCTTTTATTTGAAGCAAAAAGCTATTGGATAAGTTTGGAAAAAAAAATTTGATTGCAATTTTGACCAAAAGTGTAAAAAATCTTCAAAAACTCATTAATTTGCCTAAAGTTAAAATTTCGCATCAAGATAAAGAGTCTAATCAATACATAAACTAAACATCGAATAATTCTTCCAATATTGAAAATTCAGGCGTAACTCAATAAACGATCTAGATTAAGGATATCGATTACCATTACAAAGATGATGGTTAAATTAATCAATTTTCACAATCTTTGAATTATCGAAATTCATTCATTATAA
Source organism: Benincasa hispida (assembly GCF_027475165.1). NCBI lineage: Eukaryota > Viridiplantae > Streptophyta > Magnoliopsida > Cucurbitales > Cucurbitaceae > Benincasa > Benincasa hispida. The sequence continues at coordinate 55,304,884 of NC_143484.1, read as the reverse complement.
CAACAAAAAACTATAATGTCATTATTTTATTTTTCAATTTGATCGATTTCATATTTGCATGTGTTTTATAATTTATTGAATACATAGGAGCAAACGTGTTCAACTATATTTGGAGCAAGAACTTATTAAAAGCTTACACTATTTGCAATACTTTTAGGGTTTGTTTTCAATAGGAAAATGAACCAACTTATTTATAAATATAGTAAAATGTCATTATCTATTAGAGATAGAGAGTAATATTTTGTTGTATTTGAAAATTTTTCAATAATTTTGTCATTTAAAATAATTACCCTACTTTTTAAAGTTCAAACTTAAAAATGTAATATTTATCTTTAAGTTTGAGATGCAATGTTAATAAAATTTCAAATCTTGAGTTAAAAGTTATATAGCTTGACAAGTTTAAAGGTCACAAGATTCATTTTCTTTCTATAAAATTTTAAAGATTCACACAGCTCCAATGCTAAAAGTGCTTTAGGTAGAAAGAAAATATAAGCAATATTTACTTTGGATGCATTCTTAACCACATTTTAAGTACAAAACAAAAAAAAATTTAAAAATATTTTTTTAAAAAAGGAAGAATTGTGACGAGACAAACTATAATTAAACAATGGTCGAACAATTGGATGAACAGTAAAAAGAATGAGTGTCATCAGATGTAAAAAAATATAGTTTCTCGTATATTAGTTTATTACTTTCTTTTGAATCTTTTAAAACCTTTTTCAACTTATTTCAACGAAAATCCATCTTCTCTTCTCTTCCATGACTTCCCTGTTTATATCCTTTTCTTTCCTCTCACTCTTTCTCTTCTGTCTTCAAGGTCAAACTCATATTCCCTCTAATTCTTTCTTTCTACCCATGACCAGTTTTAATGGAAGCTTGGCATAAGTTTATTGTTTTTTAATATTTGGTCCATTGAAGGCTTCTTCTATTCTCAATGAGTTTCAACATTATTCCTCCAATCTTCTTTGGTTTTTGAGAGCCGCTAATTTAAGGTAAGGATTTGCTTGATTCCAATATATAATATTATATATATTCACAAAAATCTGTCCCTTCAATTTTGATTTTTTGAAATCTTAATGATGTAGGTTGGGTTGAAGAAGCTTATACCTTTAACTTTTCATTCTCTCTTTAATCCTTTTCATGTTTTTATTCATCATTCAGTAGCATTATATTTTGGTCTCTTTAATTTTTAATATAGAATATAGTTGGGGTTGGACGAAAAATAGGACCTGAAAAAAGGGAGTGACAGTGACCTGCAACAAGATGGGAATTGTAGTTTTGGATCCTAATTTTTTTCGTCAACCAACCTCTATTTTGAAATTTGGTGAAAAGGATAATATTATAACTTTTGAATGGATATGAGTATTTTTAGAACGATACATTTTTTTTTTTTAATTTAGTTTTGGATAGCTAATCATAATTTGCTATTTTTCTATGTGATGGAAGAGTTGTGCTTATGATACGAAAACTCTATTGACTTGGTATTAGAAACATTTTCAGGATTAGAGCCTTAATTCTCAATCAATAAAATTCCCAAATCAAATCAATTTCAAACCTAAATATTTGGTTAGACACGGATTACCTCAAGATCAAAGCTCTTAAGACAAAAATGTTTGACCCAGGATTTAAATACTCCACAAGATATAATGATCAATTGAATTGCAAAATTCAAGAGCTCTCTTAGCTAACTTGAAAGAAATAACGTGACCAAAATTCATCCATTCTAAAACTGTCCAACACAATCTAATGGCAATACTTTATATAGCCTCCTAGTAAAAATACTAAAATTTCATCAAAATTATTAAATAAAACATAAATAATAATTTGATGCGCTAGACGGCTCATATCAACTCCACTCAAATATTACTTAATATAGCGCCTTAAACTAAAGTAGAAGTAGGATCTTCCAAATCAATTTACTAAAGCGATTATAACTCTGATCAAGTATATGGTTCGTATATCTCACAGTCACAAAATGTAGAGACTAATTTGGAATTAATGATATAGTTTGATCTCGTAATTTCTCTAACCTAGAATGTAACTATAGTTTAGACAAAACAATAGAACTTAAAATGAGTGTGACAATGACCTACTACTCTGAAACATTTACGAAAAGTTAAGAGTAACTGTATCTTTGAAGGAATATGACTATTTGGAAAACGATAGAATTCAGAATGAAAGGGTTCGCTTTGACCGTTAAGAGTAGGTAACCCGTTCCATGTGTCTTTGTTTCTATTGCATTCTATCTCATCGTATCAAATTCTGTTCTGCTCCTTTGTTCCACAGTCTGGGTCTATTTATAACTAGCCAATTAAGAATTCTCAGATGTACTAGTACTAGCAAGTGCATCTTTGATGCAGTCATCGATTTTCCCGAGAGGTCACAACACTTTGAGATATTGTTTTCTGTTTTAGCTCCAAAGTAAAACAAAAGTATCTTCAAAACCAATTTATATAAGTATAACTGTGTGTGTCATCGAAGATGGTATTTGTTATAGTTGTTATTGAAAATGGTTGTCAAGTTTGACTTGAGAAGGTGATCACTAAAGTGCATTAGGATGAGTTGGCTAAAATAACCATGTCATTCATCAACCTTTAAAGTTTGGATCAAATATTCAGTTTAATTTTTACCGAGTCAACCTAATTCGTAATGGTGAGCCGAACTAACCGTCCGTAACCTAAGATGTCAGTAGTTTGATTATTGTTAAAGAATCACATCAAGTTCTTGTTTCTCTTCCGAACTTTCTTATCCAAGCCAAACAAAACCTCGATAAATCCCCACTCTTGTTGCTTATGTCGCTTCTTCCCACTCCTCACTCTACCAAATTCATACTCTTCATTGCCTAAAATCAGCAATGCCCTTTCAGATTCATACCAATTTGTAAGGACTCGAGAACTCCGCTCGAACCCCTATGATTGACATTGGAGAAATCTCCTCTAAACCCTATTCTACTATCATCCTCTGAATCAATTTCCAATGCCACAATCCCACTCCGTCGAAGTGACTCGGCTAAATCCCGCTGGAGCTGAAGAGGAATTTTCTTGAACCATTCAACCCCCACTCGTGTTCTTCACCTTCCGGTAACCGATGACTACTTCTTTACCATTCACTTCACCATTAATCTCCGTATTTTCGCCCAGAAAGACCCTTTTCTCGCTCAAGCTTAATCGGCCTTCCATTACTCAGAGTAAACAGTCTCTTCACTTGTCGAGTTCATGTGTAAATGTTCGCCATTTCAATTATTTTAAACATGTTTTCTCTACTTCTCGGATCTTTCGTACTGTCACTCGAAGTTCGTCAAATGGGTTTCTCGAAGATGACGAGATTCTCCCCTCTTTTGAGGAGAAGCCGGTTAAAGTTGTGCTGTTGGTTCTGTTTTGGGCATCTCTATCCCTTGCTTGGTTTGCTGCTTCTGGGGATGCCAAAGCTGCTGCTGATTCTATCAGAGCTTCGAATTTTGGCTTAAAGATCGCCAGCGCATTGCAGAGCTCAGGCTGGTCTCCTGAGGCTGTAGTATTTGCCCTTGCTACGCTTCCTGTAATTGAGCTCCGTGGGGCCATTCCTGTTGGTTACTGGTTGCATCTGAAGCCTGTAGCTCTAACCGTTCTATCCGTACTTGGGTGAGTTTTCAAAAATTAACTTCATTTTAGATTCTACACGTTCTCCCAATCTGATACTATCTTTTAAGATTAACGAATCTGCATTTGGTTTACTAAACACAATATTTCTCAACTGCCACTCCCTCTTGTGTTTCTGTAATTTTCATTTACATGGACATCAATGTTTTAAATTTAATACAAGGTGAAAGTTTCAGTTCAAATAAACAAGTAGTAATAGAATAGATTACTACAAGCTCATGCTTTATTGGTATTAAAACTGTATGTGGGCCTTTATGCTTTTCGAGGAATAGATGGTAAGTTCCATTGATGTGGAGATTTCAAACCTCAGTGTGTTCCCATGTAGACACAATCCACAATCCTCCTATGATTCAATGAAGGCCTAAATCTAGAAGTATAAGCCAAGTCCTTTAGACATTGATGGATGTTTGAAGTGAACTTTGAAATGGTTCATAAGGTTTTTGGACTAGTGAATGATGAATTTCTTTGGTCTCCTATCTTAATTTTAGTAACCACGAACTCTTCTGCATGAGTGGTTCTTAAAGTCTGATTAGATGAAATAAATAAATTGTGGGATTCAAACTGCAGGAACATGGTTCCTGTACCATTTATCATACTCTATTTGAGGAAATTTGCAACTTTCCTAGCGGGAAGGAATGCTTCTGCCTCTCAATTCCTCGATATGTTATTCAAGAGGGCCAAAGAGAAAGCTGCACCTGTTGAAGAGTTTCAGTGGCTTGGTCTAATGCTATTTGTGGCCGTACCTTTCCCTGGAACAGGAGCTTGGACTGGTGCCATAATAGCTTCCATCTTAGATATGCCATTCTGGTCAGGTGTCTCTGCAAATTTCTTTGGTGTTGTAGTGGCAGGGCTTCTGGTCAATTTGTTGGTGAATCTTGGTCTGAAGGAGGCCATTGTCACTGGAGTTATTCTTTTCATTATATCAACTTTCATGTGGAGCATTCTTCGACTGATAAGAAAAGCTTTCAGAAAATGAATTAATAGAAAAGGTTACGTATTTCTACGTCTAGTGACAATGAACCAGGTCGTGTCTGATCTTAGTCTGAATATCTTGACTTAAGACTTGTTACTTGTTAGTTTAAGTTGCAACTCTGATCAATTGATTACTCACTGTTTAAACGTGTGGAGATGATTAACTGTAGATAAGTTTGTCTTGTGAACATGTTCAGAAGAGAAACCATCCGCAAACAACTTTCATTTTTCATACTGAGCTGAGAAATGTTGTGTAAATGCTGGTGTTATAATTGTTATTTGCATGTGTAGAATTGTGAATCTTGTTCTTAAGATGTCAGTAGGAGCAAAATATAGTTGAGCTTCAAAGATTGCAAAATCATACTAGAATATTGTGGTCTGGTTTGATTTGCCAACAAGCACAGACATTTCTTTAGTTGGGGAACAAAAGTGGCAAGAAACTGAACCACCCAACACCATGGATTTGCCTTAAACTGCAATAATATATGATTGTTGACTACTTCTGTAATGATTGATGTGGGTTCACCAATCCAAGCATATTTCAATGGTTGATATGGGCTCACGAGTTGGCTCTTTGGCGTCTGTACTATGTGGCTCTGATCTTATTCTTGGGCTTGTCTTCCATTTTGTTGCATGTGTTTTTTGCTGCTGCATATCATGGGATTGCTTGTACTGCTCCAAAATGAAAGATACTGTGTCAATTTGGTTTGTATTCTCATTGCCTTAGGATATCTTCCACTATTTTGAGTTGTTCCCAGTTTTTGTTTTTGTACTTAGAGATAATAAAGGTTGGGTTTTTTTTTTTTTTGGCCTGTACAGATATGGTGCTTTGTTCTCCAAACTAAAATTTCATAGAGCTGTTTGTGACACCAACTAAAAGTTGGTGGAGTGAGTTATTATATAGCCCACTCTATGTTTAGGGCAACAAATATAATAGTGGTGTGTATAACTATTTATAATCGACAATTAAGTATAGTAAATACTATTTTAAAACTCTCTTTGCTACAGTATTTATTATTTGTCACTCATCCTCTATTTTTTTTTCTATGTTACAGTGTTTACTATTTTCTACCCAAGTAAAAATAATCTACACTCAAAATACAAACTATCATAACCTAAATTAAAATAGTCTATATCTTAAACACTAACTATTATAACCCACCGACTATTATAACTCAAATTATAATAACTACTGATTATAATAATCAATTCAATGCTTCAAACGACCCCATAGAATTTCCTTTTTGGTTTCACTGCCCTTTCTGATCAGTGTCAATCTTCTAAGTTGGGTATTGCTTTCTTCACAAATCCTCTTAAATATCTTGTTGCTCTCTTCTAATGTTGCATACATTTTTTGTTACCGGGTACTTTCGGTAGGTATTTTCATAATTTCCCTTTTCTTAGGAGATATTCGACACCAAGCCTCGAAGTTTTTATGATAAGGACTAGATATTTTTAGTGAAATTCTCCAAAACCTTAGGTTCAAATGCATCAATTCCCGTCTCTTGAAGTTAGCTTTTGTCTTTAGGACAGGCAAAAACTTTCTCAAGAATTAATGTGAGTCACTATAATCATGAAAACAGTGGTAGAATAGTTTAATCATATAGTTGAAGTTGTTATACGTTATTTTCTTCCTTCAAGTTGCTATAAATTATTTGGACTCTCATCGACACATGAATTCTTTAATACATTTAATAACACTCCTTCAATGATAATCGACCATTGATACTGATAATTTAAATGAATATGACAAAATTAAGGCTTTTAAAATAAAAGAGAAGACCACACAAACTTGAACATTTCATTTGATTAAAAAAACCTCCTAACTAATTTCAATGTTCTAAACATCAACCAACCTTCTTAAACAAAGTCAGCTAGGTAGATTAACTTTTTGTATTTTCTTTGAAATTACTCTCAGAAAATTACAGGACATTCAGTTTGATACACAAACCCCATCCTATTGCAAGAAAAATACAGGTTGCATTTATCTTTATACAACTCACCAAATTATTTAATCATAATTTGCTACGTGACAAATTTGTATTATTTTAAAAAAAAAACATTTTAATTAATCTTTATATGCATTTATTCACAAATTAAAAACCAAATCATAAAAAAGTTCGACAACATCATTACCAACTGATTGCGATGGACAAAACTACTAAATAACATGTGCCAAATTCTACCGCCTCCATTCCAACAGTAAAGATCTTCAAATCCCATCCTTGCCAGGTGTCTCCAATTACTCGCACGTGCACAATTTCTTAATCAAATAATAACTCAATTTCTTTAAACAAAACAAAATAAAATAAAATAAAAGCTTTCAGTCAATATGTTCCTGTTTCTTTAGCAGAAAAAACACCAATCTTTTAAAACCCCCCAAATGAATGGCTCAAGCAATTGTTACGTCACTGAAATGATCTCTACACGAATTTTAAGAACAAATTTCGGTAAGAGAAGGACGTGACCGAATATAGACCATAAGAGTCTGAGCTGCCATTGTCCACAAAAAGAGATTTTTTTTCCCTTAACCTTTTCTTTCATGGACGGTGATGGCTCCTTCAATCAGATTAAGGAACTGCTTTGGAAGTTCATTGCTGAGACAAAAAGGTTAATATCAAACTCAAACATATCAATAATGGAAGGTGGGAGCTGTCAGTGTCCATGAACAAGCAATGGGAGATGCCCCAAAAGTCATTTTGGCTTGTTCAAAAGCTTTTGACATCTGGGGCCATTCACAAATTAGACTTTTTACCTGCAAATTTTGACATTTTCACTTGCAACGTGATACATTAAGCTCATTAATTAGTGAAAACATTTCGTAAGGTCTTGGATGTATGATTGCATTTGAAATTCTGTGTATGATTGCTATTTTGTATTATGAATATTTCTCTCTAATAAAATTATTTGCTTCTGAACTATGGACTAGCTAACACGCCGTTAGTAAACCACGTAAATCTTTACGATGATTTTTAATGTTTACATTTTCTGTTTATTTTTTATTGTCGATTCTTAACATACCTTCACATGAAATAACATTGAAAAATCTGTTGAAATGCCTTGAAATCTAAGTTGTATTCGTATTTAAGTTACTCTTAAATCAACAATGAACCCAAAAAGGAAAGAAACCAATGAAAAATACTATAAAGGATAATACTAATTAGGAATAGATTCTAATTTACTTTAACACTTGCATTATTTACAATTTTAATCCGAAGATTAAGTGAAGTGCGCTATATAAACTCTTTAGTTATACTGTCACTTGTCACTTCTTATATGTGTAATTTTTGTATTGAAAATATAACCTGTTCATATATTTCATTCGAATCAGAAAGTTGGGTTCTTTAACTGTTTATCGATCTTGGGTTTTGCCAAAGTATTAACTTTTTTTCCCTTTTCATCTGCTTTTTGCAGTATGATATGCTTTGTGTAAATGTTTACTTTTTTCTTCTGTTTACTTGCAGAAGATTTTCTATGTTATTTCTTTGTCAAAAGGGATCTCTTTTGCTCGTTTTGAAGTGGAAAGAATTTAGAATAATCACTCAAAATGACAGTAAATGAAGTGATATTCATCACTTGCACTCATTTATTACTAATCATCAGTACACCAAAACATTTTACTGAGAATTATACTTCATATCAATAAGACCAGAAGCAGAGAGATTGATTTTCAACTGCATTACTAAGAATATTAAAGGAATCCATGAGCTCATTGGCAGAAAGTTCATCTTCTAGTTTCCCTAAGTAGCCTAATTCATCTTCTTCTTCTTGCAAGAAATTGCCTGACTTTGATTGGTTTTCCCTGGTGGGGCTCTCAGAATAAAAACCATCACTTTTGCTTGAACTTAGGCTACCTTCTTCCTGTCTGTATGACCCTAATTGCACCTTGTACAAAATTTCAGCCATTGTCTTTGTATTTGCTTTTCCAAGTTCTGTGACTGATGAATCCATGGCTTCAACTTCAACTGGTTCAAAAGAATTCTTCTTCTTCTCACTAGCAGCCCATTTATCTCTTAGTTGATCAACCTAGTAGAAAGCCATGTGAGTTTGAGATGACTTTTAATAAAAATGGTTTTAAGTGGAACACATTTTTTCGGAGTTGATCCCGCTAGTAGAAAACGTTGTAAAGTGAGATTGAGATGACTTTTGATAAAAGTGGTTTTATAATGTGATACATTTTCTCTGGGTTGATCCACATCTTAGAGAACGTCGTTAAAGTAAGTTTGAGATGACTTTTGATAAAAGTGGTTTTAAAATGGAACACATTTTCTCTAAGTTGATCCACCTAGTAGAAAACATCTTAAAGTGAGTTTGAGATGATTTTGATAAAAGTGCTTTCAAAATGGAACACATTTTCTCTAAGTTGATCCACTCAGTAGAAATCGTTTTGAAGTAAGTTTGAGATGACTTTTGATAAAAGTTGTCTTTGAGTAAAATACATCCTAATGTACTTTTAGTCGTATATTGTCGGGAGTGACAATGTTGAAATTCACTTCTTAATATACCTTTAATCGTTTAAAATCAATGATGATGGTATCAAAAACGCGAAAAGTGTAAAATAAAACATTAAGTTGATTTTGAATCATTAAAGTGAAATTTGGAAAATTTCAAAATCACTAATAAACCTACCTCTAAGTTTTGGAATGCAAACACAAAGTGGATAATGAATGAGAATGGGACTGAAACTAAACGACAATGAAGATAAAATCTAAACAGATCTGAAGTTTTAAATGCATAAACAGAGTCCATACCTCTGCTTTCAGTTCTTGATTCACCTTGAGAAGACTGTCAAAATCATTCTTAAGCTTATCATATTCAACACTCAAAGATTCATAATCACTCTCAATTCTTTTGGTTTTGGATCGAGCTCTTCGATTCTGAAACCAAACTGCAACTTGACGAGGCCGCAAACCAATCTCCTCAGCAATTTGAACTTTCCTCTCATGTTCAAGCTTGATCTCATCATTAAAATTCTTCTCAAGCAACCGAACTTGATCCACTGTGAGCCTTCTTTTCTTTCCACCTTGGTTTCCTTCTCCTTTCATGGAAGAGCAAAAATCAGACACCAAAAAACAGGGGAGAGAAGAAGCTTCAGCTTTTGGTAGAAAATGGGTTGTTTCAGAATCCATAATTGGGAAACGGGTACATTTGGGATTCTGAAATGAGGCTAAAAAGTCCAAGCTTTTAGCTTTTTTTTGGTTGAACAAGTGAGAAAAATGGAGGTCTGAAATGAAGGAATGTGTGTGGATTGGTATGATAATGTGGAAAGTTTTAGGGATGGAGAGAGAGAGATCACACTCATCAACTCATGCAAATTATATAAACAAGTGTTGCAAAAACATAAGGACAAAGATGGAGGAAAAAGCTAAGTTGCAGAAGTTTGGTGAGTTGGCTTGCTTATAGACATAGACGGGCAGAGAGAAGAGGAGAGAGATATTTGAATTTTTGCTGTCTACAAGAAAACAATGCCCCTCGTGTTAAAATTACACCAAAAGAATGCGAGAAAAATTATATAAGATTCAAATTAGGTTAAATTACAAAAGTAACCTAAAAAAATATACATATAAGTTTCAATATTATCTTTTCAACTTCTATTAACTATTCAAAATTATCATTGTAGTATGGATTTTTTAAATACTTCTTACAAAAACTGACACCTGATCGGTGTGGTAGTGATCTAGGATGAAAATTTGGATCGCCATATTATTTTAGATCATTATCACATCATTTCATGTTTTGGTTTATATCTAAAATTATAAAGAATTTCTATTTTAAGTATAGTTTTGAAACATTTATAAAAATTTTTGGGTAATATTGCAACTTTTAAGGCATAAAGGTATTTTTGAAAAACAAGAGTCAATGTTTAGGGAAATTTTCTATAATTTAGCCTTCAAATTACGAGTTTATCCCATTTCTTTTTAAGTATGTCGTTGATGAGACTTTTAGATTATGTCTAATATAATAGATACCTAAACTTTAAAAGATTTATATATGTATTTTTTTAAAAAAAATCATTTTTAAACCTATTACATATGTGAGACTTAGAAAATGTAGAATAAGTTAAGACTACATTAGATACAAAATTTAAATTATAGACAACTTCGAAAATTTGGAATTAAAATATTGAACACTTTAAAGTTCAAAACCTATTAAATAAAATTTAAATACATGTAATGGATTCTTTAACATTTAAATAAAGACAACTTCAAAAATTCAAGGACCAAACTTTTTTAATAGACATTTCTACAATTTCTACAATCGTATTATATTTTTCAGATACCAGATTCTTGTCCTTATCAAGTTGACATAGAGTATAAGTTGTATTCTCACAACAATATTAAATCATTGTAACTTAAAGTCTAGAACATACTTGAAAATCTTAAATCTTAAATTTTAAGATGAAATCCATCTAACTATCAAAATCTAGAGATTAAATTCGTAATTTAACCTCCATTTTTTTTTCTTTAAGAGTGCTTTGGCTATTTATACTATCCCTACACTTCAATCATATGATTTTGATATCTTATCATGAATGCTGGCCTTGGTCCCTCCCATTGACATTAAGTGGCAGTTCATTAATAATATATGAACTGTTAAAGCAGCAATCACAAAACAATGGGCCCAAAGGCTATCTTTTACTTGCTCCCAAGAATGGACTGCATTACATGATGTCTAAAAACTTGATGGATGGAGCCAAATTATATAGCACAAGGGCCACCTAATTTTTAAAAAAGTATTTTTCAATGGCTTTATAGAACAGAGCCAATCTCTTTTACAAGAGTCTAGAAATTTGTTGCAAAAAATTTGATTTACACTGTGGAAGCGAAAAAAAGACTGTGACTTTGTGTTATACCATCCCACTGCCTTTGATTTTAAATCACTAAAGATTGTGGAATATTGGCTAACTTTATGTTAACATCAAAAGAAAAGGAAAAAGAAAAGCAAAACAACTACTTTCCATATTACTTTTGCTTTTTCTTCTTGACCGATCTTGATTGAGTGCGAAACAACTATCACCAAAATGTATAAACTTGCTTCTTCTATTAAAGACTACTTTTTTTTTCTCTCTTCTTCATAGAGTTTAGTATGTTAATTATGTTAGAAATTAGAATTATAGAGCCTAATTCAACAATAGATACAAAATTATAATAAGTTTTTTTAGTGTAAAATTGTAGTATAAAAGTTGGAGAAATTTAGGACCGGTTTTGGTAAACAATCTAGATTATGTTTTATGTATTCATCCATCTGAATTTTTCTTTTGAAAATTTTTTAAAAAAAATTTTGTGATCTAATTAAATAATGCACATTATGAAAAACAACATTTTTATATTTTCAATATATCTCGATTTTGAATTTAAAATTTTAAAACATAGAATTATATTTAAAAAGATTAAGTATAGTATTTTATTTAATAAACTCAACTGATTTTTGTTAAATTAAAATATGTATTATAAATTAGGCTAATTGTTTTAAATGAACATAAGTCTCGGAAATATTTTCAAATATACCAAAACGTCAATTTCTATCAATGAAAAATTTGCCTAGCACAGATTGATAATAACATTTTATTATATTTATAAATAAGTTGAATCATTTTTCTAGATTTCAAAACAACCATATAAATTATATAATATTACAAAGTAATTAGTAATTATACAAAAACCTTAATATAAAGTATATTCATTATTTAATTAACAAGTTTGTATTAACCTTAGTGGTAATTGCAACTAGTCTCATGATTATAATATAGTATAAAAAATAATTATTTAAATTGAAATCTAACCTTTATATCTACTACCAAACACGTGTCTAAAGAAATAGACTTTGTTTTCATTCAATTTCTTATTTCAAATTTATGTTTTCAAGTTGCCTATCAAACAAATTCTTAAACCCCGTTTAGAAATTGTTTAGTTTTTTAAAATCTAGCTTAAAACTACTACTTTAACCTATAAATTTCTTTGTTTTATTATTCACTTTCCACTAATGTTTTCACAAACCAGACCAAAATTTGAAAACTAAGAAAACGTAGGCTTCGTTTGATAACCATTTTGTTTTTTATTTTTGGTTTTTGAAAATGAAGTTTATTTCCTCTTCATTTCTTATAATAATTTGTATATTTCTTAAGTACAATAGTTGAGTTCATAGCCAAATTCCAAAAACAATTGTTTTAGTTTTCAAAATTTGGCTTGATCTTTTAAACCATTTGAGAAAAAGGAATAACAAATGAAGATATTTAGAGGTGGAAGTAATGTTTATAGACATAATTTTCAAAAACAAAAAGTCAAAACTAATGCCTCGTTTGGTAACTATTTGGTTTTTTATTTTTGTTTTTGAAAATTAAGCATATTTCATTCACGTTTCTTACAATGATTTGCATATTTCTTTAGTATAGTAGTTGAATTCTTAGTCAAATTCCAAAAACAAAAACATTTTGAAAGTTATTTTTTTTAGTTCTTAAATTTTGGTTTGGGTTTTTAAAACATTGGTGAAGAGTAGTTAACAAATGAAAAAATTTGGAGGTAGAAGTAATGTCCATAAGCTTAATTTTCAAAAACAAAAATAAAAAACAAAATAATTACCAATCGGAGCCTAAATGATTATTAAACGAGGCATAGTTTTCAATTTTTTTAAAAAAATTTGATTAAAAATTAAGTGTTTCCTTAAATAATATGAAAATCATAATATAGAATTCAGGAGAAAAGAAACATGAATTTCATCCTTAATATTTTGGTGTTCGTACGAAGGAAGGGTGCATTAAGAAAGCAAGCATTGTGGTAGGAGAGGATTTTTGTCAAATCAATAACTTGATTTTTATTGATTTTAAAATTTCAACTTGAAATTAAATAGAGGAAGGCCATATAAATTATCAAGCGTGTTATGTTATCTTCAATTTGATTTGATTTGTTTTTTTCAAAAAAATAAATAATTGATTTGATTTGTATTTTTAATTTGATGAAAGACAAACCAAGAAAATATAAAAAAGAACTTAACTATAGACCTTTCATTATAATGAGTTATTGTAAGATAGGGCTACCACTTCAAACTTTTCATAGCATTAGAGGAAAAGTACAAAGAAAATCAAAAGAATATTCCATAAATCCATAAAGGAAAGGAAGATCTCATATTGTTAGGAGTGTTGATTATTCTTACATTTGTTGTTTTGATTTTTGTTTTACTTTATATGTACTCTTTTAGTATGATAAAATATCATGTATACATAATAATGAATAAAAATAGTGTTTAAGTCAACTTGGATCGTCAAATCGAGAATAACTCAATAAACATTCGAGTGTGCTAGAAACTCGTGGTTCGAATTTTCCTACCTAAATTGTATTAAAAGAAAAAATTAATTCTGATTAATTTTTCTAGTTTAGAAATCTATTTCTAAGATGTCTGATGTTTAATTGAGTTATACTAATAAATTTCAGTTTCAAAATTAATTTGAAGCAAGTTAAAAATATATATCAATATTTCTTTATATTTTTTTTATATTACAAATAATTTTCACTGTTAAACTACTTTTTGTAATATATGTATATTTTTCTAATTTCGAGAAAAAAAAACCTTCTAAAATGACAAAATCAATTAAAATTTATGGTCTAAAGTATGAATTGTATTAGGATAATCCAAATATAATATAATTGATTATTGACTAAAATAACGGAGGTTTGAATCTAAATTGAATTCTTCTCCTCCATTTATACAGTAATATTATAATAATCTGAAATGGAGAACATATTATTATCTTATTATTTAAAGAAAAAACATGTTTAGTGCTCAGCAATTTAATAATCTAAAATGCTTAACCAAACCCCATTAAATCTTACAAACCTTTCACTCTTGAAGCTAAGAAATTTTAAACTACAAAAATTAAATCATTATATAATGCATTAAAACTTAACAAATAAGTTCTCGTTTAGTAACCATTTAGATTTTGCTTTATAACTATTTTGTTTTTTATTTTTGTTTTAAAAATTAAGTTTATAGGCACTACTTCCACCTTCAAATTTCTTCCATTATTATTTACTTTTCACCAATGGTTTAAAAAACCAAATCAAATTTTAAGAACTAAAAAAAGTAGCTTTCAATTTTTTTTTTTGTTTTTTAAATTTGGTTAACAATTCAGCTATTGTTGTAAGAAATGTAAATGAAATAAGCTTAATTTTAAAAAAACAAGAACAAAAAACTAAATAGTTATCAAACGAGATTTTAGTTTTTTGTTTTTGTTTTTGAAAATTAAGTCTATTTCTTCCACAATTTTTACAATAATTTTGCATCTTTCTAAAGTACAATGGTTGAATTCTTATCCAAATTCAAAAAACAAAAACAACTCTTTGAAAGCTTTTTTTTTTAGTTCTTAAAATTCGGCTTGGTTTTTTAAACCATTGATAAAAAGTAGATAATAAATGAAAAAATTTAGAGATAGAAGTAGTGTCCATAGGTTTAATTTTCAAAAACAAAAACAAAAAACAAAATAGTTGAAAAACGAGGCCTAAACAATTATAATTTTAGCCAAAGTTAATTTAGCTCAACGACAATTGACATGTATTTCTTCCCTTGAATTTCTCTTCCATACAAGGGATGTGAACTAGGGTTAGGAAGCCCTCGCTCTTTCCGGCGCCCTTTCCGGAGTTTGTGTTCCGCCGGACTACTTTCATATTAGAGTATAAAGTAAACATGAACTCCGGAAAGGGCGAGGGCTTCCTAGAGACTAGATATCTCATTGCCATCATCATTGTACAACAATACAGTTACAATTTAAACTACATTAATTTTTCTTAGTTTAGCAATTTGTAAAAATCAGTTGAATAATGTTGAAATTGACAACTAAATCCACAAAATTGATAGAAAAATAATTAGATACTATATTTTATGGGACAAACATGTCTTTTCCTAAACTAACCTGAGCTAAAATGACATAATGTATAATGAAAAAAGTTTATAGTACTACAAATAAGGATAGAAATTTTCTTAGAATTATCAACTTCGAGTAAGATATTTGATTCCCCACTCCATATATTGTTTGAAAAAATGTGTCTTTTTGTAAAACGGAAAAATATGAGATTTTTATATAGATGGACCTTAAAGATAAAAATTAGCCCAAGGTTTAAAAATTAATGAATTGTGGTCTTTTGTTTGCATCAACATCATGTGAAATTACTGTTTTTACCCAAGAATGCACACGTCAAGATTTTTGCTCTAGCTCTTTCTATCCCCTTCTCAATTTGCTTTTCAATGGTCCTAAATCTTCTCGCTTCTCGCTTCTGGCTCCTTCTAATCTTCTTAATTCGCTTTTCTTATAGTAAGAAATCTTAAAGTGTTAATTTTATATGATGTTGAAGAATAAAATTCCATTATTTTTAAATTTAGGGCTAATTTTCATTTGGCCAAGGAAAGGCCTATTGGTCGGTGGGCACAATTATGATTTGCTCCCTGCCATTAAAACAAAGCATTTCTCTCCCAAACCATTGGTTTTTTCGGTTTTGTTCTCGCTTTGCTCCACACAGTCAAAAAAGATATATCAGATGGTTGTGATTGCTGCATTTGGACTATTCCTACTTTGATTAGTACTTATGAGCAGCTTACGGAACGTAGTAAAGCACCCAACAATTGCTTTGATCGATTCCTTTATCATGCTCAAAGATCTCAAACAAATCCACACCCAATTGCTCATTAATGACCTTTCGAATGATGGGCAACTTTTAAGTCAATTTGTTGCATCCATTGCCCTAAAATACCCCACCAATCTATTGTATTCTAATCAAATTTTGGACCAATGTGCCGACCCAACCTTATTTGCCTTAAACTCCATGATCAGAGCCTATTCCAAAAGCTTGACCCCACACAAAAGCTCCCAGTTTTACAACAAATTTCTCCAATCCAATGATGTTATGTTACCAGACAATTACACTTTCAATTTTCTAGTTCGAACTTGCGCCTAATTGTCTGGTTGTGAAGTGGGTCCAACTATTTATGGTGCACCTATCACCATGGTTTTGAATTTGACCCACATGCTCAAAGTGGGTTAATCTTTATGTATGCTAAAATGGGTTGTTTGAGTTCATGTTATCGTGTGTTTTAATTAGTTTAGGAGCTAGATATAATCTGTCTGACGGCTATGGTGAGTGCTTGCGCCAAACGCGGTGATACTAATTTTGCACGAGACCTGTTCGTAATGCCTCAGAGGGATTCTATGTCATAGAATTTTATGATTGCTGGTTATGCACAAAGGGGGCAATCAAGGGAAACTTTGAATCTGTTAGCTTATGCAAATGGATGGTTTCAAGGTTAATGAGGTGTATATGGTTTTGGTTTTAACATCCTGCACTCACTTGGGTGCACTAGACCAAGGAAGATGGGCACGTGTGTCACGGTCATGCTTGTCCAGGGCCTGTTACACGTGGCCGCATGCCCAATCTGACCCCCTTTTATCATGCTTTCATGCTATGTATTTCATTAGTTAAGTTAGTTTGCTTTCCTTGTACTTTTGTTGTAAGTGACTGCTCGCCTTTTTGCATATGCAAGGGTGCTAATTGGCTTTTTGTTCAAAATGCACTATATGAGGATAAGACTAACCATCACTTCCCCATACCTAGATTACTATGTTATAAAGCCGTTGTTGTTGCTCATTACTTTCTAGCCTACTACAATCTCTCTCTTCTCTATTCATACATTCAAAAATGCTTGCGAAAACCTTTTTCTCCAAACCCATTTTCTAAAAATGTTTTCCCTAAAACAAAGATGGAGGTTGCGAGAGGCACCCGATGTGTCATTGGCGTTCTGTATTTGAATTGGCTGACTTGTTTGTGAGTGGAAACAAGTGCCGCACAATCACTAAGGGAAGCTTTCGAAAGTGCGATTGTGACAGTTAGTATCATAGCCAAGTCAGCTCACAGGAGGAAAATTCAGTAAACATGTCGGCAACAAAGAACTTGAACAAGTCCCATGTGGACAGGCTAGTAGAGATGGAAGAAAAAATGCTCTACTTGAGGGAAGTCCCTGATAGTATTCGTTTCTTGGAAACTCGATTGCAAGAAGTTGCCGAGAAAGTCGATAGAATTGATGCGCTAGTTGGCCACTTAGACGGGTTACCCATCAGAGAACAGATGATGAGGGTGGAGACCCTACAGACAAAAGCTACACGATCCGGCAGTTTTGAGTGTGGGGATAGCTCAACGGGCTCTGTTGCCCACATAGAGGAGTACGTTGAAGAGTTGGACGACTCCCAGAAAGCAATAATTTAGATGGTAACTGATCTATCAAAAGATTTTTTATCGGCCTTTAACATCTTCAAAGCCGAGATTGTGGATGTGACTGCGAGAGTGAATCTCACCATCTGAGCTGTAGGAAACCAGGCCCTATTTGAGGGAGTAATTCAAGTGAGCAGGATAAAGATTCTGGAACCAAAACCCTTCTGTAGGGTGTGGGAGGCGAAGGCTATAGAGAACTTTATCTTCGACCTTGAGCAATATTTCAAGGCGATGAACACCGTGACAAAGGAGTCAAAAGTCTCGCTAGCGAACATGCATCTAAATGAGGATGCAAAACTGTGGTGGAGATCACGATTTGTGGGCATGCAAGAAGGGCGTTGTATGATAGATACCTAGGATAAATTGAAACAAGAACTTCGTTCGCAGTTCTTTCCTGAGAATGTTGAGATTTTAGCCCGACGAAAACTCTGAGAGTTGAGACATACGGGCAACATCCGAGATTATGTGAAGCAATTTGCGGGACTTATGTTAGACATACATGAAATGTCTGAGAAAGACAAAGTTTTCTGTTTTGTCGAAGGGTTGAAACCATGGGCAAAGTCGAAGCTGTATGAACAGAGAGTACAAGACCTCTCTTTTGCCTATGCGGTAGCGGAACGATCATATGACCTTAGCACAGACTCTCAAGATGCGAGGAAGCAGCCAACTTTTTCAAATGGTGTGAATAAAAATAGTCGTTCAAGCCCTCCCAGACCTGGGAGAGGAGATAAGAACACCGGGGAAGGGGGGGACTGTAAGCCTTTCCAACCGAGATCAGGGAACAATTGGTGAGGGCCGCCACAACAGTATAAGAGCTACAATTGTCCACTTTCCTGCTTCATATGTAGAGGACCACACAGAGCGGGCGAATGTTCGAATCGAACTTCTTTTAATGCCTTCCAAACCACGTTGGCTATAAGCTCAAAAGACTAGGCTGAGAAAGGCGAAGCTAAAATTAAGTCGGCCATAGAGAGTGAAAATCCCAGGATGGGGCCATTGAAATTCTTGTATGCACTCCAAAAGAAGATGAGAGAGATGAAGAAGCCGTTGGAGAGAGAACTCATGTATGTGGATGCTTAGGTTAACCAGAGATTGGCTAAGAGCACCATGGTCGACTCTAGGGCAACCCACAACTTCATGACTGAAACAGAGGCCCGTCGTCTGAACTTAACCTGGGAAGAGACGCAGGGAAGATGAAATTCATGAACTCTGCGGCCTTGCCTATTACGATAATAGCGAAGAGAATGCCAGTGAAGTTATGGGACTGGAAAGGCCTCGTTGACTTTGTAATTGTTAAGATGGACGATTTTGGCATAGTGTTGGGGATGGAATTTTTACTCGAACACAAAGTTATACCAATGCCCCTCGCCAAGTGCCTAGTAATTGCTGAA
Source organism: Benincasa hispida (assembly GCF_027475165.1). NCBI lineage: Eukaryota > Viridiplantae > Streptophyta > Magnoliopsida > Cucurbitales > Cucurbitaceae > Benincasa > Benincasa hispida. The sequence continues at coordinate 55,285,633 of NC_143484.1, read as the reverse complement.
TCTATGCCTACCATAGTTCAAACCAGTATTAAACAGCCGAATGGTGCAAGAATGATCTCAACCCTCCAACCGAAAAGAGGCCTTGCCCACGATGAACCCATGTTCAAGGCCATTCCGATTGAATCAATCGAGACTGTAGAAGAGAAAGTCCCCAGAGACATCCTGTGTGTCCTAGAAGAGGATTGTGATGTTACGCCCGATAGTTTGCACAAATCTTTGCCTCTATAGAGGGGAAATGACCATGAAATCGAGCTACTACTAGGGGTGAAGCCGCTCGCCAAGAATGCATGTCGTATGGTCCCACTAGAGTTAGCCGAACTCCGAAAGCAGTTAGACGAGCTGTTGGATACAGGGTTTATTAGACCAGCAAAAGCCCCTTATGGGGCTCCAGTGTTGTTTCAAAAGAAGAAAGATGGAAGCCTTCGGCTATGCATTGACTATCGAGCTTTGAACAAGTTCATTGTTTGTAACAAGTACCCCCTTTCCATCATCACAAACTTATTTGATCGGCTTCACGGCGTTAGATATTTCTCGATGGACTTATGGTTGGGGTACTATCAGGTTCGAATTGTTGAAGGAGACGAACCAAAGACGACCTGCGTTACGAGGTATGGGGCCTTCGAATTTCTCGTGATGCCGTTTGGCCTCACCAATGCTCCGGTAACTTTCTATACACTGATGAATCAGGTGTTTCATGAATACCTCGACAAATTTGTCGTAGTATATCTGGACGATATCGTGGTCTACAGTACCTCAATGGAAGATCATCGATACCATCTCCAACTAGTCTTCGAAAAATTGAGAAAGAACCAGCTATACGTAAATAGAGAGAAGTGCTTCTTTGCTCACGAGCGCATAAATTTCCTTGGCCACGTGATTGAATGTGGTCGAATAGGCATGGAAGAGGGTAAGGTTTCTACTATCAGAGATTGGAAGGTGCCCACGTCCGTGACTCCTGGAGTTAAGACAATTACTATAGGCGGTTCGTAGAAGGATTCTCCAAAAGAGTAGGACCATTGACCGGGTTGTTAAAGAAAGATAATCATTGGAGTTGGACTCTTGAATGTCAAGCCGCCTTCGAGGGCTTGAAGAAAGTGATGATTGAAGGATCGGTCCTCGGGATTTCCAACATGTCCAAACCTTTTGAAGTTGAGATAGATGCTTTTGACTTTACGTTGGGTGGTGTTCTTCTTCAAGACGAACACCTCATCGCGTATGAGAGTAGAAAACTAAATGAGGCGGAGCGAAGGTATGCAGCCTCCGAGAAAGAGATGTTGGCAGTAGTTCATTGCCTGAGGGCCTGAAGACAGTATCTCTTAGAGGCCAAATTCGTGGTCAAAATAGATAATAGCTCCATTTGCCACTTTTTTAATCAGCCGAAATTATCGTCAAAGCAGGCACGATGGCAGGTGTCTTTGGCAGAATTTGATTTCCAGTTTGAACATAGACTGGGGAAAAGCAATCAAGCGGTTGACGCCCTTAGCCGAAAGAGTGAGCATGCGGCCCTGGGTATGCTCGCGCATCTGAAAGCAAGTACGTTGAGTGGAACAGTGCGTGAAACTATCAAAGCACACTTGGAAAATGATACATCGATTCAAGCCATTATGCAGTTGGCCAAAGAAGAGAAGACACACCAGTTTTGGGTTGAAGATGACCTACTATACACTAAGGGAAACTACCTCTACATTCCCCGATCGGGAGCTACGAAGATCGCTAATGAAAGAGTAACACGACACACCATGGGCAGGACATAATGGTTGGCAGAGAACGTATGCGCTATTAAAACATGGTTACTATTGGTCGAGCCTTCGAGACGATGTCATGCAATTTACCAAGACTTTCTTTCTCTGCCAATAAGATAAAGTCAAAAGGGCGAAATTAGCGGGTCTGCTGGAGCCCCTACTTGTGCCTTTTAGACTGTGAGAGAGTGTGTCCCTCGACTTCATCACCCACTTACCCAAAGTTGGAGAGTTTGAATCGATCCTTGTTATCATTGATCGATTCTCAAAATATGCCACATTTATCCCAATGCCAAAGATGTGTACAATTGTGATGACTGCCCAATTGTTTTTCAAATACGTGGGGGAGAATGTCATGGTCATGCTTGTCCAACACCTGTTGCCCATGGTCGCATGCCCAATCCAACCCCTTTTTATCATGCTTTCATGTTATGTATTTCATTAGTTAAGTTAGTTTTCTTTCCTTGTACTTTTATTGTAAGAGGCCGCTCGCATGTTATGTATTTCATTAGTTAAGTTAGTTTTCTTTCCTTGTACTTTTATTGTAAGAGACCGCTCGCCCTTTTGCATATGCAAGGGTATCAGTTGGCTTTTTGTTCAGAATGCACTATATGGGGATAAGACTAACCATCACTTCCCCATACCCAGTGTAGTATATTATAAAGCCGTTGTTGTTCCTCATTGCTTTCTAACCTACTATAATCTTTCTCTTCTCTATTCATACATTCAAATATTCTTGCGAAAACCTTTTTCTCCAAACCTGTTTTCTAAAATCTTTTTCCCTAAAACGAGGATGGAGGTTGCGAGAGGCACCCGGTGTGTCATCGACGTTTCGTATTTGAATTGGTTGGCTTGTTTGTGAGCAGAAACAAGTGTCGCACAATCGTTAAGGGAAGCTTTTGAAAGTACGATTGTGACACATGCTTATATAGAATGGAACAAGATTCAGATGACTGTCAATCTGGGTACTATACTTGTTGATATGTATTTCAAATGTGAAAGTGTTGATAAGGCCATGGTGGTATTTTGGCAAATGAATGAAAAGAATGTTTATAGCTGAAGTAGTGCCAAAGGTGGACTTGCCATAAATGGTTATGGCTAGAGGTGTCTTAAATTGTTTTTACTTTATAAAATGAGAAGGAATTAACCCTAATGAAATCACATTCATTCCTGTTCTTAGATGTGGTAGTGTGGTTGGATTCATCGACGAAAGTCGTTCACATTTCAACTCAATGAAAAGAGACCATGGCATTGAACCGCACCTCAAGCACTATGGTCGAAAAGGGTGAATAGATGAGTCTCTAAACTTCATCACCACCAAGCCTTTTAAGCCACATGCGGGTGCTTGGGGAGCTTTGCTCAATGCCTATTCGATTCATCAATGAAGATCGTTCATATTTCGACTCAATGATGTAGGTCCACATCTTTGTAGATCTACATCATTCCCAATGAGTAGGATATCATCCAGATATAACACGAAGAAAGTTAGTGAACTATTGATGATCTTCTTGTAGACACAATGTTCATCAACATTTTGGTTAAAGCCATAAAACTTGATCGTAATATCAAATCTTATATTTCAAAGATCGAGATACTTGTTTCAATCCATAAATGGATCGATTAAGCTTGCAAATCATTTGCTCTTAACCTTGTTTAATGATGGATTAATCATGAAAACAAGTGAGATAGTTTGCAACCTATAGGTTTTACCTCATCAAGTTGATTTATAAGATTTCAGACCGAATAGAAGTACATAGACTCTATTTCGAGATCCATGGTCTTAACCCATTCATCTCGGTCCACATCATTCATTGCCTGGTTATAGGTAAATGGATCCTCAATGTCGTCATTTGATATGATGGTTAGAGCTTCTGTAACGAGTAGGTGGATTTAGAACCTTCCCACTATGTTGAGGCATCCTCAATCGTTGAAGTGGATGTGCTTAACTAGATGAATCAACATCAATAACTTTTGTTGATGTACTAACCTCTTCAACAACTCTTGTTGAAGTTTAGTTTTACTGGAAAGCTCATTCAACACGATTTTACTGTGCGGTTTATGCTCCTTGATGTGGTCCTCTTTAAAAAATATATTCTTTGTCAACACAAATACTTTATTTTTTTAGGATCATAGAAGAAACCACCTCTCGTTTCCTTAGGATAGCCTACAAATAGGCATAATTTTGAACAAGGTTCCAATTTCTTTGGATTTGCCTCAAGCACGTGTGCTGGACAACCCAAAATTCTGAAATGTTATAAATTACCTTTATGACCTCTCCATAATTCTAAAGGAGTGTCAAAAATGCTTTTGGATGGAACATTGTTCAAAATATGAACTACAGTCATTACTGCATAACCCTAAGACGAATCAGGTAACTAAGCATAACTCATCATAGATTGAACCATGTCTAACAAGGTTCTATTTCTCCTTTATGATACACCGTTTTGCTGAGGTGTACCAGGCGCTGAGAGTTGGGATGTGATTCCATGTTCTATCATATAATTCTAGAATTTTAAATCCATAAACTCTCCACCTCAATCTGATCAAAGTGTTTTAATAGTTTTACCTGATGAATTCTCAACTTCAGCCTTATACTCCTTGAATTTTTCAAGAGTTTCAAACTTGTGTTGCATTAGGTAAAGATACCTATATCTTGAATAATCATCTATGAAATATTCAAACCCTCCTCTTTCCTTAACATTTATAGAACCACATAAGTCTAAATGTACAAGTTCTAAGGACTCTTTGACTCTATATCCTTTTCCAGTAAAAAGGTCTGTTTATCATTTTTCCTTCAAGGCATGACTCACAAACAGCTAAAAAGTTTTCTTTTAACTCGCTTTGAAGTGCACTCTTAACCAACCTGTCAATCCTATTAAGATTTATATGACCTAATCTTAGATGCCAAAGATGAACATTTTCTCTAAGAGAAATCTTTTGTCTTTTATGTTGAGTTCTTGTAGTTTTGAACATTTTAGTATTTAGAAGTGCTTTAGATGCTAACGGCCTTAGCACATATAATTACTCTTTAAGCTTGCAAAACAAATACTAACACAATTTTTATAAATAAACACTTTATTTATATAAAAAGAAACAGTGTATTGATGATATAATAGACTTTGTACAGAAACTAGGTTTCTTTTCAAACCAGAAACCATATAAACATTCTTTAAAAGAAGAAAAGACTTTTTAAAGAGTAATTTTATGTTATTGTCATTACTAAGACGAAATGCCATGTTCCAACCTGCATAGTCATCTCGTCAGTTTCGAGCAGCTATTAGGAACTAATTCCCTGAAAAGTAGAACAAATGTGATTAGTGGCCCCTGAATCAATTATCCAGGCCGAATCATCATTTCCACTAAACAAGTTTCTAAAACTAGTAAATCATATTACCTTGCTTGACCTTCTTTTTCTCTATCGAAGACTTGGAATAGTTTCGTTTCTAATGTCCCTTTTGATTGAAGTGGAAGCAATTTCCTTTGGCAACCTTGGCCTTCTTGCCTTTATGAGTTGCAGTAGGATTAGCTTTATTGTCCTGACCTCCCTTCTTCTTCTACTACTTCTTGGTGCCAGAGAAAGAAGGTACAAACTTTGTCCCAAAGGTCGAACCTCTGTGGAACTTCCTAGAAGAAGTGACTATTGAGGATGAGGCCCTAAACTCTCGTTGGGTCTTGTAGTTTGTAAACAAAGTATTGAACAAACGCTTCTGATGTAATAATATATGATATTTTTCTTCACTATTGTCTATGGAACATTGGATGTTTTAATTACGTTACCACAAACAAATAAACTAAGATCCTTGGTTGTTGTTGTAACTTAAGCATGTATATAGAGACATACAGGTGGATCATGTCTTAAGTGATAACCAAAATAGTCTGTAGTATATGGATATAGGAGGGATATCTTGTCCTGGTAATGCTACGGATGCGACCTATTTTTAGAATAGTTACAAGTGTTGTGACTTACTACAGATGGTCTGATTCTGATAATTCATGTGGAGACATGTGAGCGGGGTGTTCTATACAAAGGAGTTTGTATAAGACCGAACCACGAAAGGTTACAGTCTCGTTATATAACGCCGTTCATGATAGATACTTCACTTCACTAGGATGACCATAGGTAACATGACCTTAATCCTGAGTGAGTTGGGAACTTCTGCCTTTGAGGACAGTCCTTTGATTTGCACAGGTGCGAATAGCTAGATCGCCGACTCAAATCTACACATAGTAGGACTATGTTGTATTGTTCATTAGAGGGATTAATGGTACTTCAGGAGTTAGATGTAACTATAGGGGCAAAATGATAAATTGACCCAACTATACTTACGAGCATCTGTGAAGGGTTACGTACTGTTGATTGGTTATATTCGATGGACTAGAAATATATCTGTGGTGAGAAGAGTGTAGTTGTTGGTCTTTAGTGGAATGCCTAGTAGTTAACGGATGGCAGATTTCGTGGCTAAAAAGTTTAATCTGCTATTCACGTACCATTGGAGCTTCGAGCCATAGGTCCATAAGGTCCCCTTGATAGCTCAATGGATTCAAGTTGAGAATCAGTTTTTGGGTCAGTTTGAAGTGTTCAAAATGACAAGAGGGAGTTCGATTATATATGATATGATTGAACTGATCAATTATATATGATATGGTTGACATGATGTATGAGATACATTAATTGGAGGAAACGGATATAAATATGATTTATATCTAGTGAAGGAGAAAAAGAACTATGGTTCATATGTTGCATATGATGTGATATTAAACCATAGGTTATAAATATAATATGATTATATTTATTTTTTAATTTAACAATTATGGGATAATTGTTGGCGGTTTTTTCTCCATAATCGAATGAGATAGTAGAAGGTTGCATTAAGTTTTTGTAACTGAAGGATAAAATGAAAATAGTTTTCATTTTGCAAGATATCATAAACTCGCTCACCGATTGAGTACACTACCTATCTCCTAGCAAACTGAGAGCATACACGACAGCTCAAAGTTTACTAAACAATCATGGACACGCACACACATTTCCTAAACGGTCGCATAGAATTACCTAAACGATCGTCTAGCTTTTTCTAAGTGATCGTGCACTCGAGCGTTTTACTATACATCATCAATATGATCAGTCCCAGTTTACTACACGATCGTGTACCTTTACCTAAACGATCAAGCATCTGTCTATACGATAGACTTCCGATATCTTTCACTTGCTTGGTTGTGGTAAACGGTCGTACCTTCCTCCTTCTCTGTACCAAATCCAACAAAGCCCACACCTCCTAGATTCTCACTCCAAGAATACCGAGGTTTCCGAGTGGTTGTGTCCTCCATTGTTGCCTTGTTCGTGAGGAGTTCGTTCGTGGGTAGACGACAACGAGATTTAGTGGATGATTGGTTTGGCTTGCACACCGACAGTGGGAGGTGCAGTCCTTTGACAAGAGCGAGATTTTAATGCGAAGAAAAGTCTTTCAACTGGTATGTATCTTATTCTCTTTGTTATTTAAAGTTCAAAGCATGTTGTAATTTGTTGTTAAATGCATAACTAATATGTTTGATTGTGAATGTGGTAATTCTGTCACAATGAGTTTGGAACGATCTTGCTTCCGCTCAGATGTGCTATTTGATAAGAGTTCCTTCAGTGGCAACATTTGCCTCTCCCTTCTGGCCCTTGAATTGCATCAAAGACTTGAAAGTCTATGGTGTTGGGATGTATGCCCTAAGCCTTGTAATATATATTAGTTCAATCAATGGTTGATTAGTTTCATGTAACTTATGCAATAATCCATTAAACTAAAATCCAAGGTTATCTGATGTAACTTAAACATATATGTGGAAACATACAGATGAATCATGTTTAAGTGATAACCTAAATGGTATATAGTATATGGATAAGGTTGGGTGCCTTATCCTAGTAACACTACTGATACGACCTATTTTGTAAATGTTTTAATTGTTATAAAATGTTACAAATGATATGATCCTAATCATTCATATGGAGACATGTGAGCGGGGGTGTCTTATATAAAGTGTTTGTATAAGATCGGACTACGAAATGTTGAGTCTCTCTTTATAACACTGTTACTAGAAGGGACTCACTTTTCACTAGGATGACCATGGGTGACTTGACCTTAATCCTGAGTGAGTTGTGAACTTCTACCTATGAGGGCAGTCCTTTGATCTGTATGGGTGAGAGTGGCCAGTTTTGCCAACTCATTATGTCTATCATTTTGGGGATTTGTCGAATTGGGGAGCTGGGAACACCACTACACAGGAATGAATTCAATCATTTCCTAATGTTAGAGTATGAAGAAAAATAGCTCCCTTAAGGGTTGGTTTCGAAACTTGAACAATGAGACACCTCATCCTCTCATGGCTCGAAAGGGGTTAAGTCATAATTGGACTATGACTAATTGTTCATTAGAGGGATCAATGGTACTTAAGAAGTTAGATGTAACTACAGGGATAAAACGATAATTTGACCCAGCTGTATTTACGAGCAATTAGTGATGGTTCAACGCACTGTTGATTGGTTATATCCAATGGACATAGAAATATATCTGTAGTGTGAAGAGTGCAACTGTTGGTCTTTAGTGGAATGACCGACAATTAATGAATGTTGATCAATTTGATTAAAGAGTTCAATCAATTAGTCTCGTATCATTGGAGCTACAATCTATAGGTCTGTAAGGTCCCCTCGTTAGCTCAAGGACTAATGAGAATAAAATTAATTTTGATTTAATTTGAATTGTTCAAATTATTTAAAGGGAATTAATTGTATAAGATATAATTAAATAATTTATATAGATACAATATAAAATATAGTGTATGTTGATACATTATATATATAATTTGATGAAAGAAATAAATATTTGAATATGATTCAAATATTAATTATATGAATATGATTCATATAAAAACTATATGTTTAAATTTATTTAGTTTTATGAGAGAAATAAATATTTGAATATGATTTAATGAATATGATTCATATAAAAACTATATATCAAAACTAATGTGAAAATGATTCATATTTAATCTATATAGTTTGATGAGAAAGGTCGTTATTTAAATGTGATTGAATTATTATTTATATGAATGTGATTCATATGACATATAACCTATAGTTTTTATATGAGATATAATATATATATATATATATATATATATATATATATTAAATTTAAATTTTGAATTTGAATTTAATTCTTTCAAAATTAATTAAATAAAGGGGAGGGAGCTATAAGTCCCTCCTCACTTAATGACCCATTCTCACATAACAAAAGATGGTGAGGAAAGAAAATGTTCTCTCTCTCTTTGATTTTCCTTCTCTCTAGGTTCTGTAGAAAAGTATGATAGAAAATTCTCTAAATTTTTCTCATTCCCCCTTGCCAAAATTGAGTGTAAGCTCACACCTTTACATGATTCTCGTCCCTGAGAATAACAAGGAAGACTTCGTGGTGTGTTCTGTTCATCCCGTATAGTGTGTTTGTGGTGCTGAATGTGGGAGATCAAGAGGAGATCGGACAAGTTCGTACTTTGGAGAGGAAACATGAAGATATAGATCTTCAAAAGTATGCTTTTCTTAATCCCTTCTCCTTTCGGTATTTCAAGTAGTAAGCATGCTTAATTGATATGTTTATTACATTTCCGTCGTCTCTGGATTATTATTGTTCTGTAAAACGAAATTAAAAACAATGGCATCCAATTACTTTCACTGCAAGGTATTCAAATTTCCTTCAATAGTATCAGAGCTAGGTTGAGTCTTTAAATTTCATTTTTGAACCTTATTTCAAGATTATTGGTGGGTGTATGGTCTGCATTGTGAATGTATGTTTTCGGTTTTGCACATTAGATTTTTCGAAATTGGTCTAGAATTTACTGCTTTAAAGGTATTTTTCCCAGTGTTTTGGGCATTTAAATTCTTGTAATCGAGTCTATAATTGTCCATGTTGTTCATAATGTGGTTTTGGCTTCGATTTGGAGATTTTTGGAGCAAGAACGGAGCAAATTGGATGAACGGGCGAAACAGAGTAGACTTTCTACCTTATAACGTCATAGTGTGGCCCAATGCTACGACAACATAAAAGCCAGCATCGCAACTCTGGTAACAAAGCGTTGTGATGCTCCATATGGTCAAGAATCCTTCAGGTCATGGGTTCTTAAGCCTCCCCAGCGGTTTCAAAGCAATTTTTTCGTTTTTAATTATTAATTATTAATAATTAATAATTTATTTTTACATTAATTAAATTAATATAAGTGTTATATTAATCTAATTAATGTTTAGGATGCCAATTTTGATCAAATGTTGCTTTTATATTTTTATTATACATGTGATGTATGATTATTTATTGTATTGCATAGTATATGCCATATAGTATAAAATTCTCACTATAGGATAAATATTATTTCATGCATCATTCTAATATAAATGTTATATTATATACTTGCATGTTTTAATTAAATATGCCTATGCATCATATTTAATATAATTGTTTTATTATATGATTGCATGCATTTATAACATATCCATGCATTATTTTATATTATAAGTGTTATAATATATAGTTTCGGATGATGGATGATTGTTAAACTTTTTTCATTACTTTATTATATAAATCTTATGTATAATGTAATGAAAATGAAGATGCATGGAGCATAACACTACTTTAGTAAAATTATAATTGTTAAAATTTTCTTTTAAAGTATATCATTAGATGCATGTTTAGGTTTTAATAATTTCATTAATTCTTTATAAATGTTATAAGTTTAATGAAATTAGAATTAAAATCTATACTAAAGAGTTGTATGCAAACATAGGATAAATTAATTTTAAATGATTTAAAATTAATTTCATTTAGACCCATGTTAATAATATTTCTAATACGATTAGAAATAGATTTAATCTTTTAATTTCCATTTAATAGGATAAATTTAGATTAAATAAAAGATTAAATTTATAATATAATTGTCTATAAGGGACTTTTGTCTAAGGAAAGTTCTGGGGTATTTAAGCTGATAGAAATGGAAAATCCCTACTTGGGAACCAACCTGAAAGATAAATTAGAAAATAATGTTATAAGCATGCAATAAATTATTAGTTTTATTAAAGTGTTTGATAAATAAGAATCATATATTGTTAAACTATCCAATATAAGAGTTATATTGGGTCAAGTTAACAATTCACTTAGATAAATTTGTTAGCCTAATTTACCTAAGTAATGAACCCTCATTTGTAAAACACTCAGTGAGAGGAAAATGATGTATATGATTCTTCAATTTCCTCTTCTTGTTTCTCCCTAAATAGTTCATACCGTAAGGTCTATGCTCGGCTTCGAGATACCTTTGCTTGTCTCCCCTGACAGATGGTGTTTGCATAGATCAATATCAAGGTGAATGGAGAGAGTGTTTATAGTAGGTGGGAGATGGAAGTGTGTCAACACATCCCACGATCTTCTTCATTGGTTTGCAGTAAACTTTCATACTCGACCTCGAGACACCATTACTCGTGTCTCCCTACGGATGGTGTTTGCATGAGATTTTACTCAAACTCCAGAAATGGATAGGATTGCTTTAGTTTTTGCTGCATTCGGATTTTCTCTATGGTTGGCTCATTGAGGCGGAACCCTGAAGTCTAAAATGAAGGATTACACTTACGAGAAATTGTTAAGCGAGTTAATAATTTTTTTACCAGACTATGGTAACTAAATATTATTAGAATAAAAGTTATTCTAATATAATATTTGGTTGAGAATGTCTCAATTCAGTGAAGGAGTACCTGACTACCCTACGGTGGCTTTTATTCTAACTTACTAGAGTATCATAGCAATAGAAATTTTGAATTAATAAATGAGATTCATATTAAATTTCTTGGGTTCATATTTTAATTTCTATGCTGAATTAGAATAGATAATAGTTTGCATATAGTCAATTAACATGTCGTTACATCTCAAAAGTTTTATTTTTGATTACTGATATAAGTCAAAGGATTTCATAAATATGTTACTTCGAAATGTCATCAACCATCTTGGCTGTGTAATTTTGTCTTTTATTTGGAAAATTTTCTAAAAAAGGATTTGTTGCTGATTGATGCGATGCACAAGCGTCCGCAATCGAAGTAATAAATCTCAAATAGGGTATCGTCCTCAGGGACCGCATGAGCGAAATTTTCCTAAATGTAGCTATAACAATTCTTTGCTAATTTTATAAAGGCAACCCAAAAGATGAATTTTATCTATAACTATGACTAATGAAAACTCAATCACACATGCAAGAACAAATTCAGAGCAAAATGATTCCAAGGTGTTGTTTCATTTAAGGAATATAGTGAATATGACATGAAATTGATTGAAATTAATAGATTGAGGCTAGAAGTTCTAAAATCAGGAAATCCTCTCTCGAGCTCAAACCCTCTTAATAACTACCCATCAACCTGAATCTTTTCTATCGCTTGAATAGTTACAGCATTAAGATCCTTCAACCGCACCCCTTATTATTCTAAATTCATTCTCATGGAATTTCGAATAACAATCTAAACTATTGAGTCCATCGAATTAAACTCTCTCTCTCGACATCTAATTAACTTAGGTTCATTCAATGAATGTCCAGTTAATTAAAAGTATTAAACACAAATAATTTAGGAATCCATGCAAAATCAATCAACTGTAAATTCTGTATTCAAAGTAACATTCCCTAAAATCCACAAACACCCTAGAATAATAGAGTTTAGCCACACATGATTCCGATAACAAAATTCCACAAATATTCAATCATTAAAACAAAAAGTAATTTAACGTAGAAGAATGATCTCTCTTCAATAGGTCTGAATCCCAATCACGATCTCCTTGACTCTCGCCACAAATCTCGCGTTGTTCTTCAACAAAATAGCACAATCACAATCAATATTCCTCTCACGAACAACCCAAAGATGATCTTGGATCAACTCTTAACCGAAATCTCGAGTCTTCCACAAAAAATGATCGGAACTATTATAATTCGGCTCTTGTATGGACTAAAATCGCTTAAAATCGGCTCTGCCTCTTTTTCCCTTTTTTCTTGCGGCGCAACACTATTATTTATAATATGCTCGTAGCGTTGCAATGCTGGCGTCATGCCAACTGCGCGTAAAAGTCGTAGCGTTACAACGCTGCCTTGTTCCAAATTTCTCTAAGGTCTACAACGTCAAGGAGCAGTGTTGCAACGCTCAGCCAACGCTAGCTCCTCCGTATTGCTTTCCAAACTTGCATCTTTTCTTGATCTTGGGTCCTTGATTTCTTCCTAATTCCATAGTCAACCTGTAATTGCTCAAAATTGGAGTTTTGCCTCGGGTTTTTGCTCATTTTCACACAAATGCTCCTGATGCTTGACTTCCTAAATAACTCAATAAACCATATCAAACCAAACAAAAACTAGCAATAGTAATTCAAAATTTGAAAGTAATAAAAGCACTTTTTAGATGCTTTTCACCGATTCATGAAGTGTTCATGAATAATTCTTTGTAGTAATAGCTTACTTTTATTGTCTAGATAATAGGTGATGCGTTTGGATTACAAGATAAAATCATGATGAAACATGTTGTATGTTGGAGAAATGAGAAGCTATATGACCTCTAAAGTTAAGTATTTTCGGAGTCCAAGAAAATCATAATGATTAGAGCTAATGAGGGAAATATTTCCAAATTAGTTTGGAATGCCACTTGATGAGGAATTTTAGAAATACCTCATATGAAAGAAAAATAAGAATAAGTAAATTTGTTTACTAAGTTCTTGATGGAGAATACATATTCACACCTTAATAGTTGAATAATGATTCACTATTAGAATTTTTATTCATTACAATTAGATTGTAAATCTTGGCGCATACTTCATTAAGTGGAATAGTTCTACTAGTTGACAACGGAAAGCTCATCTCAATTAAAGTAGTGGGAGACATTAAAATGTTTATTTATGCTGAAAACGACACTTTTATCATCATAAGAGAAATTCAATTTCAACAAACTTTTTTACTAAATATTTCATAGGGTATGAATAAATTTAGTAATAAGACATGTTTTCAAAAGTTGTTTTGAAAATATGTTCAACTTTGAACAAAAATATATTTTTCTGTGTTAGAGGATAACACATCTGCTTGCTAAACTGAGAGAGTATAAGGATTAATGAATCCAGAAATAAATAAAGATTCTATTCTCCTAAAGGGATACATGTCTTTGGCTTTTAAATGACACTTATAGGTAATTTTTTAAGAGTTAGAGTTAAATTATTTTTACCTGTTAAAAGTCTTGTTTCTCATGCAAGTGTGTCATTAACACCTTATTAGATAAGGTTACTTAACCATTGTTAGACTTTCTTATTATGACCCAGGTGGTCTTGTGGTTGAAAGGATAAGTCTGACTTCGTAAATAAGTCATTAATATGATTGATGAGTGTTTATGAATAAATGTATTTTATTCTAATGAAACTTAAGTCTTATTTTCGTTGAAATTTTTAAAAGAAATTAGGCTAAAGTTTGAGTCATTTAGGCAAGCGTATTGTGACATTATGATCTGATCATAATGATTAGTACAGGATATTCGTTGTACTAAGCCTAATTAATAGAGATGAGATGAGATCTCAACTTCGAGCATTAGGTACAATTTGGATGAAATTGTGCAGTAGCAGGAGAAATATGGCCTTGTTCAACTTGGTACATTTTTAAGTACTTTGTTAAACATAATCCTAATCATTTAAAATTACACTGATGCTTGTTGGGTTTTATGTCCTAAAACTCGTGATAAATAAACAATGGAATTTATTATGAAAGTTCAATAAGGTGTTATTGAATAGATGTTTTGCTTGATAGAAATCCAATAAACCTGAAAGTCCCTTGACTATTGGATGAGTACTTGAACTTTATATGGAGACATAAAGATGGACCAGGTTCGAGTAAATAGTCAAAATGGTCTATAGTATATGAATAAGATAGGTACCTGATTCTAGTAACACTATTGCATGCGGCCTGCTCTGTAGTTGTTACGAGGAAGTGTAAAGTGCTACAAACGAAGTGATCCTAATTCGTTCATGTTGGGACATGAGAAGTGGGGGTGTCCTTGTGCAAAAGGGTTTGTACAAGGTCGGACCACGAAATTAGTCACTCTTACTTTATAACGTTGTTTACTGTTTAAGACTGACTATTTCAAAGTGATGACCTAGGTAACTTGACCTTAATCCTAGGCTAACTATGAACTCCTGTTTATTTGGAATTATCCTTATATTTGCATAGGTGAGGGTTGGCTCAACAGCGCCGGCTCAATAAACCTCTCATTTCAGGGGTAAGACTGGATAGATAGTTGGGGACATAGGGTGCAAGATAGAATTCACTTCTACCCGCTTTTAGGGATAGTAGAGAGGTTATTCCCTTAAGTGCTGATTCTGGGTCGTGAACAAGGGACCAAACCCTCTCACTGGCCCGGAAGCAACTCAGTTTTGTAGGTCATAATCTGGAGCCCATGATCTGTAGGTCCACAAGGTTTCCCTACTAGCTCGGAAATGGATTGCTCTAGAGTAGTGTGATAAGTTAATTTGAAATATTTAAATTAAAGTCAAAACGGAATTGAAGAATATATATTTAAATATAATTTAAATATATGAAGATGGATTTGTGTAAAATTAATTTAATCTTAGATATTAAATTAATTAGAATTATTTAAATTGTTTAAATAATTATTTATTAATTTTATTAATTTTATTAAAAAATTAATTTATGAAATTAATTTGTAATATTAATAAATTTTGATTTTAGAAATGAAATATGATTTTAAACTCAAAATTTGATTTTGGAAATAGAAAAATACACAAATGAAAAAATTGGATTTTTCCAACTTCATCTTCAACTAGCTCACAAAGAACCCACCATCTTCAAGCTTCATTTACTCCAAGCATGAGCTACATCCCATGCAACAAATCTCTTTGCATGATAGTCTCCAATATATTGAAGAGATTGGGGTGAAGTTAAAGGATTGCAATCGATAGAATTTTAGCTGAAAATTCAGGTAGAAGAAGGTGTTCTTCATTGGGTTATTGCAGTGAGTATTCTCCAAGTTCCCTTTGATTCCAACTTATTTTGAGTCACACAACTCAGAATAGTAGAGAAGATCTTGTGGTGTTCTGCATAAAGATTTGGAGGAATTAGCAGCTGGAAATCAAGATTTCAATGGGTCTTCAAAGGTATGTCTTGAAACCCATTAAATTCTGCTTGAGCATGCTTTCATTTCTGCCAAAATTATTCAATTAGAGTGCTTATCGATACTCGTCGCTTCCGTTGCGTGCTGGTACCGTTCCAACAATGCTTGGCTCCACTGAGGATATGCAATGGGGACTACATTTTTTAACGTTATTTCCTCCAAAATGTTTACGAAACTGTTGGGGTTGATGTTCTAAATCTCATAGGGTCCTATAATATAAAAAAATTATTTATTTAATAAAATATGAGATGTTTTATTTGACATTGTTGGGTTTTATATCCTAAAACTCATGGTTTATAAACTATAAACTTATTTTGTTATCAATAAAAATGTTATTAAGGCTTATTCAATAAAGTTGTTATTGAATGTATGAATTGCTCATTTCGTTTTAGAAAGAACATAGATCCAATAAACTAAGATCTATGGCTATTTTATGAATACTTGGAATTTATGTAGTGACATAAAAGTGGACCAAGTTCGAGTAGATAGCCAAAATGGTCTATATAATACGGATAAGGCTGGGCACCTTATCCTGGAGACACTATAGGATGCGGCCCACTTTGTATTTAGTAAAATAATGTGATCCTGAATCGTTCATGTGGAGACATGCGAGTACGGGCATCATGTGCAAAGAGTTTGTATAAGACTGAACTAAAAAAATAAGTCAGTCTTACTTTATAACGTTGTTTAGTGTCTAAGGCTGACTATTTCAAAGTGATGATCTAGGTAACTTGACCTTAAACTAAGCTAACTATAAACTTCTATTTTTTCGGAATTATCCTTAGATTTGCATAGGTGAGGGTTGTCTCGATAGTGTTAACTCAATAAGCCTCTCATTTCAAGGGTAAGATAAGGTAGATAACTGGGGACACAGGGTGCAAGATGTAATTCACTCCTACCTGCTTTTAAGGATAGTTGTCACACCTCCTCCCTAGCCTTAGCCCCCAAGACCTGGAAGGGAGCGTGAGGGTACACCAGTAGTATTCTAAGACAATATTTCAATTTAATGTTTCCCCCCTTATCTATTAAAGATTTCAACATGTTTACTCTATCTAACTTTCATACACATAGTTCAATTTCCTATATTCTTTATTACATGTTCCGAGCCATGCCCTGAGAATTTACCAAGTCCTGGTGTGTTGGTAATTAGTAGACTCCTTCCTGAACGCTCCGCTTTGCTACCTGTTGGGGGGGGGGGGTGGATATACGAAAACATTTGGAAGAGTGTGAGGTACTAAGCCCAATGAGTGGTTCTTTTAGAATAATAATCACTTTACAAAACATATTTTTGGGAAATCAATCACATAATCACAATTCCAGTATTATTTATACATGATCATGTGTACATTCATTCAATTATCAACCTCCAGTTCCATGCTATACGTGGCACGCTCATATCATGGACACATTATCAATCACATACAACTTTTTATGGAAACTTTCCTATAACCCACTTCTCCCGCCAATGTGCACATCGACAATTATTTTCCTGCTAGTCATGCTTATGTACTTGACTATATTTCCCGCCGGTCGTCACTGGCTATTATTTTTCGACGACCGAGGCCGACTATATTTTCCTGCCAAGCGCCTTTTATTAAGCATGTTAACTTATGTAATCTGGGTATAATCTCAGTTTTCATAGCAATTTCATAAACAATATCATGGAAACAACATAATCATCATAAGCATGCATTTGGCACTTACATATGCATTTATCCATATATTAACACATAAAACTAAGTAAACACTCACCGTACGCAAGTTTTTCCACTAAAAATCACTTTGAGAATACCTCTTTGAGAATTCCTCCATATCAATGGAAATTCCTCTATTAATATTTGTTATATCAATAAATAATGTCAAACTAGCCAAAATACTATTATATAATGAAAACACCAGCTTACCCTACTCCAATTTAGCCAAAATACCAAAATTAGCCTCTTTAGAGGTTATTTGGACCGTGGTAGGCAGATGGGCGTTGAGCAATAGGCAGGGTGGGCGTGCTGTGTCACACAGGGGACCGTTGCGTCTAGGCGTGCATTAGTCGTGATGCACCGCACGGGGGAGGCTGCTGCGCTGGACTGGCGCGCGGGATTCGTCGAACGAGGTGCGCGCGGACGGAAGAACGCAGCGCTGTGTGTGCGCAGGGTGTGGGCTGGCTGTGCGTCCGGCTGACTCAATGCCTCACCAACGCAACCTTGCTTCTTTTAATCTCCAATCAACTTGGCAGCCTAATAACTCAAACGTAACTGTCTAAATATGCTCTCAACACACGATTTAAGTGATGGTATGAATGAATTCCCCTTTCCCAACCCCTCTATTTAAAGCCATTTCAAACTCACCCCATGTTGACAACACAACTTTCATTTGTCTCACTTTGGAGTTACCAACACTTAGTCTACCCAGCCTAGCCTTTGCCTAGCCTTGAGTTGTTCTCATTTCAGCTTGCCAGCCAAAATCTCCTTTTTTGCATGAAATCTTCTTCACCCACCTCCTACTTGGGGTGATAAGATTTCAATTGTATGAAATCTCCTTTAGTCACCTCCTACTAGAATTTTATGTGATCCTCCTTTTGCCACTTAAATTACTTAAATACTTCACATATTTCTCTACTTAAATTGTTTAAGACTTATACTCGTATACTCTTGGCATTCTCCCTTGAAGTTTTCTATTAATTAGCCATACCTTTTATCCTTAATGCATAGCAATTCACCCTTCCTTCATCAAAGTCCCACTTAGCCAACGCATGAGTTGGTCATCACCAACGCATAGGGTGGTCGTTCACCCTCGACGCATGGCTTGCTAGGTGTGCTTGCTCGGCCTACTAAGCGTGGACGCATGGTGCTGACCATCGACGCATGGCCGCATAGACACTCTCGGCCGCGTAGGCATGTCTCGCCGCATAGGCGTGCGCTTGGCATAGCACATCAACGCATGGCTGCTCGAAAGACTCGATAGTGCTTCGACGCATAGGATGGCTTGCCTGCTTGCCCGTTCGATGCATAGGCCAGGCGCTTGGCATACACTATCGACGCATAGCTGCACGCTTGGTATACACCATCAATGCATGGGCTGCGCGCTCGGCATACACCATCGACGCATGGGCTGCGCGCTTGGCGCATGGCTTGTACGCTTGTCCTCGACGCATGGCCTGCGCATCTAGCATGCTCACTCGATGCATGCTTGTTGCCCGTGTCTGCATGGCTCATGTATGTCTTTGTGTTGGTTGTATTTAACCCTTAGCCATTTTTTTCAAGTCTTCTTGCTTCCATCCTTCATGCCTTCTTGCGTCCAACATGTTTCAAGCCCTTCATAGGTGTTTGGATTTCTAGTCACCTTTTAGATAATTTTTGATGTTTTTCTCCTTTTTCCCCACTATCCCTACTTAGGATTTTTCTTCTCTATATTTAACCTCCACTTTAGATTTAGTGTTAGGGTCTTACAATAGTAGAGAGGTTGTTCCCATAAGTGCTCACTTCAGGTCTTGAACAAGGTGCTCCACCCTCTCATTGGCCCAAGAGGGATTCAGTTTAGTTATTGGATCACAAACCAATTGTTCATTAAAGGATCAATAGGACTTAAGGAGCAAGATGTAATATCGAGGGTAAAACAACTTTTGACCCAACCGTTATTACGAAAAACCTGTGAAAGGTTGACTTACTAATTATGGCTATATCGAGTTGATATAAATATATCTACAGTGAAGGGACTACAACTACTAGGCTTTAGTGAAATGACCTGGTAGTTAACGAATGTTGGTTAATTGGGTTAAAGAGTTTAGCCGGTTAATCTCGGATCGTTGGAACCCATGATCTGTAGGTCCATGAGGTCCCCCTACTAGCTCATATCGATCTAAACCTTAGAATAGTATGACAAACGAATTTGAAGTGTTCGAATTTGGTTTTTGGAATAAAGCATTAAATATATACGATATATTTAACCTAATATCTAATTGTGAATTAAACATAAAAAAAGAGAGAAAATAGACGATATTTAAATAAGATTTAAATATCAAGATTATGAATAGGGATTCATATTAATTGGGATTAGTGTTGGATTTAATATTACATTTAATTAATGAAATTGTTTAGTTAATTATCTAATATTAATTTATTTTAAAAATAATTATTAGAATTAATTTTTGAAATTAAATGGAATTGATTAAAATTGCAATAAAAGTCAAAATAGTTTACTAGGTCAAAATTGCAACAAAAGTCAAAATTGTTGACTAGGTCAGACATGCAATGAAAGTAAAAATGTTGACTTTTGACTTTGAAAGTCAAAAAGTCAAAATTGTTAACTTTGGACTTTGAGAGTCAAACTTTGACTTTTGACCAAGTTAGTGGACAGATCCAACAATTTTGAGTGGGAAATTCCAACATTTACATTGCTAAATGTTGTTTTCAATTGAAGACACTTGCTCCACTAATCCCACGTTGAGTTAATGAATTTTTTAGTGTCAAATTCTCATTAAACTCAAAGTTGCATGTGCTACATGATATGACCTATAAAAAGAAGAGTTTTATGAATTTTAGCTCTCTTGGCCAACTGGACTTTTATGAGATTTTTTGAAAATCTCAATCTATTTTTCTCTCATAAATCCTTAACCTTTTCATCTCCAAATTAGTCACTCATCAGATCCCACCATCCTATTCTAAGGTCGGAGAATAGTCAGGAAGACTCTTGTGGTGGTATATGAACCGTTCATGAGGAGATTGGAGATGATTTAGAGAAGACTTGAGACTATAGAAGTTGTATATCTTCTTTCCCTTTATTCTTAATTTAATTGCATGCTTATTCTTTGAAATTAACCTAATTAGAGTAGTTTTGATCCATTTTTCCTTTTACTGCATTTGTGTTCGTTCCATCAGACATTTAGTAGCATTAAACTCACAAACCAATAAACTAATATCCAAGGTTATCAACTGTATCTTAAACATGTATGTAGAGACATACAGGTGGATCATGTTTAAATGATAACCCAAATGGTCTATTGTAGATGGATAAGGCTGGGTACTTTATCTTGATGACACTACGAATACGACCCACTTTGTACATGTTACAATTGTTGTATTAAAACAAATAAAAAATTAACCTATTTCTAATCTTATTAGAAGTATTTTATCATAAAGTTTTAATTTCAAATTTTTAAACTCTTTGAAAGAAAACATTAATTAAAACCATATGTTTGCATGCAACTCTTTATCATAGATTTTAATTTCTATGTTATATAACTTTTATATCAAAGAAATATAGCCTATAACATGCATATAATGACATTACTAATATAATAATAATATTTAAACTATGTAATGTCATACTTCATGCATCATTTATTTTCATTAACAACTATAATATAACACTTATATAAATATTAATGAAAATAAAATTATATAGTATACATACTTTAATCATACATTAAACTATATAACATAATATTTGTATTATAACCATGTATACTATATAATATACATCATGTATGTACATACTTTATGAAATAACTTGAACTTTAAATATAACAATTATATGTAAATATCACGCATGATAATGCTTGATCTATGGTGGGACTTCTATATGACATACAATATGCAACATATAAATAATATAATTAAACATACATCTCATGCACATTAAAACTATATAATAGCAATAATAGACCAAAAATGACATACTAATAAACATACATCTCATGCACATTAAAACTATATAATAGCAATAACAGACCAAAAATGGCATACTATAAAACACTTAAATTAGTATAATTAACTTATATTAATTTGATTAAAAAATTAAATTACATTAAGTTTAGTTAAAAAAAAAATTCAAGGAACAGCGGCACGATTACCCAACTGCGAGATCCATACGATCTAGAAAACCGCCAAATCATCGCTGTGACACCTTGCCACAACGTAAGGCTGCGCTGCAATAGATGGTGACCAACGCCACTGCGCTGAACGAAAGCATTGGGATGCTGGTCTCCATCTGCTGCATTGTAGCCCTACATTGTGGCAAGGCATCACAATGTTGGGCAAAAAATACTTAGAGCGTCATGGTGCTCTGGTTGAAAATTCCCAAGCGCCACAACGCTACGACACAGAGAGCTTTTCCTTCTTCAATTTTCAGTGAAAACGCCTCTGATCTCTAGTCCTTTCACGACAAAATTTTCACCACGAACGACACAGAAAATTAAAGACTCGATTACAAAATTTAAACACTCAAAACAATGGGCCTTTGCATCGATCTCATCAATGCATAAATTGTAAATCTATGGTACCAATCTTGAAAACATCTATTATGTAAACTATTTTCATACATCAAATGCATAAAAGAACCTACTAAAGTATTCTTTAAAATTCCAAAACAACAATTGAAAGTGAAAATTTTGCTTTAATACCAATTAAAGGGATTGACTCCCATAGCGAAAGCATTTAATCACTTCTGCCCGATTCTATTACAAGAAAATTTTACATAATAGATAACAATTATAAAGTTAAGCATGCTTTTACAGGTTAATTAAATGAGAAGAGTAACAAACCTTTGAAGAAACTCTTCTTCAAATCTTCTCCTGGTCTTGAATGAAAACCACACGATCAAACGAACTATGTTCTTGAAGCTCCAAACAAGACATGTTATTCTCTTTGGAACGAGGAGGATGGTGGGATCCAATTGGAAGTTTAGAGAAGGGAAAACTTTTTTGTCAGAGAACTATTTCTCTGTAAATGTGAAAGCAAGAGAGCGAGAGAGATTGGTTAGTTCTTCCAAGAAAAACAATCATTCTTTAATTGCAGAGTGTTCTGCAACTTTAATACGTGAAGGGAGTTATAACTCCATTCACTTCCACTAATCCACTCCCCAGTAATGCAGAAGAGTTAATTAATTAATTAATTTTAATTAACCAACTAAATTAAAATTAATTAAATTAATTATTTATATTTATTAAATAACTTATTTTTAATATCATGTATATTTTATTCATATTCTAATATACATATCTCTCATAACCTATAGTATTAATATGGATCTCAATTTATATTAATTTTAAAATATAGTTTAATATGAATCCTATTCATATTAGTTTAATAATGAATCTAATTCCAATATTGTTAGAATTGGTGTCCTAAATCTCTCTTGTATTCTTATAGTTTGTAAACTCTGTATAAACAAATTGTTATTAATAAAATAATTGTTGTTTTATGAGCATAAACTCAATCCAATAAATAAAGATCCCAGGTTATTTTATGTAATTTAAACATGTATATAGAGACATACAGGTCTATCATATTTAAATGATAATCTAAACAATCGGTAGTAAATGGATAAGGCTGAGTACCTTATCTTGACGACACTACGGATACGACCCGCTTTGTAGATATTACAAATGTTGAAGTGCTACAAATGATCTGATCTTGATCATTCATGTGGAAACATATGAGCGGGGTATCCTATACAAAGAGTTTGTATAAGACCGGACCACGAAATAACTAGTCTCATTATATAACGCTGTTAATAGTAAAGACTTACATTTCACCAGGATAACCATAGGTGACATGATTTAAATCCTAAGTGAGTTGTGAACTCCTGCCTATGAAGTGTTAGGATTGGTGTCCTAATTCTTCCGGATTCTCATAGTTTGTAAACTATACATATTGTTATGAATAAATAAGAGTTATTTTATTTTACATTTACTCATATCCAATAAACAAAGCTTCATGGTTATTGTATGAAAACTTAAGCATGTATATGAGATATACAAGTGGATCATGCCTTAAGTGATAACCTAAAAAGGTATGTAGTATAAGGATTAAGGAGAGATACTTGATCCTTGTGATACTATGGATACGGCCCGCTTTGTAGATATTGGGGTTTGTGCCCTAAAGTCTCGGGTCCAGTAGTTTGGAAACAACTTTGGACGAACACTTGTGATGTTTAATATAAATGATCTTTACTTCACTACTTGACTTTGCACATTTAGATTTTACCACAAACCAATAAACATAAAATCCCTGGTTATCTGTATGTGACTCAAGCATGCATGTGGTGACATACAAGTGGATCATGTCTTGAGTGATAACCAAAATGGTCTGTAGTATATGGATATAGGAGGGAAACTTTATCCTGGTAACGCTACGGATGCGGCCCGCTTTATGGAATGGTCACAAGTGTTGTGACTTGTCACAGATGGTCTAATCCTGATCATTCGTATAGGGGACATACGAACGGGGGCGTCCTATACAAAGAGTTTGTATAAAACTTGACCACGAAGTGTTAACGTCTCGTTATACAACACCGTTCATAACTAAGACTTCACTTCACTAGGATAGGTAACATGACCTCAATCCTGAGCGAGTTGGGAACTCCTGCCATTGAGGGTGGTCCTTTGATTTGCATGGGTGCGAGGTGCCAGAACGCCGACTCAAACCTACCATTTTGGGGATTCGTCTAATTTGGAAGCTGGAAACTCAGCTACATAAGATGGAATTCACTCATTCCCCAAGTCAAGGGTAAGTAGATAGATAGCTCCCTTAAGGGTTGATTCCAAGGCTTGAAAGATTTGGCGCCACACACCTTGTCATGGCCCGAGAGGTGTTCACACATAGTAGGACTATGTTGCATTGTTCATTAGAGGGATCAGTGGTACTTAAGAAGGAAGATGTAATTACAGGGGTAAAACGGTAAATTATCCTACTGTAATTACGAGCATCTGTGAAGGGTCATCGTACTGATGATTGGTTATATCCAATGGACATAGAAATATATCTATGGCAAGAAGAGTTCAACTGTCGATCTTTAGTGGAATGTCTAGCAGTTAACAGATGTTGGATATTGTGACTAAAGAGTTTAGTCAGCTATTCACGTACCGTTGGAGCTTCGAGCCATAGGTCCATAAGGTTCCCTTGGTAGCTTAGATACAAGTTGAGAGTCAGTTTTTGGGTCAATTTGAAATGTTCAAATTAACAAGAAGGAGTTCGATTATATACGATATAATTGGACGAGTTAATTAAATATGATATAATTAACTTTATATATGAGATACATTAATTTGGAGGAAATTGGATATAAATATGATTTTATCTAGTATAGGAAAAAATATTATAATTAATAATTGATATTAATTTATAAGTTATGAATGTGATAAGATGACATTAATTGGACGATTATAAAGAAAATGGGGAAGCGCTTCTTCGTTTAAAATAACGGACGAGTGCATTATAAATAGCAGACGGTATGTTGATCTCGGTGTGCGCGGGTATTGTGAAAAAGATAGTGTCATCGTTTAGAAAATCAGTGCCTATACGATAGGACTGCACGATCGATTACATATACGATATTTCTAAGTGATCGCATACCAATTACACTGTCGCGCGCTATTATCTAAACGATCGTTTACCTTTTTACTAAGCGATTGTTTAGCTCTCGGTATTTACTAAACGATCGTATAGACAATCGCTTAGTTTTTTCTATGCGATCGTTTTGGACAATCGCTCGCCCTTTTCCTACACGATCGTATAGACGATCATTTAGACGATCGCTTACTTTTACTACACGATCGTACACTTTACCTAAATGATCAAGCATATTGTCTATGCGATAGACGACCACATCTCCCACTTGCTTGATCGTTGTGTACGGCCGCTCTTTCTCCTTCCCTCTACCAAATCTGAACAAAGCCCACACTTTGGATTCTCACTCCAAGAATACTGAGAGCTCTAAGTGGTGTTGTCTTCTCCGATTCCTTCTGTTCGAGTGGTAACTTTTCGAGGTAGACGCTTGGGCTTCAGACTCGAGAAATCTTCATCTGGTATGATTTCTTGATCCCTTTAGCATTATAAAAGTATGTTTGAATGTATATGCGGTAATTCTGTCACAATGAATTGGAAAGATCCGCTTCCACTCGTAGGTACTCTTGAGTAAGAGTTCCTTCAGTAGAGGTTTGCAACTGTTGTGAACTACTACAGATGGTAGATTCTGACCATTCATGCAGAGACTACGAACGGAGGTGTCCTGTACAAAGATTTTGTATAAGATTAGACCACGAGATGATTCGTCTCTTTATATAACGTCGTTGATATTTGATACTTACATCTCACCTAAATGACCATATATGACATGACCTCAATCCTAAGTGTTTTGGGAACTCCTGCTTTTGAGGGCAGTCCTTTGATTAGAATGGGTGAGAGTGACCAGATTGCCAACTCAACAAGCCTACCTTTTAGGGATTTGTCTGATTTTGCAACTGGTAACTCAGTTACACAAGATGGAATTCACTCCTTCCCTGAAGCAGAGGTAAGTAGATAGATTGCTTCCTTAAAGGCTGATTCCGGGTTTTTAACATAGTGGCCACAACTTCTCTTTGGAAGAGAGGACTCAGTTATAGTAGGACTATTACTTATGTTCATTAAAGGGATCAATGGTACTTAAGGAGTTAGATGTAACTACAGGGGCATAATGGTAAATTGGCCCAGTTGTACTTACGAGCGATTTGTGAAAGATTATCGCACTGTTGATTGGTTGATATGGACACAAAATATATCTGCAGTAAAGAGAGTGGAGTTGTCGGTCTTTAGTGGAGTACCCGACACTTAACGGATGGTGGATCCCGTGACTAAAGAGTTTAGTTAGTTATTCACATACTGTTGGAGCTTCAAGCTACAAGTCCATAAGGTCCCCTTGGTAGCTCAATGGATTCGAGTTGGTAATCAATTCTTGAGGTTGATTTGAATTGTTCAAGTTAATAAGAGGAAATTCGATTATATATGATATAATCGGTGTGATGCATGAGATACATCAAGTGGAAGATTAATGTAAATGTGATTTACATTAAGTACCATAAAATAGAAAAAAAAAACTATGGTTTATATGTTTCATGAGATGAAATATTAAAACTATAGGTTATAAATATAATATGGTAAGTTGGTTATCATATATAATTATAATAATATTAATTATTGGATAATTATCTCTTTTTCTCTAATAATCAATTAAGTGGGAGGTTATTGGTGCTTTTATGGTAGCCGTAAGATAAAAGAAAAAATGTTTTCTTAAATTTAGAAGAGTTGCTTAATTTGGAAAGAAACTCACGACAGATCTATCAAGTGAAATTGTTTCACTAAACGATAGCTAGTAGAGAGACTAAATGATCGTGGAGTGTCACTATATGATAGTTCACTCAGCTGGTCATAGCTAAACGATCATAGGGCATTGTCTATACGATAGGCTGTCTTCTTCTACATGATTGAGCATTCGTCTATACAATAGACACTTCTCATCTCCCACTTGCTCAATCGTTTACACGATTGTTGTTCCTCCAGTCTCGTTCTCTAACCAAGTCCATACAGAGCCCACATTTCTGAATCCTCACAGAATAACAAGGTAACCATTTTGGTGGCGTCCTCACTCAACTCGACTGAGTTTGAGGATTTGGAGGTTGTTCATTGTTTGTTTAGTGGCTGTTGTTGATCGTGCTGTGTTACAGTCATTGTGTTCGAACGTTCGTGGATTACTATCTTGGAGACTGAACAAGCGTTCATAATCGAGAAAGTTTGAAGAATGAGTCTTCAAAGGTATGTATACTGTATCCTTTGATCTAATCTGTAAATCATGTTGTATTTCGTATTGTGCATGACCATGGAAATCCTCATGTTTGATTTCCTTCATGAAGGTGATCCTTTTGATTTGTATGAGTGAGAGTGGTCAGACCGCTGACTCAATATGCCTACCATTTTAGGGATTTGTCTAATTGGGGAGCCGAAACTACACAAGACAGAATTCACTCCTTCTCTGATGTCAGGGTAAGTAGATAAATTGCTCCCTTAAGGGATGATTTCGGGGCTTGAACAATGTGGCGTCACACCCTCTCTTTGCTCGAGAGAGATTTGGTCATAGTTAGACTATGACTTATTATTCATAAGAGGGATCGGTGGTACTTAAGGAGTTAAATGTAACTACATGGGAAAATGATAATTTTGGCTTAGTTGTACTTATGCGAGCAATTTATGAAGGGTCATCACTAAAGGAACTCTATTTACAGAGGACCTTTGAGCTGAAGCGGATTGTCCAAATTCCGTTGTGATTGAATGCATACATTTACAGTCATACATAACAGATTATGCATCAGAAACTAAATTACAACATGCTTTCTAAATAAAACAAGGGATTAAGAGATTATACCTTTGAAAAACCATTCTTCAAGTAATCCATCGATCTAACTCGTTCACTACGCGTCGAGCAACTTAAACACTCCTCGAACAAGCAGCAAGTAACAACTCGATCCTCGAACCAAATAGGACTCTACCACTTGGTGACCTTGGTATTCTCGGTATGAGAATCCAGGAGTGATAGGCTCTAGCTAGAGGGAAATCTTGGTGTGGAGGAGGAAGACGATCCCCCGTCAGTCCCATGTCCAGCCGGAGGACAGACTCTTCGTATCAGAGTGGAGTTCTAGTAAGGGGGGGTGGGACCTAAGGATTAAAACTGTCATGTAGACGAACTAGTCTATCACATAGACAAGCTTACTCGATCGTTTAGTCTCTCAAGTAATTGTGTAGCAACTTGATTGCTAATGCCTTGTCTTTCGTTCACTTATCTTTGGAATAATTAAAACAATTTCATTTATCCCAATTTTTCATAAAACTAAATAACTACCCACTAAGGATGATTATAGAGAAAAATGATTAATTATCAAATAATCAATAAATTATAAATAAATATGATAACTAACTTATCATATTATATTTATAACCTATAGTTTTAATATTGCATCATATACAATATATAAACCATAGTTCTTTTTCTCTATTTTATGGCATTAATATAAATTATATTTATATTAAATTTAATAACTATGAATCTTATTCATAGAAAATATATTTGAATAATATTCAAATATTAGTTCCTCCAATAAAACTATAATGTATCATATACATTATGTCAATTATATCATATATAATTGAATTAATTTAGTTATACTATATATAATTAAATTTCCTCTTATTAATTTGAACATTTCAAATTAACCCAAAAACCGATTCTCAACTTATCCAATGAGCTACAAAGGGAACCTTATGGACCTGTAGCTTGAAGCTCCAACTGTACGTGAATAATTGATTAAACTCTTTAATCACATTATCCACCATCCGTTAACTGTCGGGCGCTTCACTAAAGACCAACAGCTGCACTCTTCTCACTACAGATATTGATGAAAAAAGAGTAGGGAAAAGGAAATAGCACATTAAGAATTTACGTGAAAAACCCTAATTAGGGAGAAAAATCACGGGATAAGGAAATTATTATTAGAAACTGATACAATGGAATACAATAGACCAATAGCTTAAATAGAGAATAGAGAAACCCTAGGGTACAATGAAAAGACAAAATTGCGCCTAGGGCATAAAACCCTAATTTCAACACTCCCCCTCAAGTTGGGGCGTATATGTTAATAAGTCCCAACTTGCTCACACAAGCATCAAACAACTATCTGGAAAGCCCTTTTTTTAGGACATCTGCAATTTTTTGATTGGAGGGAATATAAGGAACACAAATGTTGCCACTATCGAGTCCTTCCTTGATAAAGTGTCGGTCAATCTCCACATGCTTTGTTCTATCATGTTGAACAGGGTTGTTTGCTATACTTATGGCTACTTTATTATCACAGTAAAGTTTCATTGGGCTTGTATGCTCTTGATCAAGGTCTTTCAAGACTTTTTCAAGCCAGATCTCTTCACAGATTCCTTGACTCGTGGCCTTGTATTCAACCTTAGCACTGCTTCTGGCAACAACACCTTGTTTTTTTGCTTCTCCATGTAACAAGATTGCCCCACACAAAGGTACAATATCCTGATGTTGATTTTCTGTCTTCTACAGATCCTGCCCAATCAGCATCGGTGTAAGCTTCCATACATCGTTTTTTAATTTTCCTGAACATCAAGCCTTTCCCTGGAGAAGTTTTCAGATATCTCAAAATGCGTTCCACTACCCTCATGTGTTCTTCGTATGGTGACTGCATGAACTGACTTACCATACTTATTGCATAAGAGATGTCAGATCTAGTATGAGAAAGATATATTAATTTCGCAACAAGTCATTGATATCTTTCTTTGCTCACTGGAATACTTTTACTCATATTACTTAACTTGCATTGGCTTCTATAGGGGTATCAACTAGTTTGCACCCCGTCATACCTGTTTCCTTGAGCAGGCCCAGAGTATACTTCCTTTGGGAAACTGAAATTCCTTCTCTTGATCGAGCTACTTCCATTCCGAGGAAGTATCTTAGTTTTCCAAGGTCAAAACTGCGATTTTCTCAGATACAGATCTTTTAGTAAACAGAGTATGATCAGAATGACCCTGTTTATATCCTTGAGATTTTACAAACATAGTAAATCTGCCAAACCAAGTCCTTGGTGACTGTTTTAGCCCATATAAGGATTTTCTCAATCTGCAAACTCGGTGATCAAACTGTTTCTCAAATCCTGAGGAGGACTCATATAGACTTCTTCCTCCAGTTCTCCATTAAGAAAAGCATTCTTCACATCAAGCTGGTGAAGGGGCCAGTCCTTATTAACTGCAATAGAAAGAAGGATCCGAACTGTATTTAGCTTTGCAACTGGCGAAAAGGTCTCTGAATAATCAACCCCAAACGTCTGAGTAAAACCTTAGCTACTAATCTTGCTTTGTATCTGTCAACAGTTCCATCGGGCTTATACTTTATTGTGAATACCCATTTACGTCCGACTGCTTTATGATCATTCAGAAGATTGACTTGATCCCACGTATGATTTTTCTCAAGGGCTTTCATTTCTTCCATAATTGTTGCTTTCCATTCAGGACTTTCCAATGCGGTGTGTATACTTTTTGGTATCACCATTGTGTCTAGGCTTGTAGTGAGGGCCTTGAACTCAGGAGTTAAATTACTATAGGACAAGTAGCTTTGCAACAGATATTTAGTACATGATCTTGTACCTTTCCTCAGGGCAACCGGAAGATCAAGGGATTCATCTCTATCTTTATTTTCTTCTGTCATACTGCTTTCTCCCTCCGGTTCTGTTATTTTCCCACTCTCAAAATTTTTCCCAAGGGGAATAAGAGAGGCTTCTTTTCCAGGTTCTACCATGTCCTCAAGAGTCACACACTCATCTGTCTCTGCACCATCATCAACCTCAATCACATCCTTGCTGGCATTATCTTCCCTACTTTTGCTCTCAACATTTTCAACATAAGCATCAGTGTTATCACATTTATTATCATGATCAGGGATAGAACTACTAGTACCTGAAATTGATCTTTGTTCAGACTCATGAACTGGAGTCGGAGAGATGACAGGTGGTGCTATTTCCTTCATGAGATTCTTTCTATAGTATGTGATCCAAGAGACTCTTTCAGTTGGGAGGATGGGTGCGTTGGTGTTGACACTGACATCAAGGATGGGTTCAGGTTCAGGTAAGGTAGAAAAACTGGGACCCCAATTGGTTTCTTCACTAGAATGCTCCCCCTGAAGAGAACCATTGGGAAAGAATGGATGATCTTCGAAGAAGGTCACATCCATAGAGACAAAGTATTTCCTAGAAGGAGGTGATAACACTTGTACCCACGCTGTTGTAAAAGGTATCCTACAAAAACGCATTTTTGTGCTCGAGGGATAAACTTGGTACGGTTAGGTTCGTGTGTATAGACGAACACCACACAGCCAAAGCACGAAGGGGTACATCAGAAAGAAGTCTGGAGTTTGGGTAAGACTCTTTGAAATAGTCTAATGGGGTTTGGAATTTAAGGACCCAGGATGGCATGCGGTTTATGAGATGGGTTGCTGTCAGGATAGCATCACCACACAAATAAGAGGGAAGAGAGGTAGACAACATAAGAGAGCAGACAACTTCAACTAGGTGACAGTTTTTTCGTTCGGCCACTCCATTTTTTTTAGGAGTGTACGCACAGGAACTGTAACGACCCGACCTCCTAGGACTTAGGTAAGGTCGTTACTAAAATAAATGCATGCACATAATTTAAAATGATGCTCAGTTTATTTGAAATAAATGCTACTTAAACAAGAGAAGTTCAAAAGGTATTTATTAAATGCAATTGTTAAAACAAATAATAGGGTACCCAAATTCTTAAAGACTAACAAAAGTATATGAAAGAAATAATCCTTAGAAATAAATTTCAAATAGTAAAACTAAATATTAAGGGGAAAATAAGGACTCAAATTTTAAGATGCGGAAGCAAAATGTCTAGTCCCAGTGACACGATCACAAATTTCACTGCGCCATCGCCGATGCATCTTTACCTTTTCCTGAAACGTCAACATAAGAAAGGATGAGTATGAAATACTCAGTAAGTAACCCCACTACTGGGGTCAGGCTAGGCATCTATGTCTTCTAGATACCCACCTATGGCACATAAAACATGAAACAGGCAAGAGACTGAGTCTTATCCTACTGTAGTTAAGTATACCCACAAAACTAGTGAATCCCGAAGGAAACACAAAACTGGTGAATCCCGAAGGAAACATAAAACTGGTGAATCCCGAAGGAAACACAAAACTGGTGAATCCCGAAGGAAACACAAACTGGTAAATCCCGAAGGAAACACAAAACTAGTGAATCCCGAAGGAAACACAAACTGGTGAATCCCGAAGGAAACACAAAACTGGTGAATCCCGAAGGAAACACAAAACTGGTGAGCATCTAACTAATCAGTGGGGATATTCACATAGTCTCAATTTTTAAAAATTCAACACCGTACGATTCTATGACATACATGTAATCCTTGATACCATGGCTCTATCACATGCACATAATCCTCAACAATATATTCTATAACATTCATGTATACCTTAATCATCAAAATTCCACAACATACAAGTATGCCTCAATATTAGCAGATCAGATATCAACATATGAAAACACATACCCTCACATACTAACGATCACGTGCCTAGGTGTGTCTTTAAACAAAATAGAACTCGTGTCATAACATACTTGATTCAGGTCATACTATCAGGCAACATGCTAACATTTACCATAACATACACTCATCACGCTAGCATACAAATAAAGCCTGGTCTGTGGGCAGTTCCAGTGGTAAGATTACTTACCTCAGACTTAAGCCCAAAATAACCAACAAGATTATCTTCTCCTTAGAATGGAATAATCTTGGATCAAAGTCCCAAAGCTAGAGTTTAAGCCGAACTCGCTCCCAAACATTGCAAACAAAACCAGCCTAAACATAAACCATTATTAAAGTTCCAAGTCCAAATTTTACAGCAACAGCAACCAAAACAAAATGGTTTTGAAACCTCCAAACTTACAAAAGTTAAACCAAAATATTGTTACCCAAGATGTGGCTTGAAATCCAAATCACTTGAAACCATCCAAACCAACACAATGCAAAACCACCTAATACTGAACTTGAATCTGCTGGACAAATGACGAATGACACCGACGTGTGATGAATATTAACAACTTGAAGCCAAAACTTAATGGGTAACAAATATCTTCAAGAAAAACCATGGAAACTCACCTAAAGGGACCCAATCTTACATAAAATCTTGAGAATCTGGCGAAAGCAAGACCACGGCAGTGGCGGACGGCGAATAGGGGGTGGCAGTCGGCGTGAAGACGGTAGGGAGGAGCGGCTGGAGCTGGACGACTGCCGACGCGTCTGACCAGTAGGATTTGGGCGACTGGTGGAGCGTCTGACCGGCGGCTGGAGTGGAGCGACTAACGGGGCGCCTGACCGGCGCTTGCGATGAAGGAGAAGAAAAATGAAGGGGGGGTTTCGCGTGAGAGTAAGGCGTGAAGGAGAGGGTTCTTCTTTTTATTTTTTTATTTTTAAAAAAATAATAATAATAATAAAATAAAAATAGTACAATTATAATTAAATCCTTTCCTTATTCCACCTTATATCATTTAAATTTCTTTCCTTTTCCAAAAAAATAAATTCTTGCCATAAATTTCCAAATTGAGTTTGACAATTGAAAAGAATTTGAATAATTTCCACGCCAATACTTAAATCCTCGCACTTATACTTTAAATTCAAAAATTCCAAATGTGCCCTTCCACTAAGGACAATTACTGAAAAGGGAAAAATTACATTATTAATAAATAAAAAGGCGCGGGATGTTACATTCTTCCCATTTCAAAGAACTTTCGTCCTCGAAAGTTCACCCTTGAAATAGCTCTGGGTACTGGACCTTCATCTCATCCTCTCGCTCCCAGGTGGCCTTCCTGAACTGGTGATTCTACCACAAGACTTTCACAATAGCAATTTCCCGTCGGCACAATGTCTTTACTTCTCTGGCAAGGATCTCTATGGGCTTCTCCTCATAGCTCAAGTTATCATTCAATCGCAAGGGCTCGTAATCGACTATGTGGGACGGATCTGTCACATACTTCCTTAGCATCGAATCATGGAAGACATTATGAACTGAAGACAATGCTGAGGGCAAAGCCAAACGGTAAGCTACAGGGCCAACTCGTTCCAAGAACTCGAAAGGTCTGATAAATCTCGGACTCAACCTTCCTTTCCTGCCAAACCTCAGAATACCTTTCATGGGTGCCACCTTTAAGAACACTTTCACCCCTGTCTCAAATTTTAGGTTCTTACGTCTTACATCGGCATAGCTCTTCTGTCTACTCTGGGCTGTTTGCATACGAGCCCTGATCTTCTGTATTTCCTCATTCATGGTTTGCACTAGCTTAGGTCCTAGCAATTTCCTCTCACCAACCTCACCCCAACATACTGGAGACTCGCAACTCTTTCCATATAGGGCTTCAAATGGCAATGTGCCAGTGGTAGTCTGATAGTTATTATTATATGCGAATTCCACTAAATGCAGGTGAAAGTCCCAACTCCCTGAAAACTCTAGTGCACAAGCGCACAACATATCTTCCAATATCTGGTTCAGACGTTCTATTTGACTATCAGTCCATGGGTGAAAAATTATACCAAAATCCAATCG
The DNA here is from genome assembly GCF_027475165.1 of Benincasa hispida. Lineage (NCBI taxonomy): Eukaryota > Viridiplantae > Streptophyta > Magnoliopsida > Cucurbitales > Cucurbitaceae > Benincasa > Benincasa hispida. Next base: position 55,250,728 of record NC_143484.1, on the reverse strand, counting down.
AGTACTCAATGCGATGAAGGAGAAGAAAAACGAGGGGAGGTGGGGGGGTTTCGCATAAGAGTGAGGCGTGAGCGAGAGGGTTTTTCTTTTTATTTTTTTTAAATAATAATAATAATAATAATAAAAGGAAAATAGTACAATTATAATTAAATCCTTTCCTTATTCCACCTTATACCATCTAAATTTCTTTTCTTTTCCAAGAAAATAAATTCTTGCCATAAATTTCCAAATTGAGTTTGACAATTGAAAAGAATTTGAATAATTTCCACTTCAATACTTAAATCCTCACACTTATACTTTAAATTCAAAAATTCCAAACGTGCCCTTCCACTAAGGACAATTACTGAAAAGGGAAAAAATACATTATTAATAAATAAAAAGGCGCGTGATGTTACAGGAACTCTGATGGACACACCTTTTGAGGTAAGGAATTCTCGTAAGGTGTTACTAAGGTATTCTCGACCATTATCACATATGAGGATAGCGATTTTAGCATTGAATTGGGTTTCTATGGAATTGTAAAATTGTTGGAAAACTGACATGACTTCTGATTTATCTGTCAGCAGGAAAACCCAGGTTAGACGAGTATGATCGTCAATAAAGGTTACAAACCAACGCTTCCCAGTTGTGGTAGTGACTGGTAAAGGACCCCAGACATCACTATGGAATAGAGTAAATGGTTTAGACGGCTTATAGGGCTGAGAAGAGAAAGAAACACGAGGCTATTTTGCCTGGACACACACATCACATTTCAATTTAGAGATATTAATATTGTGAAAAAGATGAGGGAACAAATAATTCATATACTGGAAATTAGGATGGCCAAGACGAGAATGCCACAACATATAATCAGTTTCAAAAATAAAAAAAAATGAGAAGAAAACAAACTAGTCCTATCACATAGCCTAAAGGAAGTTTCTTCAGTAAGGAAATAGAGTCCCCTGTCATGCCGGGCAGTGCCAATTGTCCTCTCTGAGGTCAAATCTTGATTCACAACATCATCAGGTGAGAAAATAACACAACACTTCAAATCTCTTGTTAGCTTACTAACAGATAACAGATTGTAAGACACTTTTGGCACTTGCAATAAATCTTGGAGTACTAAGCCGACAAAGGGTGACACTCGTCCTTTTCTAGCAACAGGCGCAAAGAACCCATCTGCAATTCTGATCCTTTCATTTTCAGTGAGGTGATCTGTGGCTTCTGAGTCTAATATCCACGGTTTATTACCAGTTATACTCATAAGACCAAAAGATTGAAAAGTACCTGTATGGGCGATACCCACTGTAGTAGTGTTCTGAGTAGTTTCCTGGTTCTGAGTCTGAGTATCTTCCGTAACAGATTCACCTACGAGAGCCCGACTTGGCTATCGTTTCTTACCATTAGGCTGTCAGTCGTGGAGTTTTCAGCACTGATCTTTAATGTGCCAGGGTTTCTTGCAATGTTCACACACTAGAGGCGGCTTACTGTTCTGTTTATCTTATACCGGGTCTGATGTTTTGAAAGCAGCAGAATCTGTTATTGTTATAGGTGTACTGTTCATGGCTCTCGACCGATCTTCTTCCAGGTGAACTTCAGAACAGACCTCCATTAGGGATGGTATAGGTCTGGTCCCCAGTATACGACTGCGCACTGTGTCAAATTTAGAGTTGAGACCTGCAAGAAAGTCATACACGCGATCCGTTTCTTCAAACTGATAATGTAACACTCCTGTACAAGGACAGTTCCAGATCATTTCATGGCATAAATCCATCTCTTGCCATAACAGAGATAGCTTGTTAAAGTAAGCGGTAACATCCATCGTTCCCTATTTGCATTCATGGAACTACTTACGTAGAGTATACAAACGTGAGGTATTTTGTCTCCTGGAGTACAGTTTCTGGGCTGCCTCCCAAATATCACGGGCTGTAGCTGCATATAATAAAGGTTTCCAACCTGAGGTTCCATACTGCTAATCAAAATTGATCTCAACAAAGAATCCTCTCCTTTCCACATTCGCTCTTGGGGGTCACCAATCCTTGGTTTTGGTATTTCACCTGTCAGATATCCAAATTTATGACGGCCCTCAAGAGCCATTTTAATAGATTGAAACCAAGAGAAGTAATTATCCCCAGTCAACTTTTCCCCTATAATAATTCCAGAAGAATTGCCTATAGTTCCAGAACATAAATTAGAGGAGTAAATAGGGAACGAAGTTATCGAGTTTTCAGGGAATGGATTTAGATCTGATTGGATCTTGGATTTTGATCCCATGGCTTCCCCAATAGCAGTAAGCTGCTGTTGAAACATCTCGTTCTGTTGTTTAACATGCAATTGTAACTGGGTAACTCGATCTTTGATTATATCTCCTTGGTTCTGGTGGTATGATGAAGACTCGCTCCCTCCAAACTCATCCATACTCGACGAAAACTGCCCCATTCGGTTGCTCATACCTGGCTCGAAAATACCCATACCTCTTTCATCTGTCCTTTGGTGTGGCAAAGACTAGGATGAGGCTCCGATCTGAGAGGAGAAGGCCGGCGGTACTCCCGAAGGACGGAAACTTTACTGATTTGCACTAGGCATCACAAATCTGGATCAATCGATGCCGGAAATAGCAGATCGGAGCTCGGAGCTCGAGCATTATAGATCTGGTCCAGTCGGTGCCGAAAATAGCAGATTGGTGCTCCACAGATTCGATCGGCATCGTCTGGGACCGGTCGGACCAGTTTCGCATGGCTGGTCCCTGGTCGACCTCCTCTGCGCGCGTCTGAGTCGGAAAAATCCCATCGTTCGCGTGCGGCTAATTTAAACAGGTAACGCATGGCTGGGTGTTGCGGCTGGTGGTTGGGTCTTCAAGGGAGCCAGTAGTTGGGACGGCGGTGGCGGCTGGCTCAACGGAAACGACTGTTAGTGGATAGGGCGACGGCAGCTGGTCTTCACGAAAGTGAGGAAGAAGAGTTTGGAAGTATCTATTAATGGCTTTTTGGATAACAGTGGTTATATCTGGGTTATTGGTTTGGGATTCTCTTATTGGATTTTCCTCAAAGGTGGCCAGGGTTTCATCTCCACGCTCTGATACCATGATGAAAAAATAGTAGGGAAAAGAAAATAGCACATCAAGAATTTACGTGGAAAATCCTAATTAGGGAGAAAACCACAGGATAAGGGAATTATTATTAGAAATTGATATAATGGAATACAGTAGACCAACAGCTTAAATAGATAACAGGGAAACCCTAGGGTACAATGAAAAAGACAAAATTGTCCCTAGGGTGTAAAACCCTAATTTCAACAGATATATTTCTGTGTCCATTAGATATAACCAATCAATAGTATGATGACCCTTCACAAATCGCTCGTAAGTACAGTTGGACCAAATTACCATTTTACCCTTGTTGTTACATCTAACTCCTTAAGTACCATTGATCCCTCTAATGAAAAATAGATCATAATCCCACTATGACTAAACTCCTCTCGGGCTAAGAGAGAGCGTGGCACCACATTGTTGAAGACCTAGAATTAGCCCTTAAGGAAGCAATTAATCTACTTACCCCTGTGTCGGGGAAGGAGTGAATTTCATCTTATGTAGTTGAGTTCTCAGCTCCCCAATCAAACAAATCCCCAAAAAGGTAGGCTTGTTGAGTCGATGATATGGCCACTCTCACCCATGCAAATCAAGTCGTCCTAGTAAATTGAAAATCTCTATTATGAACGGCGTTATATAATAAAACTAAACATGTCGTGGTCTGATCTTATACAAACTCCTTTGTATAGAATATCCCCACTTACATGTCGAATACATGAATGATCAGGATCAGATCATTTGTAGCACTTTACTATTGAGAATGTCCTAGAACTCGCAGTTCGTAAATTTTGTTAAACATTTTACTTATCAATAAAATATTATTATTGAGTATCTTATTCAATAAAGTTCTTGATTTTGCAATCTATATGAAAATCTGGCTATAGTATGAATACTTTAACTTTATCTGGTCACATAAATAGGATCAAGTTAATAGTATATAGCCTAAATGATCTATAAGTATATGGATGAAAATGGGTATCTCATCCTAGTAACACTATTGGATGCAGCCCATTTCGTATATTAATACAAATAATGTGATCCATAAATCATTTATGTAGAAACATGTGAGTGGGGGCATCCTATGCAATGAGTTTGCATAAAACTAGATCTCGAAGTAGTCACTTTTCTTTATAAACGACCGTTTACTTTTAAAACTAACTATTTCAAACTAAAATGATCTAAGATAAACCAATCTTAATCCTGAGCTAACTATGAACTCTTGTTTATTTCAAGATTATCCTTTGATCTGCCTAGATGAGAGTAGTCCAATAGCACTGCTCAAAGTTAGCTATGATCTAAGATAAGCCTTCCATTTGGGGGATAAAACTGGGTAAATAGCTGGAGACATAGTTATACAAGATGGAATTCACTCCTACCTAACTTAAAGTTAACATATAGGTTGTTCTCTTAAGCGTTGATGCCTAGTCTTGAACAACGAGGCCCCACCCTCTCTAAGGGATATGATTTATAAATGATATTACAAACGACCTATGAAGGATGGAGCTTAAGGTGCAAGATGTATTTACAAGGGTAAATGGTAATTTTGACCCAACTGTAAATACGAACGACCTATGAAGGATCAGCTTACTGATTATGGTCGAAATGGACATAAATATATCTACAGTGAGAAGAGTGCAACTATCGAGCTATAGTGGTGTGTCTTGATAGTTAACGAATAGTAATTAATTCGATTAAAGAGTTTAACGAATTAATAATATATTGTTGGAACTCATGATCTGTAGGTCCATTAAGTCCCCCTACTGGCTCATAAATTGAAATAGCAAATTGAATATTGGATAGGATGAATTTTGGAATTACGGTTATGAATTTGAAATGTTCAAATTCAAAACCCTAATTCCAAAATTCATCCTATCCAATACTCAGGGTTTTCAATTGGTTGTATTTGATACAATTAAAACCGTTTAATTTAGTTGAAATTAAACGAATTTGGAGAATCAATTAATATTTAAATTATGATTTAAATATGAAATTGAATCATATTGGTGGAATTGGTGTTTTATTAATTTAATATTAAGATATTAAATTAATTTTTCTTTTAAATAAAAAGTTTAATTAAAAATAAAATTAGTTTTAATTAAATTAATTATTTTGAATTAATTTTATAAAAACTAATTTTAAATAAAATGGTTTTATTTAAAAATAATTTTATTTTAATTTTTTTTTCTTAGGTTAGTGGATTTTTTCAATTTTAGGAAAAATCCACTAACCAAACCTATGGTGGTTTATCACCTAATTCCACCATCTTCTTCATCAATTCTCCAAGTAGGAGCTACCCTCCATGCAACCTGGCTTTGATGCATGATTTCAGAGTATAAATTGGACCTCCATATAGAAAGTTTATAAGGAATTTTGAGATTTTGAGATTTTGAGGTTGAATTGCTGCAAGGTTGAAAACCCTCTCAAACCATCAAAAACTATCCAAAATTCAGTTTGGTTTGAGTGTTTCCACCACACATTCTTTCTTGAGCTTTATAGAGAAGATCTTGGTGGTGTTCTTTTTGAAGTTTCAAGCTCAATCTTGAAGTGATTCTGCTGAATTCATGGATTAAGACTCAAAGGTAAGTTTTGCTTCAAACCCTATTTGAACTTCTTTTGAATAGCATGTTTGAAACTCAAATTAAGAGTAGTTAGAGCACTTATTGATTCAGATTTATTCCGTTACATGTTAAATTACTCCTTCATTTACAACATTTGTAACACCTACAAAGCGGGCCATACTCGTAGTGTCACCAAGATAAGGTATTCAGCCTTATCCATATACTACAGATCATTTAGGTTATCACTTAAACATGATCCACTTGTATGTCTCCACAGACATGTTTAAGTTACAATGTTAACCATGGATCTTAGTTTATTTGTTTGCGGTTAATGCAACTAAAATATCATATATTTCATAGACAGAAGTGAATAAAATATCATATATTATGAATCACATAAATGTTTGTTCATATAAGTGTTTACAAACTACAGGACCCTACAAGATTTAAGACATCAATCCCAACAATCACACTATTGATCAGTTATCAGTGAAGGATATTGGGTAATTTAATTAAAGAGTTTAATTAATTATCCAAGTACCAATTGAGTTTCAATCTACAGGTCCATAAGGTCTCCTCTGTAGCTCAACAGGGTTTATTGAGAATTAATTTTTGATTAATTTGAATTGTTCAAATTAATTGAGGGAATTAATTATATGTGATATAATTAATATAATGTATTCGATACATTATAATATAAAGTTTATTTTGAGAGGAATTAAATATTTTAATGTGATTCAAATATTCATTATATGGATGAGATTCATATAATTTAGTATAAATGTGATTTATATTAAACGTCATGTATTATTGAGAGAAATAAAACTATAGGTTATATGGTATTTGATACAATATGAAAACTATGGATTATGTGTTATATTTTATATAACATATAGTTATATATACATATAATAAGTGAGTTATTATATATATATATATATATATATATATATTAAACTAATTTTAATTTTAAAATTAAAGGGAGGGAGTTACTACTCTCTCTCCTTAATTCTCTCTCTATTAAACGTGTGAAGTGGTGGTTCAGTTTCCTACGATTCATCATCTTCTTCACAGAAGCTTGATAGTGAACTCTCTTTGGCTTTTCTCCCTAGGAACACACAGAGAAGAGAAAAAATGTTTTCTTCTTCCTCTAAAAAAATCCTTCATTTCCCAAAATTCAGAGCCTACAACTCTGAATACTCACCCCTAAGGAGAATACAAAGAGTTCTCAAGTGGTGGTAGTCATTTTATATTGTTGGTTCTTGATACGAAGTGTTCGTGACCAATTTGAGGGAATTTGTGAAGAATTTATGGCTTCAAGGGTTAAGTGTTTGCTTCTTCCCTTATTATTCTCCTTAGCATGTTGTAATTCTTATTATAATGCATAAATTTTTTTGTTATATAAATTTGGGATTCTGAAAAAAAATGAAAATTAGGAACGATCTTGCTTCTACTGCGGAACTTCACTATTCCTTCAAATATTAAAAATCTCATATTATAAAGTTTAAATTTGAATTTAATTCCAAATTAACTTTATATTATAATGTATCTATATACATTATATTAATTATATCATACACAATTAACATAAATTTCCTTAAAATAATTTGAATACTTCAAATTCTTTCAACATTAAATATCCTTGTTTAATTCATTGTGAGCTAGCAGAGGACATAGTGGACCTGTAGTTATAGGCTCCAATGACTCGAGATTAATTAATTAAATTTTTTAATTAAAATAATCAATACTCATTAACTATATGGCACTTTACTAGAGACTCATAGTTGCACCCCTATGAACTATGGAATATTTATGTATTCATTGATTTTACCATTTTATGTAAGTCAATCCTTCACAAGTAGTTTGTAATTACAGTTGGATCAAACCATCGTTTTCTCCTATAATTACCTCTTGCACCTTAAGTACCACTAATCCTCTAATAAACAATTATGTTTGTGGGTAATTTATTCGGTCCAATGAGAGGGTGAGGCCTCGTTGTTCAAATTCTGGAGTTAGCACTTAAGGGAACAACCTATCTACTTAAACTAAAGTTGGGAGGGAGTAAATTCTATCTTGTGAAGCTTTGTTCCCAGCTCCTCACTCGGTATCATCCTCAAAATGGTAGGCATATTGAGTCGACAACTAAGATAACTCTCACCCATTCTTGATTTTCTTGGTTTAATTAGGTTTAATTTTGATTGTCTTATTTAGATTAGGCTTAATCTTGTTTAGATTAGGTTTAATTCTTGATTTTCTTGGTTTGAGGCATGAAATTTCAAAGTTAGGGCTTGATTTTCTTGGTTTGAGGCATGAACTTTCAAAGTTAGGACTTGATTTTTTTTAGTTTGAGGCTTGAACTTTCAAAGTTAGGGTTTAATCTCTCATGTATATTCTTGAATCTCATAATAAACTCTTTTTTCATATTGTTCTTGAATGAGATTGAATTTTAGAGAACTTGCCAAATTTGGGATTGCCACTTTATTTCAATGCTTTGCCAAGTTAGGGCTATAATTTTAGAGAACTTGCAAAAACTTGCCACTTTTCTTTAATTAAATGCTTGCCAAAGTTAGATATGTCAATGTGTCTAATTTGTTAGGGCTTTATGAACTAAGTAATACTTTGCAAAACTTAGGTTCAATTTTTAGTTATTGGAATTAATATATGTTTAGCACATTAGAGCACGTGCACACCTTGGGTTCAATTTTTTGAGGTTCGATTATACCTTGGGTTCAATTTTTTTAGATGTGTTTGTCTTTGTTCTCTAATTGCCTTGAGGTTCTCTGATTTGTCTTACTTTCTTGAGGTTGGAATATCGTAGGGCTAGAAATGACAAGTTGTATGTATTGGGAACTTATTTGTTTTTCACAACTTGTTTTTTTAAGTTGATCATTGTTTATCATCTTTTCTTACTAGATTTACAATCATGGATAAATCATGGATGCACAAGAGTAGATTATCCATAGAATATGAATTGGGTGTGAAAAACTTCATAAAATTTGGATTTTCTAATACAAATAGCTCCTATATTCGTTGTCATTGTTTGAAATGTGGGAATTGTGAAAAGCATAGTAGCAAGGATATTAGAGATCATTTATATATCAATGGGATTGATGAAAGTTATAAATTTTGGTTTTGGCATGGGGAAAAATTTCCTAACTCATCATTTGTAGAGAATCTTCTAAGTTTGACACCCATATCTATGAAGAAACTAATGTTGGAAGTTTAAAAGAAATGGTTGAAGTTGCTCACGAGGAATATTCAAGAGATCCAAATGGATTTGAGAAGTTGCTTAATGATGCTGAAAAACCATTATACGAAGGGTGCAAAAAATACACTAAGTTGTTTATATTAGTCAAATTGTATAATTTAAAAGTTAGATATGGATGTAGTGATACCAGTTTTTCAGAACTACTCAAAACCTTAAAGAAAATTTTGCCCACTAGCAATGCGCTCCCAAATTCAATGTATGAAACAAAGAAAACTTTAGGTGTACTAGGAATGGAATATGAGAAGATTCATGCATGCCCTAATGATTGTTGTTTGTATAGAACAAAATATGTAGATGCAATTGAATATCCTGAATGTGGTGAATCAAGGTGGAAAAACGGGAATGACACAAATGAAGGGAAAAAAAATACCTTCAAAAGTGATATGGTACTTTCCACCAATTCCACAATTCAAACGGCTTTTAAAAGTATTGATTGTGCTAAAAACTTGACTTGGCACGTTGATGAAAGAATTGTAGATGGTAAGTTACAACATCCAGTAAACTTTCCGGCTTGGAAGTTAGTAGACTCTAAATGGCCAGACTTCGGTTCTGAACCTAGGAATCTTCGTTCAGCATTGTCAGCAGATGGAGTAAATCCACATGGTGAAATGAGTTTTAAATATAGTTGTTGACCTGTAATGATGGTTATTTATAATCTTCCACCATGATTTGTATGAAAAGAAAGTACGTGATGCTATCAATGTTGATTTTGGGTCTAAAACAATCAGGGGACGACATTGGCACATACTTAGCACAGCTAATTGAAGATTTAAAACTTTTATAAGAAAGTGGTGTTGAATGTTATGATGCTTATCAAGAAGAACTATTCATCTTATGGTAAGTTTTGTTGTGGACAATCAACGATTTTCCTGCATATGGTAACCTAAGTAGATGTTAAGTGAAAAGGTATAAGGTATGTCCAACTGATGGAATAAACACATGTGCAGTGGAAGAAAAATGGATCTAAAGTATTCTAATTAGATTAATTATAAAGATAAGCATGCATGCAATTAAACAAGTAAAAAGGGAAAAGAATACAACATTTGTAGTCTTTCAATCTTCTCCAAATCAATTTCAATCTCCTCACGAATGGTTCATAGACCACCACGAGAGTCTTCCTGACTATTCTCCGGCCTTAGAACGGGATGGTGGAATCTAGTGAGTGACTAATTTGGATAGGAAAAAGCTAAAGCTTTGAGAGAAAAATGGATGAGATTATCATATAATCTCATCTAAACCCACTATGGCCAAAAGATCTTCAAAAGCAATAAACACTCCCTTTTAAAGACCAATACACGGAAATATGCAACTTTTAGTTTGATGAGAATTTGATTCTAAAGAATCCACTAACTCGAAAAGTGGGATTTAGTGGGACAAATGTCTTCAAATGAAGACAACACTTAGCTATGCAAAAGTTGGAATTTCTCACTCAATCTTTCCACTAACTTGGTCAAAGTTTGACTCTTAAAATCCAAGTCAACAAATTTGACTTTTTGACTTTAAAAAATCTGAAGTTAACAATTTGACTTCTATTGCATTTTTTACCTAGTCAACAATTTGACTTTTAATGCAATTTTTACCAAATCTATTTAATTTCAAAATTAATTCTAATAATCAATTTTAAAATTATATTAATATTAAACAATTTAATTAATTTAAATTAATATTAAATCCAACACTTATCTCAATTTATATGAATCACTATTCATAATCTTGATATTTAAATCACTATTCACAATTAAACATTAGGTTAAATATATCGTATATATTTAATGCTTTGCTCCAAAAAATCAAATTTAAACACTTCAAATTCGTTTGTCACACCGTTCTAAGGTTTAGTCTGAGCTAGTAGGGGGATCTCATGAACCTACAGATCATGGGCTCCAACGATTCGCGATTAACTGGCTAAACTCTTTAACCTAATTAACCATCATTCGTTAACTAACGGGTCATTCTACTAAAGCCGAGTAGTTGCATTCCTCTCACTGTAGATATATTATGTCCACTCAATATAACCATGATTAGTAAGTTAACCCTTCATAGGTTGTTCATAATAACGGTTGGGTCAAATTTTGTTTTACCCCCGAGATTACATCTTGCTCCTTAAGACCCACTGATCCTCTAATGAAAAATTGGTTTGTGATCCAAACACTCAACCGAGTTCCTCTCGGGTCAATGAGAGGGTGAGGCACCTAAGAGTCGGAGTCAGTACTTAAGGGAACAACCTCTCTACTATCCCTAAAAGCGGATAGGAGTGGATTCCATTTTGCACCCTATGTCCCCAGCTATCTACCCAATCTTACCCCTAAAATGGGAGGCTTATTGAGTCGGCGCTGTTAAGTCAACTCTCACCCATGCAAATCTAAGGATAATCCCGAATAAACAGGAGTTCATAGTTAGCTCAGGATTAAGGACAAGTTACCACGGTTATCACTTTGAAATAGTCTGCCTTATACAGTAAACAACATTATAAAGCAAGAGTGACTTAATTCTTGGTCCGATCTTATGCAAACTCATTGCATAGGACGCCCCCACTCCTCATGTCAATACATGAATGAATCATGATCACTTTGTTTGTAGCACTTTACAACAAATTGTAGTAACTACAGAGTGAGCTACATCCGATAGTGTTACCAAAATAAGGTACCCAACCTTATTCATATACTATAGACCGTTTTGGCTATTTATTGAACTTAATCCACTCTTATTCTTCATATAAAGTTCATGTATTCATATAATAGCCATAGATTTTTAGTTTATTAGATTTAGACTTTACAAGTGCAATTCACATATTCAATAACATTTTTATTGAATAAACGTCAATAACATCTTTATTGATAATAGATACCCAGTACTTCTCCCACTTGCCCTAGTTCTAACTATTTTGCAGTCCTAGTTCCACTAAGTGACCTTCGAACACTTTAACCAAGAGGGCCTTTGTAAATGGATCGGCCAAGTTGTCTTTAGAGGCCATCTGTATGACAATTACGTCTCCTTAGTGTAGATACTCAACTTCTATGGTGGAGTCAGCAATACAACTTTGCTTGATACTCCTCCATACTATAGCTCTTTCGTTTAAAGTGAATACTAACCCCGAAGTAGATTTCTCAGAATATATATCAGTCTGAAAGTCAGAATTAGTGTATCCAGTAAGGATCATATCCTTAGTCCCTCGTTCTTCAAAGATACTTGAAGATGTTTATAACAACAATCTAATGATCATATCAGGATTGGACTGATATCTGCTAACAATTCCAACTGCATAGCATATGTCGGGATGAGTACACAACATGGCATATATTAAACTCCCTACTACTGATGCATATGGAATTCGTTTCATGACCTCAACCTGTTGAGGTGTCTTAGGACACTGTTCCTTAGATAGATGAATTCTATGTTTGAAAGGCAACATACCTTTCTTGGAATCTTGTATTTTATATCGAAACAACATCTTGTCTATATAAGATTCCTGAGACAAGGCTATTGTTCTGTTCTTGCGGTTCCAAATGATTCAGATCCCAATAACATAATGTGCTTCTCCCAAATCCTACATTTGGAATTGCATGGCTAGCCATGTTTTAATGTCAGCAAGAAATTCTACTCCATTTCCAATGAGTAGAATATCATCAACATATATAACCACTAAGCTATCATCAGGTATGACGACGTGAGTTTCAGTTAAACCCATGTACCAGTCAAGCTGTTGCACAATCCTCCTACTACGTCGAGGCATTCTCAACTCTTGAGAAAGATGTGAAGTACCAGTTCCATCAACAACTCTTGTTGAAGAACTTGCTTGATCAACAACTTTTGTTGATCTATGTGTAGTTTCTCTGGTTATCTCACTTAATACTAGCTTACTGCGAGGTTGATGATTTTTATTATGGTCTTCCTCCAGGAATGTTGCATTTGTCGACACAAATACTTTATCTTCCTAAGGATCATAAAAGAAACCACCTTTTGTCTCTTTAGGATAGCCTACAAATAGGCATACCTTTGAATGACGTTCTTACTTCTTTGGATTTTTCACCAACACATGTGTTGGGCATCCCTAAATCCTGAAGTGACGTAAACTATCTTTATGTCCTCTCCATAACTAGCAAGATGTTTCTGAAACACTTTTTGAGGGATCCATGTTCAATATATACACCGCAGTCTCTACTACGTAACCCCAAAAGGAACTTGGCAATTGAGCATAATTCATCATAGAACGAACCATGTCCAACAAGGTTCTATTTCTCCTTTTTGCAACACCATTTTGTTGAGGTGTGCCAGGTGTTATGAGTTGTGACTAAATTCCGTGTTCTATCAAATAGTCCTGGAATTTTAAGTTCATGTACTCACCACCTCGATCTGATCGAAGCATTTTAATCTTTTCAAGTGTATCAGACTTATAATGTATTTGATAAATGTAGTCATACCTTGAATAATCATCGACGAAGCTGATGAAATATTCATATCCTCTCTTCGTTTTAACATTCATCAGACCACAAAGGTCTAAATGTACCAGCTCTAAGGGTTCTTTGGCCCTAAGACCTTTTCCAGTAAAAGATCTTTTGGTCAGCTTACCCTCAAGACAAGATTCACATGGTGGTAAAGAGCTATCTTCTAACTGGTTTAGAAGTCCACTCTTCACCAATCTCCCAATCCTATTGAGATTAGTGTGACCTAGTCTTAGGTGCCAAAGATAGGCATTTTGGAGAAATTTTCCTTTCCTTATGATGAGTTTCAGCTGTTTTAAACCTCTCTATATTCAAAAAGACTTTTAACTCAGTCTGTTTTAATACGTATAAGTTATTCTCTAGATTTGCGGAACATACTATATTACCTTTCAAGATAATGAACACTTCGTTATATTCAAAAGAAGCTTTATAATTTTGTTGTAGTAAACTTGAGATAGAAATTAAATTCCTTTTCATAAAAGGAATGTAATAAACATTTTCAAGTAAAATGTGTCTAACTCCAATAAATAACTTTATATCTCCCACTGATTTAGCTTAAACAACCTTCCTAGTTCCTACCTTAAAGGTTGCTTCGTCTTCTGTAAGTTGTCTCTAGGAATAGTTTCCTGAGCAAAATTACAGATATGATTAGCGGCTCCTGAATCCATTATCCAGGTTAAATCCATTATCCAAGTTAATTTATCATTTTCCACCAAGTGCGTCTTAATGACAAGTAAATCATATTTACTTTGTTGTACTTTCTGGTAAACAGCAGAACTGGGAGATAGAGGACATTACTCCATTAAAGCATAGTCTAAATCACCAACTTCTAGTATATTCATTTTCATGTTGATCCATTAAAAGTGTCCGAAGCAAGTAAATTTGAAGAATTCAACATGCTGAAATTATAAACAAATTCTAATTTGTGAATTGCTTCTAAACCCAATCAAATTTTAGCAAAGTAATAATGTGCCCAAATTTCATTATTTTATTTGCAACGATACTATAGTGAGTCAGAATAAGTGTTACCAAGGGGCAGTCAAATACTCTTTCACTAAAGCAAGACATTCTTGACTAAATATTATCTCCAGGATAACTCATATTTCGATAGTCATTTAGCGACCGTTTTCGGTTAAGAACTTACTAACACTTAGCAATTCTGTAAGTGTAAGCCTCCATTTTTAGATCTCAAAGATTAACGGCCCCAACGATACTACCGAATTGGAGAGTCGAAGTTGGGAAATGACCTAAGAAATCATATCCATTTCTGGAGTTTAAGTTGTTCTGAATCCCATGTTACAACCCTCGAGGGGATAGCCATCGTTAAATGACTAGCAAAGGCGCGTAAAGCTAATCAGCAGACGCAACATAGGAATCTCACGGTCTAGACCAACGGAAGAGCCGTAGGACATGTTAACACATATCCTTCACCCACTTACAATGAACTACTTCCCCCATTCACCTTGATCTTGACTCATACGAATACTTTCCGAATGGAAGTCACTCCCAGGATGACACGAAGCGTCGTATGAATCACACGATGTGAACTTCCTAGGGACGTGAGAGTTGAAATCAATATATCACATATTTTATTTTACAATGAACAACTTCCCCTTATTCACCTTGATATTGACTCATGTAAACACTTTCCGAATGGAGGTCACTACCAGAGTAATACAAAGTGTCGCATGAACCTCACGGTGTGAACTATTTTAGGGATGTGAGAATTAAAATCAAAACATTGTGTATTTGATTTTTATTGTGAATAAATTCCTCTATTCACCTTAATCTCGATTCATGAAAATACTTTCTAAATGGAGGTCACTTCCAGGGTGACACGAAGTGTCGCATGAATCTCGATGTGAACTCTTAGGGACGCGAGAGGTAAAAACAACATATCACATATGTTATTAATCTCCCACTGAAGTGTTCTAATAACATATCATATATGTTATTGAATTCCCACAGAAGTGTTTTAACAACATATCATATATGTTATTAAACTCCCACTAAAGTCTTCTACTGTTTTTTGTGTAAATCATTACTTAGGAATGTTTCAGCTAATTAAACAACCTAAGTCTATGTGGTTTATCCAAGGATAATGCTTATGATTGGATTTAACCTACGATGTCTAGGTGAAAAACTAATTTTAACATCTCACACCGCTCACGTGTGCTCATAAAACCCATTAACAACGCTCAATTTTTCAGCTATAATCCTCAGGTAGGAGGTGTTCCGTAGACCCTCAACTTAAGTACCCCCAGTCTTAAACAGGATTATATACCGGTTGAGTTTGTAACCATATTTTACAAGATGTCAACCTATTTTAACTATTAAAACAAGTGGTTTAACCTACGTGAGCATGCAACTTATCTTTGTTATGGATTTTAATGTCTAATTCAATTTTATAACAACTTATAAATAATAGACATACATTGCATCCATAACATGCTTTTATATAACAATTATATAAACATTCATTTCATGCATCAATATAATAACTTATATCAAAAGTCCTGGAATCCTACACATGCATACTATATATTATAACACTTATAATATACTTGCAATGCATGCTACATACTTATCCTAAGGTGGGATTTTAAATCTACATGGCATACAATATGCACACAATAGATAAATTATTTAATTCATACATTCACAATGCATAATTAAATAAACACACTAAAATGGACCAGTTTCGGCATCCTAAGCTAGCTAAAAGCTACACTTATTACAATAATAAGAAGAAAACAGCCTCGAACCGCCTCTAAACACTTCAAACCAGCTCGAATCACTTGAAAAGGACTTGAACCGGCTTCAAAAACCCAAAAAAGCTAAAAAAAAAACCGCCCAAAACCGGTCAACCAGCTTGAACCGGACCGGTCCAGACCATCTGGACCGGCTGAGCTACCACCAGGCGCGCGGGTCAACGGCTGGAGCGGAAACAGGGCGCGGGTCGGTTGAGCGGGCGCGGATCGGCATGGGCTGGCGAGGCGAACTGGGTTGAGCCGCGGACGCGGAAGCTGCGCCTGAACACGGGAAGGAAGCAGCTGGGCCGGACAGACACGTTTGGGCCGAGCGCGGAGCTGGGCAGCCGAAGAAGACGCGGTTCGGGTTTGGAGCGGGCGCGCCGGGTCTGGGACAGCCTACACGCGTCAGCCATTCACCTCGCAGGTCAAGCGCCTTCCGGGTCGGATCGGCTACCGGGTCTGGGATGCTTTCCGGCCTGTGAGCTATTTTTCACCAAATTGGAGCTGTTGTCTTTGTCGGAACCGAGTAATTACAGCCTAATTTTAACTCTAATGACTCTAGAAAATTTACAGACCCTTCGTGACACGTTAAAGCCCATAAAACACTGGGCAATTACAATAACTATTTCAACCCAAGAGAGAAAAAACAGATGCCAAAACCAAAATTATCCATTTTAGCACACGCAACATTCATCACAAGAATCAATACCCACTATATGCATAAATTAACCAAAAACTGAGTACTTTAAGTATGCTCTAATACCAATTGACGGAGTGAACACATGAGCAGTGGAAGAAAAAAGGATCTAAAATACTCTAATTAGATTAATTATAAAGATAAGCATGCATGCAATCAAACAAGTAAAAAGGGAAAAGAATACAACAGTTGTAGTCTTTGAATCTTCTCCAAATCAGCTTCAATCTCCTCACGAATGGTTCGTAGTCCAACATGAGAGTCTTCCCAACTATTCTCTAGCCTTAGAACGGGATGGTGGATCTAGTGAGTGACTAATTTGGAGAGGAAAAAACTAAAGCTTTGAGAGAAAAAGGGATGAGATTATCACATAATCTCATCTAAACCCACTACGGCCTAGAGTTCTTCAAAAGCAATAAACATTTACTTTTAAAGACCAATACCTGCAAACATACAACTTTGAGTTTGATGAGAATTTTACATTTAAAAAATCCACAAACTCGAAAAGTGAGATTTAGTGGAACAAGTGTCTTCAAATTAAGGCAACACTTAGCCATGTAAAGGGCATTTCCCACTCACAAATGTTGAATCTTTCCACTAACTTGGTCAAAGTTTGACTCTCAAAGTCCAAAGTCAAATTAAAGTCAACAAATTTGACTTTTTTATTTTCAAAAATCAAAAGTCAATAATTTGACTTCTATTGCATTTTGGTCTAGTCAATAATTTGACTTTTAATGCAATTTTGACCAAATCCATTTAATTTCAAAATTAATTTTAATAATCAATTTTAAAACTAAATTAATATTAAATAATTAATGAAACAATTTAATTAATTTAATTTAATATTAAATCCAACACATATCCCAATTTATATGAATCACTATTCATAATCGTGATATTTAAATTTTATTTCATGGCCTCTTATTTTCTCTCTCTTTATGTATAATTCACAATTAAACATTAGGTTAAATATATCGTATATATTTAATGTTTTACTCCAAAAACCAAATTTGAACACTTCAAATTCATTCATCACATTGTTCTAAGGTTTAGTTCGATATGAGCTAGTAGGGGGACCTAATGAACCTACAGATCATGGCTCCAACGATCCACGATTAACCGGCTAAACTCTTTAACCTAATTAACCACCTTTCGTTAACTACCCAGACAGTCCACTAAAACCTAGTAGTTGCACTCCTCTCACTGTAAATATATTATATTCACTCGATATAACCATGATTAGTAAGTTAACCTTTCATAGGTTGTTCGTAATAACGGTTGGGTCAAAAGTTGTTTTACCCCCAAAATTACATCTTGCTCCTTAGATCTCACTAATCCTCTAATGAATAATAGGTTTGTAATCCAATCACTAAACCGAGTCCCTCTCGGGCCAATGAGAGGGTGTGGCCCCTTGTTCAAGACCTAAAGTCAACACTTAAGGGAACAACCTCTCCACTATCCCTAAAAGTGGGTAGGAGTGAATTTCATCTTGCACCCTATGTCCCCAGCTATCTACCTGGTCTTACCCCTGAAATGAGAGGCTTATTAAACCAGAGCTGTTGAGCCAACCCTCACCCATGAAAATCTAAGGATAATCTCGAATAAAGAGGAGTTCATAGTTAGCTCAGGATAAAGGTCAAGTTACCTAGCTCTTCACTTTTAAATAGTTAGTCTTAAACAGTAAAAACCGTTGTAAAGTAAGAGTGACATAATTCTTGGTCTGATCTTATGCAAACTCATTGCATAGAACGTCCCCACTCCTCATGTCAATACAAGATGAATTAGGATCACTTCATTTGTAGCACTTTACAACAAATTGTAACAACTACAGAGTAGGCCGCATCCAATAGTGTTATCATAATAAGGTACCCAACCTTATTCATATATTATAGATAGTTTTGGCTATTTACTGAACTTGATCACTCTTATGTCTCCACATAAAGTTCATGTATTCATATAATAGCCATGGATCTTTAGTTTATTGGATTTAGACTTTACAAGTGTAATTCATATATTCAATAACAGTCTTATTGAATAAATGTCAATAAGATCTTTATTGATAATAGAATACGTTTAATATTACAAACTGCGAGTTTTAGGACATACAACCCAACACAATTTGTGGAGATAATACATCTTCTATAAGATTTAAATATGGGGGAAAAAAATGGCATACCTTTGATATTGAAGGTTTCTAGCACGAAATCATCCGTACTGGCACCAAAAAAAGTC
This sequence comes from Benincasa hispida, assembly GCF_027475165.1. Lineage (NCBI taxonomy): Eukaryota > Viridiplantae > Streptophyta > Magnoliopsida > Cucurbitales > Cucurbitaceae > Benincasa > Benincasa hispida. Next base: position 55,231,714 of record NC_143484.1, on the reverse strand, counting down.
ATTTAACGGTCAAAAGGAACTTGGTACAATTCTAGAACCATTGTCTGGGGAGGCTCTATGTTTAAAAATAAAATATCTTGAATTTCCTAAAGGAAAGAAGAACAATAAAAAACAAACCACGAAAGGAAGTTCAAAGATTTGTTAGAATAAGTTGTCTTCTTTTTTTCAGCTGCTATACTGGAAATATCTTCATATCAGACATTGTTTAGATGTGATTTACATTGAGAAAAATGTTTGCATGAATTGAAGGAACTCTTAACGAAGAGCATCCATGAGCGCACTCGGATCTTTCCAATTTTACGTGACCGAAATACAACATATACATTCTAACAAACAGTTATGCAAAAAATACACTAATTAAAGGCATGCTTCAAACAATAAAGAATAAGGGAAAGAGTTCTCATACCAATTGAAGACCCTCTTCAAACTTTAGAACTCAGATGCAGCAGAAGAACTTCCACCTGTACTCTATCGCCCAACAAACGCGTCATCTGCAGTAGCATGATCAATCACGAACAAGTGAACGCATTGGGGACGACACCACTAAAATGGAGAACTTGGTATTCTTGGAGTGAGAACCCAAAGTGTGGTCTTTGGTGAGTTTGGTAGAGGTAGGAAAAAGAACAAATCGTGTAGACAATAAGCAAATGGGAGAGAAAAGGAAGCTATCGTATAGCTAAACGCTTATCGTTTAGAAGAAGTTACACGATCATGTAGGTTTTACTAAGTGATTGTTTAGTAAAAGGTGGATGATCGTTTAGAAAATACGGAACACTATATGATCGTTTAGGAAAGCTAAGCGATTGTTTAGGAACTAGCGTGCAATCGTTTAGGCGCGAGGTGTGCGATCATTTAGGTGCTAACGACAATCGTATAGGCTCTCGACTATGTGATCATTTACGATTTCACACCGATGCCAATTTTTCCGAACTTTTGTAAAATGAAACTTATTTTCATTTTATTCTTCGGTTACCATAATCGAAGCGGCTGCTCACACTAATGCACGTCCGAGAGAAATTTTAGGCCAATTATCATATAATTAATAAATATAATCATATTATATTCTTATCCTATAGTTTGATATCACATATCGACTATAGTAATTTCTCCTCCGCATGATATAAATCATATTTATATCTAATTTCCTCCAAAATAATGTATCTCATACATTTAGTCAATTATATCATATATAATTAACCAGTCCAATTATATCATATATAATCGAACTCCCTCTTGTCAATTTGAACATTTCAAACTGACCCAAACACTGAGTCTCGACTTTACCCAAGCTACCTAGGGGACCTAATGGACCTATGGCTCAAAGCTCTAATGGTATGTGAATAGCTAACTAAACTCTATAGCCACGAGATCCACCATCCATTAACTGTCAGGCATTCCACTAAAGACCAACAGTTGAACTCTTCTTACTACAGATATATTTCTGTGTCCATCAGGATCAGACCATCTGTGACAAGTCACAACACTTGTGACTATTCCACAAAGCTGGTTGCATCCGTAGCGTTACCAGGATAAGATTTTCCTCCTATATTCATATACTACATACCATTTTGGTTATCACTCAAGACATGATCCACTTGTATATCACCACATAAATTCTTGAATTACATACAGATAACCATGGATTTTATGTTTATTGGTTTTTGGTAAAGCAAATAAAAGATGCAACTAAGCAAAAAACAAGATGTGAAGTAAATATCATATATTATACAACACAAGCATTCGTACAAGCTGTTTACAAACTACAGGACACGAGACTTTAGGGCATCAACCCCAACATGAATATCTTAGGTACACTTCTTAATATTCCAAGGAAAAGTAAGGATGGATTGAATGCTAAACATGATTTAGTTCATTTAAAAAATTCGACAAGAGTTTGCACCTGTTAGTGGTGACAAAAAATTTTCATTCCTCCCGCGTGTTATAATCTTACAAAGGAAGAAAAACGTTATGTTTTAAAGACATCGTCAGGAGTAAAGGTTCCTGAAGGTTACTCTTCGAATGTTCAAAACCTTGTGTCGATGATAGATTTAAAGCTTAATAGTTTAAAATCTCACGATTGTCACATGCTCTTACAACAATTATTTCCTATTGCGATAAGATCAGTGCTACCAAAACATGTTCGTATACCATAACTTGATTGTGTATATTTTTAATTCGGTATGCAACAAGGTCCTAGATGTGCAGTAATTAGAAAAGTTGGAAGAAGATATTGTGCTTATATTATGTTTATTGGAGAAGTATTTTCCTCCTTCATTTTACACAATTATGGTGCATCTCACAGTACACATAGTTAAGGAAGTCAAACTTTGTGGGCCAATATATCTACGATGGATGTATCCATTTGAAAGATTCATGAAAGTCATTAAAAAATCTATGAGAAATAGATATTGTCCAGAAGGTTATATTGTTGAAAGTTATATAGTAGAAGAAGCCATTGAATTTTGTTCTGATTTCTTGTTTGGAGTAGATCCTATTGGGGTTGGCATTCATAATTCACAATACTGTTTAGACAATTCAAATATTGGTAGGCCATTTTCCAAACGAGTTTCTTTCAAACCTGAACAAGAAATTTTATATCAAGCTCATCGGTATGTTTTGAAAAATACTATTGATATGCAACCATATTTAGAGTAAGTTTTTTCAAAGATTTTGGTTTTATTTTTTCATTTAATTTTATGATATAAATCTAACTATACAATGTTTCAATGTTCACTTCAAACAAAACATATGATGGCTTTGCAATTGCAACATCGAAATAAGTCCAAAAAATCAGAAATGGATTTAAGAGGAACATAATCGAAATTTTGGCGAGAAGACGATGGCCAAAGAGTCTAGTATTTCTTTACAACTTCCAGTCGAAAGAGTTGTGTCTTGCTAGAGGACATAATTAACTTTTGTAACATGGATGAAGTCAAGATAATGGCTTTAGAGGCTTACATGGTGTAAGTAATGTTATTACTTTTGTAGACTTTAGCTATGACGTTTCTTTCCAATTTTGGTCGTCTATATTTATGTTATAAATCTTTGTAGGTACTTGCACTCATCCTTTATTGATTCAAAGGAAAGTTCACAATACACTTTTGTAGATCCATCTCCCATTTCCTCTGGATATAACTCTCAGGAAGTTAAAACTCGAAACTTGTGTAGTAGACTGATGGTCTCAGAAGCAAACCAAATAGTTCTTGCTACTTTTAATCCTGGGTAAGTTAGAACACATTTTGTTTTTATCAATTTCTATTAGCAATAAAAATACTAACTATATTTTATTAACTAGTGGTCATTGGGCACTACTTTCTATAAATGCATATGATGATATTATGTAATACCTAGACTCAATGAGGACAACATTATTGGGAATGATGTCCTAAATCTCTTTTTAATCTCGTTGTTTGTAAACTCTATATAAACATATTGTTATTAATAAAATAAGTGTTATTTTATAAGCATTTACTCAATCCAATAAACTAAGATCCGAGGTTATTTTATGTAAATTTAAACAAGTATGTAGAGACATATAGGTGGATCTTGTTTAAATAAAAACCTAAATGGTTTGTAGTAGATGGATAAGGTTGGATACCTTATCCTGGTGACCCTATGGATACAATCCACTTTGTAGGTGTTACAAGTATTGTAAAGTGCTACAAATGATCTGATCATGATCATTCATGTGGAGACATGCGAGCGAGGGTATCCTATAAAGAATTTGTATAAGACCCGACCACGAAATAATTAGTCTCTTTATATAACACCGTTGGTAATAGATATTTACATTTCACTAGGATGACCATCGGTGACATGACTTGAAGCCTGAGTGAGTTGTGAACTTCTGCTTATGAAGGCGGTCCTTTGATTTGTATGGGTGAGAGTGGCCAGATTGCTAACTCAACAAGCCTACCATTTTAAGGATTTGTCTGATAGGTGAGCTGGGAACTCAGCTTCATAAGACGGAATTCACTCCTTCTCCGATGCAGGATTAAGTAGATAAATTGCTCCCTTAAGGGCTGGTTTCGGGTCTTGAACATAGTGGTCACACCCTCTCTTGGGAAGAGAGAACTCAATCATAGTGGGATTATGAATTATTGTTCATTAGAGGAATCAGTGGTACTTAAGAAGTTAGATGTAATTACAGAGGCAAAACAGTAATTTGGTCTAGTTGTACTTATGAACAATTTGTGAAGGGTCATCACACTGTTGATTGGTTATATCCAATGGATGCAGAAATATATTTGTGGTGTGAAGAGTGCAACTGTCGGTCTTTAGTGGAGTGCCTGACAGTTAACGGATGGTGGATATCGTGATTAAAGAGTTTAGTCAGTTATTCACGTACCGTTTGAGCTTCAAGCTACAGGTCCATAAAGTCCCCTTGATAGCTTAATGGATTCAAGTTGAGAATCAGTTTTTTGGTTAGTCTGAAATGTTCAAATTAACAAGAGAGAATTTGATTATATATGATATAATTAAATTAATTCAATTATATATGATATAATTGATATGATGTATTTGATACATTATTAGATTGGAGGAATTAATATAAATATGATTTATACCAAATGCCATAAAATAGGAAAAGAATTATTGTTTATATGTTGCATATGATGCAATATTAAAACTATAGGTTATAAATATAATATGATAAGTTAGTTATTGTATTTATTTATAATTTATTGATTATATGATAATTAATATTTCTTTTCTAAATAACCGACCATAGTGGGTGGTTTTACATGGTTTTATAGTAACTGTGAGATAAAAAAGAAAAATAGTTTTTCAAATCATTCAGTCAAATCATCTCGAAGAATTCACTATCGAGTAAAAGGATTTTACTACACGATAGCTTTATAGAGACTATACGATTGAGTATCAAGTCTATAGGATAGACTTCTTCCTCTATACGATTGTTCATCACATACTCAATCGTCTACTTCCTCCTTCCCTCTATCCAAAATCATACCAAGCCCACAACTCCTGGATTCTCACATCGAGTATACCAAGATAATCTTATGGTGGTGTTTTGATATGTTTGAGGATCGAGGATCGAGTTTTATTCACGGGTGGTCGAGGAAGTTCCAATTGCTCGTTGGGTTCGTGTTGATCGTTGCATTCATGACTGATCGAGAGAAATACGTGAAGAAAGAGTTCTTCACAAGTATTGTTTCCTCGATCCCTTATATTTATTTTAAGGTGCATGTTGTAATTTATCTTTAATGCATAATTGCTTCTATTTGATTGTAAATGTTTATGTTATTTCACAATGGAGTTTGGAACGATCCGCTTCTGCTCACTGATCCTCTAGTTTTAGAGTTCCTTCAAACATCACGGGTAGATATAAGATATATAACTAACATGTAAGTAATCTTTTTCATTTGTAGTATTTGTTTTAAAGTGTACTCTGATTTAGAATTTGTGTTATTTCTTAATAAATAGGGCAATTGCGATGTTGCAATCTCAAAAGAATATTAAAAAAAGCCGGAAGCAAACCTTATGGAGAACAATAAAGTCAAGTATAAATTAACAATGACTAATTATTCATCATATTAAGTAGACATCTAGTGCGTAAGGATTACTTCATTCTTATTTACTGATTTTTTCTCTATAATGTCCTTTACAAGTTGGGAGCACCAAATGTGGATACTATGTCATCGGGTATATGAGGGATATTGTGACCAAAAGAAGCATTGTCATCTCAGATTTAGTATGTTATCATTATTTCGACATTTCAAATAGCACAGGAAAAAATAGAATCCATTATAATATTTGGCTTTTATGTTTATAGATTGATACAAGGAACCCGTACTCACAAATTGAGTTAGACAAGGTGCGAATAGAGTTGGCTAAATTTTTGGGTTGCTACATGTGATCGTGGTTGGTCATTTTGGATGTGTTTGTTTCGGCTGATCAATTTCGGGATTTGTTTTATATCCATATAGGTGTAATATCTTTTGGTATTATTCAAATATGCACGGGGAGAGGGGGAGGAGGGATAGTTTTGGATTAGTACATGTAATAGTTGTTATGTGGGTAGATGGATGGTTTTGATAGAAGTTTTGGAAATGTATGTTTTGAAACTGTTCATATTGGGTTGACTGTTAGAATTATGTTCCTTATATTATTTTGGAAATGTCCATATGGGTTGACTGTTAAAATTATATTTCTTAGGTTGTATTATTGACAATGTTAAAGAAGTTAAGTTTTTATAAATAGATATTGGCAGTTTTTGGTTGATATATAAGTTTGTCAATGCATGTATATTGTTTATTTGATTGATGAATATATGTCATATATATATCAAATGTGATTGTTGGATCAAAATACAGGAGTAATTATAGGTAAATACGTCAACATTGTAGATTTTTCTAAAAAAATCACAAGTAAATTTCTTGACGTTTTTTCCTTGTCAAGATTATAGATATTCTTGACATGTTTAACAGGTCAAGAATTCTCATATTCTTGACATTTCTAACATGTCAAGTAGGATATATATCTTGACGTTTTTTCATTGTCAAGTTAACAAAATATCTTGACATTTTTTCCTTGTCAAGAATGTCTATATTCTTGACATTTCAAAAATGTCAAGTGTCTATGTTTCTTGACCTTTTTTAAATGTCAAGTTAACAAAATTTCTTGACATTCCTTTCTTGTCAAGGACACCCATATTCTTGGCATTTCAAACATGTCAAGTGTCTGTGTTTCTTGACACTTTTTAAATGTCAAGTGTCACTTTTCTTAACATTTTTAAAACGTCAAGAAAATCGGCATTCTTGACACTAGTTTCCCTAACGTTTTAAAAACGTCAAGAAAAGTCATTCTTGACATTTAAAAAACATCAAGAAACATTGTTTTGTAGTAGTGTTAGCATGTATGTTCATAGTTTTAGTATATTAGGGTTTCAAGTGAATACCATTGATGATTCTCTCAAATTGATTGAATTCACCACGAAATTCTTCTTCAATCTCTATAGTAGATAACCACAAATGTCTTTTTTACTAATCTCAGGCCTTAGATTGGAGTGTGGTCTCTAGATTGAGCGGAATTTGATGTAGATATTGAGAGATGAAGATGGAAAACCAATTTTTCCTTTTCTCAGAATTCAGTTGATATACCCTCCCATCTGATCTCCAATACTCAACATATAGCTCTCAACTATGCAGATCTGATTGAAAGAGATGTAGCCACTCAATTTTCCATTAAAATTGAGTGGCATGAGGTGAATTTAGTGGAAAAAGTGGGATTTCCCCATTTCCATTAATTATCAATTTTTATTTCAATAAATTGAATTATTTGATATATATATATATATATAACCTATTTAAAAATTGAATTTCAAATGCAATTTAAATTTTTTTAAAAAATTATAATTATGAATTTCTTAAATCCAAAAATCAATTGACCAATGTTATACTTTTGAATTACATAAATTCAAAACTTAATAATTATTAAATTAGAAAATTAATTTAATTTAATATCAAATAGTAAATTAATATAACACCTCATTAAATATTTAAATTATATTTAAATATTGTCAATTCTCGAAAACTGTGACGTTTAATTCGACAATTAAACATCAATTATATCAAATATAACAATCCAAATCCTAAACCCAATTTGAACATTTCAAATTCTCTCAACACGATATTCTAAGGTTTAATTCTTTTACGAGCTAATAGAGAGACCTATTGGACCTACAGATCATGAGCTCCAAACAATTGAAGATTAATTGGTTAAATTCTTTAGACCAAATTAATCAATATTCGTTAACTACCAAGACATACCACTATAGTTTAGTAGTTGCACTCTCATAGATATATCTATGTCCACTTGATTTAACCATAATCAGTAAGTCAATCCTTCATAGGTCGTTTGTATTTATAGCTAGGTCAAAATTACTGTTTTACCCTATAATACATCTTGCTCCTTAAGTCTCCACTGATCCTTTAATGAACAATTTGTTTATAGTCCTATAATAAATCGAATCCCTTTCAGCCACGGGAGGGTGGGACCCCTTTGTTCAAGACCAGGAGCAGTACTTAAGGGAACAACCTATATGCTAACCCTAACGCGTAGGAGCAAATTCTGTCTTGCAAAACTATGTCTCCAGCTATTTATCCGGTCTTACCCCTAAAATGGAAGGCTTATTAAGCCAAGTGATGTTGAACCATTCTCACCTATGCAGATTAAAGGATAATCCCAAATAAACAGGAGTTCATAGTTAGCTCAGGATTAAGATTGAGTTACCTTAGATCATCAAATTGAAATAGTCAGTTTTAACAATGAATGATTATTACAAAAAAGTGACTATTTCGTAGTCCGGTCTTATGCAAACATTTTTTGCATAGGATGCTCCCACTCACATGTCTCCATATGAACAACTTTGAGATCACATTGTTTGTATCAATATACAAAGTAGGCCGTATCCATAGTATCCCTAGGATAAGATACACAATTTTATCCATATGCTTATAGACCTTTTTATCTATATACTAAAACTTGATCATCTTTTATGTCTCTATAAAAAAGTTTAAGTATTCATGTTATAGCCATGAGTTAGTTTATTGGATTTAGTAATGAATGCAATTCAATATTATCTTCAATAACATCTTTATTGAATGAAATCTCAATAATATTTGTATTGTTAATAGAACATGTTTAATGTTTACAAATTACGAGTTTTAGGACATTCCTAACATATCATTGTTATATTATAATATTATATATTTATAGTATATTACATAATACATATAATATTTTTTTAAAAATAAATTGAGTTTACAAACATGACATATTGTATTTTTAAATATTGTTATCTCTATTTATTATAATTTTGCATTTTAAAATTTAAAATTCAAAATCTTGGTACAATGAAAACATAAAAATGTTGTTTTTAGAATTTACACTATTTCGATTATGGAATTCTTAAACAGTTTTCAGAAGCAAAATTCAAATCGTCTGTCAAACACATATTTACGGAACTCAATGAATCTGAAAATATAAAACAAGTTCTGCATTCTCTACTAAAATGACACTTATTTTTCCCATATTGAATAATTTATTAGATATTCTTAGAAAAAAACAATGGGTTGTCTATAAGTACTATATGTGTTATTTATTAGCTTGGGCCTAAAAAAAGGTTCAACTATTTTGTTCTCAATAAAACATGTGAAAATCTTGTTTTGGGCTCTTATTGAGCTGAAAACGTACACACAAAACCAGGAGCTAATATCATTAAAATTGAAGATCTTTCTCAATTCATAACTGTGATCCACTTTAATGAAAAATAAAAAAGAAACAAAAATTAGTACATCTTTAGAAGTTATCTTCTCTCTTCATATTGCATTTCTAAATTCTTGTTCGTTCCATTGAACGTAGGAATACAATGAAAGTTTCATATTAACTAAATAAGAGGATAATCGTATGTTTATAAGAGAAAATATCATACGACTATAGAGAATTTAGAGGTTCGTTGTCCCAAGAAAATACATTTTAAAAATTCAAGAACTAAAATGAAAATTTTCCCAAATTGAGTAGCTCTTTATTTCCATTCTCTGTTGGTATTTTGTTTTTTTTTTATTAAAAAAAAAAGAACTACAAAGAAGTTGGTCTTTTAAAAAAAAAAAAAATCTAAATTTAGGGTAAATAATTATCTCTTTTTACCACCACTAAATTAGTTGAATAAATGATCTTTTGGAAAATCATCTACGATTATGGATTAAAATGTCGACGTCGATAAAAGTATTAAAATCTTAATTTTACAAAAAATTTGATGAAAATATCAAAAAATGTTGATTTTGACAAATATTTCTGAAAAAATTATAAAAACAAAAATTTTAAAAAAATAAATAAATTAGTAAATAAATATTTTATGATTTTCAAATAAGTTAACATATTTATTATTTACATTGCATTTATATTAGTGGCATTTTGATGCTTATTTTTTGTGTTTTGTGGATTTTCTTTATGATAATCGAAATATCCATTCACTCCTCTTGTCGATGTCGAACCCATAGAAATGTAAAAATATCGATAGAAATATTGACATGTTAATGAAAAATTAATATCATGCTTAAGATCTATGAAGCACAGATACTTCATGTAAGGCAAAGAATCAGTATCAGACACGTATCGGATACCGATACTTCCAGATACTTTCCAAATACGTATCTAACACGCGACTTGACGTATTTATACTTTCAGATACTTTTCAGATACGTATCTGACATGCGATTTGACATATCTATTTTTTATGCGTACTTTGTTTTTAAGGAAAAAGATAAGTAACTCATCTAATTTTTCCCAATCTAAAATTAGGTAACCTATTTGAAAAGCTCAAGTCCAAAACTAAAAGAAAAATAAATAAATAACGAACCAAATCTAGACTAGAATCATCTAATCTCCATCTTCACATTTGAATCCCACAAAATCCACGAAAATATAAACCATTTGGATGTCTTCAACAATAAGTTTTTCGTTTATCTTCATACTTCTCTCTCTAATCTTCTTCTTCTTTCCAATATGAGTCACTTTTTATTGCATTTTATTAATTATTGTACTTCAACATCTCAGATGTTGCTTTTATTATTAACTTGTATGCTAAATTTATCTATATCCTAGATTTTTTTAAAGAGAAAAAAAGTATCTTCAACGTATCAGTATCCTCGTTTATTAGAAATATATATATTTAAAAAATATGTAATCTATTATTAACTTGTATGCTAAATTTATCTATATCCCAGATTTTTTTAAAGAAAAAAAAAGTATATTCAACATATCAGTGTTTTTTAGAAATATATATATTTAAAAAATATGTAAAAAAATGATGCATCCTTAAACGTATCTGTATTTTAGTTTTTTAAAAATTGACGAATCGCCGTATCTGATCGTATCCGTATCGTGTAGTTGTATTTGTGTCTGTGCTTCATAGCTTAAGATACACTTGACTTGAAAAAATCTCATTTTAAAAAAAAAAAAAAAAAAAAAAAAAAAAAAAAAAAAAAAACTCCATTTGTATATTTTATCTTAAAAACAAATAATTCTTTTTTACACATTCATGTCATAGTCAACAACTATAGAAAAGTTTTAAATCAAGGAAAAAATTATTGCCGTAAAATTGAAGGATCCCATGAAAATATCTTTTTATATGAACACTCAAATCATACTTAATTGCCAATTAGGAAAAAAAAAATCTTAAATTGGAATCATATATCATAATACAACAGATACTTTTATAATAGCGAAATTTAAATATTCTATAAAAGATACTTTTCATCGAAAGTAATTAAAATTTTTAAATATTAGAACTTTCATTATTTTAGCTGCACCGTCCAAATTTTTCGTCTTCATTACACTAAAATTAGATGATTAAATTAGTAAAGCCAATTAATCATTCTTATCCTTACTCATAAAAGTCAATGAAAATGATTAAAAATATACATTCCCAAATCTCTACTTCGCCAAGTTTTATAGGTAAGGGTAAATATATTTGTTTGTGTGTGTATATATATATCAATGAAGTTTGCACGTTTGCCCAATCACCTTTTTTCAACAAAACACCGATACAATTGGCCAACTTTCATATCAACAAGATATTGAAATTGAAAGTCTAACCAGACATTTTTTCAAATATTTACTAAAATTAAATTTTATTTAAAAGATATAATAGTTTTGAAACTTTTTAATAAAAATAGTGTAGTTTTCAAAAGACGACAAACTCGCCTCATGTCAATAAGTCGTCTCTTTAAAAGATGTCATTTATAAGTAGAAGTCTATTGGTTGCCTCTTTGTCTATGTATTCATACATGTGTGGGTTCAATTCCTATTAGTTGCGCATTTACATTTTTTCACTTGTCGTTTTCTTTTCCTCTCTTTCTTTTTTTTTTTTTTTTTTTTTTAAATAAATATTATATTATATTTTTTTTTTCTTTTTCTTTATTAAACAAATGGAGTATTAGATTACAATTTTCTTTCTTTTTCTTACTGAAATTATAAATAAATATTAATTTTTAAACCTTTTTTATCTTGTGAAAAAAATGATTACTATTCTAAACAAAAATAAAACCATAATAGAATGGGTTTGAATTGTAATGTAATAAATTTGGACTCTATGTAATCCAAATTGAACGTTTTGGACTCGATTTGTAATATTTAACTCATTCTGTTTCGACGGTTTTTAACTTAACCCTCTTTTCCACCGTTTTTACATTTCTCGATCTCATTTCCATTCCATCTTCGATTCCTCACACATTCCAATACTCCTTTAATTTCCAACCATCCTAATTACATTCAGTTTCTCAAACAGCTCCTAGATTGTTTAAGTGTATTGATTATATTGGTTTTTTAAGAATGACAATTTATTTCATTTTATCAATGAAGAGAATGGAAATGGATTGAATAATTACTAGTCATGTCAATTTTAAGTTCTTTAACATACAAGGAAAAAATTACACAAATAGGAAAAAAAAAAAAAAAAACAGAAAACAAAGAATGCGAATGAAGTCACATATGGAGAGGATAGAGAGGAGATAGTGTTAGATGTCAAGTCTTGACAAAAAAAAACTTCTGACTTTGGCAAATTTTTGCCATATCATTTAATTAAGAGACAACTTGGTGACATAAATGAATTGCAAATCAAATATATTAATATTTTAAATTTGAATTGCTTTTAGATCTTAATTTCTTATATATACATTATTTTGAACAACATGAAGTTAAACGATCAAATGTTAAACTTATAATCTAGAAGACTAAATGTATTATTATTATTATTATTATTATTATTATTATTATTATTATTATTATTATTATGTGAGGTGGGGAAATCAAACCTTTAACATTGAAGTTGATAATACAAATACTATATCAGTTGAGCTATACTCATTTATACGTAAATGTATTAAATTTGAAGGCAAAATTTAAAAAAAAAAATGTATGAGCATTGTTCAATTTGACTAACACAACTACTTATGATATAGTAGTAGTTTGAAGTATGCATTCAAAATTTAAATTCTTCATGGTATCTTTATTTATTTTTTTTCAAGGAAAAAAAAAGGTTTCCTCCCCCTCATGGCACCATACTTTTTTCTTGAAGAAGATTTCAACTCTTTTCAATTAATTTTTTTTTTAATTTTCAAGATTGTTTTCATTTACATTCAACATGTTTGAATGAGCATGGCCATGAGTTGAGTTGCTTTCAAAAAAGTAAAGAAGAAATGGAAAATGAGGTTCTATTAACATAGTTCTGGATAAGAAGGAAGCAAATTATTTTTTGGAATTTGAAATGTAACAAAATTATAGACAGTATGATATATATTTTTTTTCCAAAGAGAAAAAAATAAAAGAGAGATAATTAATACGGATAAAAAACCCTCTTTTTTACGTTACCAACTAAATTTTTAAAAGTCAACTTTGACCACCCCAGTTGTTTTTGTGTGCAAAGGTAAGCATTTTTTTTTTTTTTCAACTGCTAAATAGATAAACAGTTGATCGTATATTGAAAATTTAGGAAAATGAGCAATTTTGTTGAATTTCAATGAGTTTATCTCCCTTTCCACATATATTTCTATAGGGGATTTTCAAAATAGAAAATAATGAAAAATATTTACACAAATAGCAACCTCCTCCGGTTTATAGTTTGGTTGCTAATTCAAAAATATTGATTATTTACAGTTTTGTTGCTAGTTCAGAAATGTTAGGGTCCGTTTGGATTGACTTGAGAAAATTTTTTTTCAAAAAACTCATTTTTATTTTAACACCTTTGACAAAACTTGTTGAAAATACTCTTCAAAAGTCATTTTGAACGGTTGTCAAACACTTCAATTCTAAAATGACTTATTTTTTAGATTAAATACTTGAAATGTATTTCAAACACACTCTTAATTAGAATGACAATGATAGACAATGGGATGCCAAATTAAAGACCAAGTGATGGTAGTTTTTGATAGATTTGTTGCTAGTTCCAAAATAGTGATTATAATGATAATCATAGACAATAGAAGGTCAAGTGATAGACCAAGTGATAGAATATTATCATTATCTATCATAGATAGACACTGATAGTTGTCTATGACTGTCTATCTATGATAGACAATGATAATTTTCTTTCTCTATCTATCAGTAATAAACAGTAATAAACAATAATAAACTACTATTAATAATCTATCAATAGATAATGATTTTATTCATAATTTTGTTATCATCAACTATACACTAGACGCTGTCATTGAATATGAAAATTTTGTTACTTTTAGATAGTTGTGATAGATATTGTTATCATTATCTATCATAGATAGACACTGATAGTAGTCTATCATTGTCGTAGACAGTAATAAATTCCTATCAGTTTTCTATCAAAAGATAAACATTTTGTTGTTGCTAGTTGGTGGTAGTTTTTTTATTGCTTTTAAATAGTTTATGATTTATGATACATACACTAGACATTGTAATTGAAAATTTTGTTGCTTTTAGATAATTGTAATAGATATTGTTATCAATATCTATCACAGATAGATGTTGGTAACAGTCTATGAGCATCTATCAATGATAAAAACTAATACAAGTCTATCATTGATAGATGTTGATAGAAGTCTATCAGTGTCTGTCAGTGATAGAAGCTGATAGAAGTATATCATTGATAGAGACTGATAGAAGTCAATCAGTGTCTTTCAGTGATAGAAACTGATAGAAGTCTATCATTGGTACTATCAATTATAGAAACTGATTCAAGTCTATCATTGATAGAGGTTGATAGAAATCTATGAGTGTCTATTAGTGTTTTTTTTGTTATTTTTGTAAATAGTTAGACATTTTTTCTATTTGTGAAAATTTATCTATTTTTATAAGTGAGATTTGGATATACACCAAGTTTTAAAGAGAGAAAGAAAAGTTTAAAAGGATTTAGAGAAAAATGGTCCAAAATAAAATTTTATACTTGGATAATACTTTTAGTCCCTAAACTTTCATAAAAATTAACAATTTAGTCCCTAAACTATAGTTGATAACAAATAACTTTCTAACCTTTTAAATTTGTAACAATTTAGTAATGCATTTTAATATGTAACAATTTAGTCCTTTTACTTTGAAATTTGTAACAATTTAGTTTCTATAAAAAAAAAAATTGTCATCAATTAAGTGTCAATCTTTATTGCATAATAAATTTTTAATTTATATTATATAAAAAAGTTTGATCCTTGGTAAGTTTGTTGTTCTATATATATAAAATATTTATTAAATCCTACAAAAGTCTTCCTAATAAAGTCTAAGTCATTATAAATTATAAAGCATAAGGACTAAATTGTTATAAATTTAAAAGTAACAAAAATTAAAGGGATTGTTTAACCAAAATTTATTTTACTTTTAGTTAAAATAATAATGTTTTTATACACAATCTTTTAACATCCAGAATTGTCAGACCTCTTTTTCCTGTTCGAGAGAGAACCCATAGATAGACTTGCTCTTATGGCTCTCGAAACGATCTTTGTCAACAAAACATAGTTCAATTAGCATAAAAAATGCACAATAGAATAAGAGATTAGAGATTTGAAGTTTTATATATATATATTTTGAAGCTCTATATATATATATATATCTACTTGAATATATCCAAGAGGTAAAAAATTAGAATAAAGTTGCTCAATTAATGAAAAAGAAATTCTAAAGTAATTATAAGATGAATTTATTATTAATTAGTAAATTACACCATTTTTTTTTAAATACAACGATGGCTGGCTCGTATGATTATCAACCTCTGATCCCAAATAGTTCCAAATATTTTGCATTTAAGAAATAGTTTCAAATAATTTGTAGTTTATTATAAAAAATCAACATATTATATTCTTCACATTGATTTATAATTTTAATAGACACATGGAATGAATCACGTGCATATTACCTTCTAATCATGACAACTAAAATTGGACTTTTCTCTTTGGTTGCTTTCTTTCATTAAATGAATTTATAGAATATGATTTTAAGAAAAACTTCTACAAGAAAACGACAAGAAGGCTTTTTCAAGTACTCCAAAAAAAAATTATCGTTACTATAAAAATAAAATATTATGATCACACTTAATGTCTATTGATCTTATGTCATTTCCCCTTTTTTAGAATGTTGTTCACGTGTCTCATTACACATTATTAGTGTTCATGTAATTCACTTCATACTTGTCAAATTGTTTTATAGTGACATTTGGTAGGTTTTGAAAGATACATTAGACAAATTCCATGAAAATTGGAGAAAGTGGAGATTTTAGAGAAATTCTTTATTTCATATTTTGTTAATTTATTTTATTTTATTTATTTATATATTATGTTTTATTTATTTTAATATCTATTTATTTTCTTATATATTATTATCATTATATTATACTTTCCCCCATATCCGTGTTCTCGTTGTGCGTCGTTATGCTCCTTAAATTTACAATACATTATCAGCATGAGCTCCTATCGTTTTCTCCACTAAAGGTACGTCCTAGAGGTATGTTGGTTTTTCTCTCTCTTCGTTATAATTAACAAATTAAATGTTGTTTTACATATTTGATATATATTAAATTTCTAATATTAAATATAATATTTTGTAATTATGTTACTATGAAAAATATTACAAAATTATAACTTGTAGCATTTGATATTAATAGTAATAATTATTTGTCATGAGTGCTTGATATCGAAATCCACCTGCATGCTATGAATCTTGGAGAGACTATTAAAGAAGGAAATATGATATCCAGTCAAGACAAAGCAAAAACTATGATTTTTCTTCACTGTCATCTCCACGAGGAATTGAAAATAGAGTATCTTACAATAAAAAATCATCGTATCTTGTGAAAAATTTTGAAAGAGAAGTATGATCATCAAAAAATAATTATTCTTCCTAAAGCTCGTTATGAGTGGATGCACTTGAGGATACAAGACTTCAAATCAGTAAGTGATTATAACTCAGCATTACTTAAAATCAGTTCGAAACTGTTGTTGTGCAGAGAGAAAATTACATTAAAGAAGACATTTTCTACATTTTATGTCTTGAATGTGCTCCTACAACAGCAATATCGAGAGAAATATTTTAAACAATATTCTGAATTAATTTCATGTCTTCTCGTGGTCGAACAAAATAACGAGTTATTATAAAAAATTAAAAATCTCGACCAATCGGAATAACACCATTCCTTGAAGTGAATGTTGTGAATTTTAATAATAATCGTGGTCGAGGTCGTGACCATGGTAGATGAAGAAATAATTATTATTTTCGTTGTGGTTGTTCTAATCATTCAAATTTCAAAAGAACAATACAAAATGATGATCACCAAAGGGAAAGCTCCACAAGATAAAAGTTCAAAAAGTGTTGAAAATGAATACTTTTATTGCCGAATGATTGGGCATTGATCACATACCTATTGTATGTCAAAATACTTAGATGATCTCTATTAAGATCCCTGAAAAAAAAAAAAAGAGATAAATGTGGAAGAAAATTTTGCCTACTAGGACAATGACATATTTGACCCATCCTATATGACAAATTTGGATGTGGCGAACTTCTTTGAATCTCCTAAAGAGAAAATCGGCAGAATTGATGGAACATCAAGTGTTTCCAGGATTGACATTGAAAACATCAAGTGTTTCCTTAATGTTGTTTTTTTATTCATCTCCATTTTTTTTTTCTCTTAGTAGATCTTAACATTTATATATTTAAAATTTTTTTTTCTTATTGTAATATTTTTTTTTAATGAAGAAACCTGGATCATTTCATATATTAAGTGACTAAAAAATTAGTAAAGAAGATCTATGTATGGTAGAAAGTGCAACTACACATACAACACTTACAAGTAGAAATATTTTTCAAAACTGACAATCCTGGAAACAAAAGTCAATAAAATATCAGGTTCTGCAAACCTAATTGAAGGATTTAGAAAAGCAAATATTATTTTGCCTATAGGAATAAATTTTGCAATTGACAATGCATTGTTCTCTAGTCAATCAAAGAGAAATCTACTTAGTTTAAAGACGTCACAATGGTTATCATAACGAGACTTGTAGAAAGAATAATATAGAGTATATTTATATCCTATCTACTGTCTCATATGAATAACATATACTGGAAGAATTGTCTGCTTTATCTTCTGGATTACATTATACTCATATACGAGTAATTGAAACATATGCAACAATGAATCTGAAGTTCATGAATCCAAACATACTTACAATTTGACATGACCGAGAAGAATTATTGAGAATTCAAATGAACATCCATTGAAGAGCCAGAAGATTCTTCAATTTAACGGATTGTCATGTGATTCTTGCTCTCAATGAAAATTGATAATTAGACAATCATCAACTAAAGTAGGGATTAAATCACCTACATTTTTAGAACAAATTCATGGTAATATATAGATCTATTAATCCCAAGTAGATCATTTAGATATTTTATGATATTAATAGATGCATCCAGCAGATGGTCACATGTTTGCTTATTATCAAGTCGAAATCTTGCATTTGCAAGATTACTTACTCAAATAATTAAGTTAAGAGTACGATTTCTTAATTATACAATTAAGACCATTCGTATTGATAATGTTGGTAAATTTACATCCCAAACTTTTGATGATTATTGTATGTCAATTGGGGTGAGTGTTGAACATTTTGTGGCTCATGTTCATACACTACTACAAAAACAGTATTTCTTGATATTTTTTAAATGATAAATGTCACTTTTCTTGATGTTTTGGAAAACATCAAGGAATCCAATGTCAAGAATGTCAATGTTCTCAACTAAGTAAAAAGTCAAGAACAATGATACTTGACATTTTTTAAATGTCAAGAATAATGGCGTTTTTGACAAATAAAAATGTTAAGATACTTTTTACTTGATATGCTAAAACTGTCAAGATATATTTGATTTGATGTGCAAAAAAAATGTCAAGAATATGGATGTTCTTGACAAGAATAAAGTGTAGTGCAAAACTTCTTGACACATTTAACTTGTCAAGTCTGTTTGTGATTTTTTTTAAAAAAAATTAACATACACTTACCTATAAATTGTTCTTGTATTTTGGCCAAACAATTGCATATGATATATATATATATATATATATATATATATATATTATACACATAGAACAAACATTCATAAAAAGGAAGAATATTAAAATAGACAAGCCCATATGAACATTTCTAAAGGAATATAAGAAATATAATTTTAACAGATAGCCTAATACGAACAATTAAAAAATTTACCAAACAAAAAAGTGACAATCAATGAGCAACACAAAGTGGAAATCAATTAGTAAAATGTGCACTGAGCCATGGTGTGCGCCTCCATACAGGCTTCCCATTGCAACCAGCATGAACCTTGCTACCGCCAAGTGCAAGCTCTACATACCCACACGTCTGGAAAAGGCCATAAGGATCCACACAATGTATGAGTATTAAAATTTTGTTAGAAATCTCAAACGCAGAAAACGCCATAAGGATCCATCCAAAGAAGATGTTATATAAAACTTAAATTCCTACCTTCCTCAATCTGTTAATTATAATAGTTCAACGTAATAAAATCCTAAATAAAACCATCAGCACAAAAATGAAATAGTGCTAAGGAAGGATGTTGTTACCCAAAGTTAGCAATGAACAACTTCAAAACTTATTCAAATGCTCCACAAACAATCTGAAACTACAAGTAAACAGTTTCCAAGAGTTATAAACTAAATTAGAATGCATACAAAGAAATTGATGAAAAGGCCTAAACCAAGTTTATCTATCTAAACCTCATCATACCAAAAAAGTTAATAAGAAGTGGGAAACTTTCACTACCTATTTTCCACTCCTTATACTCCAAGCATAAACATGACCATCTCTCAAACTTGCCACGTGTGCAAAAACACCCAAAAAGTTAAGATCCCAAAAGAGTACCAATCTGTTCTTTCAATTTCTTTTATGCGCTTCCGTTCTGTTCTATAATCCATTCCTTTATCAAATATTACAAATTTAAAAACGTAACACCAGAATAGATGTAAAACGTAGTGGGAATGATATATGTTAATATACGAACATGAGATTGGAACTCATACCTTGTTTTTATCCAATCATTCAAATCTAGTAATGAGCTTTGAACCTTGTAATGATAATGAACTTTAAACCTTGCTTACATTACCAAAGTTAGGCTTAAAATATTTTATATTAATTATACATATCCAAATTCACTAAAACACAACCTAAAGAAAAATCGTGGAGAATAAAAATGAAGGCCAAAATCACTAGAATGAACAAGAAAATGACATGAGAAAGTTTTGATCTACTGACCTTCAAAAGAAAGGAAAATGTAGAATCCTCTATGGATCTCAAGATTAGTAGAACGGGGGAGATATATCTAGAAAAAATGCTTGAGGAGAAAAACTACTGAAAGAAACTATGAATTAAGGAAAAGCAATTAACAATGTTAAGAATATTCCTTAGCAGCTGCTTTTTTCTCATCAATAGACAATACCTTCACATGTTGGATAAAAGAAACAATTACTCACACATAACACTTCCAACAACTTCCATAACTTAATGACAATACATTACAAAAGGAAATACTCATTGCTATTCAATGGTAACTAGACGATCCTCCAACATAAACTAGTTCAACTTTTTCTCCTTTCTTAAAATAGGTATGCAAGATCTTAGAACCAAGAATCAAAAGCGGACATTGATATAGCATAATCATAATCAAACATAATTAGATTATCTTAAACTCATCCATCTTCTACATAAAACTTAATCATCTATATTTGGTCTTCCATAATTCTAAAAACATAGAAATTAGATCTAGACTAGTAAGCAATATACTATAGAAGTGGCAATCGTTACGTCTGAAACATAAGCAACTTGAAGAACACGACTAAGAAAAAGTTGTATGTCTTTGAACATATCATAAATGTCAGTGCATATGTAAGTGATGAAACTAGCTAATGAAAGGATGGCTCTAATTGCTCGTATAGGATTTCGGAAATGATCCTATAGTAAGTTATTTAACTTTTCAGTCTCTTTGGCAGAATAGCAAACATCGGGTGTGCATGTGACAATGCTTATAAGAAAATAGAGTTTGATATAGTTAAATAAAGTGCACTAATACTGAACGAAACATAGTCGAACATTTGGAAACTGACTAAAACATAATAAAATTGAGTTTCAATAGTTCAGAAATTTGGACACATAAATCCAATTTGACTGAAAAATAAAAGCAACAATCCTTACTTAAACTTACCAAAATGGCTCTGAACCATGCTGGTAGGTGTTCGAAAGCATCTGAACCTCATATGCTATCGATAAACTAATCTGAGGCCAAACATAGAAAATAGAACAATAATTTACATAATCGTGATCCAAAATAAAGAAAACCAATACAAACACAAAGAAACTAAAAAAAGGATAACCAAAATGATAAAATAACAAAAAAAAATAGACAAAACAACAGTAAAACATAAGAATCAGAAATCAGAGAAGTAGATTTGAGCGACTTTGTAAACAATGAGAGTGCTTTTGGCAGCCTCGTTGCATTCAGCTCTGGTTTTGAATTCGGCAAGGTATCTACGGTAGTCGTCCTTCATTTTGAGGTAAAAAACCTTGGAATCTCCAAAAGCAACGAAGGGAATGAGTCTGAAATCGAGAAGCTTGAGGATTCCATCACAAATATTAGAAAGCTTGGTCTCAATTTTGGATATGTAGTCACAGATGACAGAGACATGGTCGTCGTTGCCTCGGCTCACCTCCTTCTGTTAGATGGAGGAAATGCTATGTCAGGAGGCCCTGCGAGCGCCGATGACATTCTTGTAGGCGACGGAGAGGAGGTTTCTCTCTTTAACGGTGAGCTCCTCCTTGTCGAGGGAAGTAGAAACCTTCTCCATGAACTCAACCATCTCCTCGTAGTGCTGGAAAAGCTTGGTCATGTAAACATTCTCCTCATGGACAGAGGTTCCGGGTTTCATTGACGAGGGTTTTGCTTGAAGGGTTACGCGTTGGGCGGCAACATGAAGGATTTCGTGTGGGGGAAGTCATTTCACGTGGGGAAGTGCGAACGTGTAGGATAACTTAATTTTCAGGGTGAAATTTTTAGAGAGATCATATCAGCGTGAAAAAATCCGTAAAGATCTCCCACCTCCATTTTTTTTTTTTTTACAATTTCTTGATGATTTTCATTAAAACCACCCGACATTTTTCTTTATAAAAACTTCAAATAATTAAAATTTCAAACCTCAAGAAATATAGTTTTTCGTATAGTGATACACAAAATGGTTTAGTATAATCATCCACAAAATATTTGTAGTTAATTGTTAGACCATTGTTTATGAGAGCTAAGCTTCTTACACTTGTACGGAGACATGTTATTTTGCATGCAGCGTCACTTGTACACATTATGTCAATAACTTATCATAAGTACTCTCCATTACAATTAGCTTAGGATCATGAGCCAAATATTTCCCTTATGAGATTTTTTTAATGTGCAGTATATGTTCCAATTTCTCCACCACAACGTACTAAGACGGGTCCTCAAAGGAGGTTAAGAATAGATATTGGATATGATTCTCCCATAAATTATCAAATATTTTGAACCCTTGACGAGTGATGTATTTACTAAATGATTTGTTGATTGTCATTTTAATGAGACAAATTTTCCAACATTAGGAGGAGGAATTAAGAAGTTGAAAAAAATAAATTACATGGAATGCATCTTTATTGTCTCATTTAGATCATCGTACAGATCAATGTGATCTTAAAGTTCAAAAGATAATTCATTCGCAAAATATAGCAAATCAGTTACTAGATGCATTTATCGAGGAAAAGGAATTAACTAAGTCACATATACTAGTTGCAGATGTTCCATCGAAAATTGATATTCCAACACAGTAAGTTTTCACTAATGAGTCTGGAACAAACCAGAAGGATGGTAGACCAGTGGGTTTCAAAAATAAAAATCCTCGAAAAAAAAAAATAATAAATAGTCAAGAAAACTTGGTTGAAGATATAAATACTCATGAAAAAAATCCTTGACATGATTAGTGAGGAAAGTGAAATCCCTAAAGATAATAATGAGATTTCAATAAACTATGTCATGATAGGAAAAATATGGAACCGAATTAATGTAGTTATTGACAACATTTTTGCGTATAATGTTGCTATTGATATTATATCTGAAAGTGAGGATCCTGAACCAAAATCTGTTGAAGAATGTCACCAAAGAAAAGATTGGCTTCATCGAAAAGTGAAGGACTGTGAGGTCCACAACGGAAGCGGGAACGTCCCCAATTTTATTTATTTCACATAATCAACAAGAAGCGTGCATTTTAATAAAATTACAGCATGCTTTTAAGAATTAGGAATTAGGGTTAGGGATTAACTTACTATTGAAGAACCACCTCGAACCAGTCACGAACTCTCCTTGAAACTTGATCTTCCAAAATATTCCAGCAGAATCAAGTGGCCACCACTAAGAGGTCAACCTCTGTATTCTCTAAGGGGTTGTTTGGTTGCCTAGGAATAAAGGATGTCTGGGAATAAAAAATGAATGTGTTTGGTTGTGCATGGGAATGCTATCAGAATTTTGTGAACAAAAATGGTTTGTATTTAATTTATGAAATTAAGCATGAAAATATTATTATAATTGTAATAGATTAATAATTTAAAGAATAAATAATATTCAATATATCAATAAAAAAAATTAATTAATTATGAAAAATAATAATTTTAATTATAAATATTTGAAGATTATAATTATAAATATAAATATTCAATATTTTAATTATAACTATAAATATTTTAATAATTTTATAATTAAAATTAACCAGTTAATGCATTTAATGAACGTCGTGCTTATTATAATTTAACACTTAATCATTTTTGTTATTAATTAAGCTCAACATTAGTAATTTTACTTTGAATTAAATAATATAAGAAAATATATTTAAATGGACAATATATTATATAAAAGGTGAAGAAAATGAGATAAAAATATGATATAATAATAAAGAATACTAAAAAGTATTTTGGAAATATGATATATTAATAATGAATGGAGTAATAAAAAATAATCACAATAAATAATTAACTTCTTATAAATAATCGGTGATGATTATATGTTCATAATGAATTATCAAATTAAAATTAACCCCCATAAATTATTTGATTATTATAAAAAATAAAGTAATAAATTATTATTATTCAAAATGAAGTTTAATACTAACTAAAATTAACTAATCCTAGTTTACTAATTAAATATATTTAAGATATTATTAGTTAATAAATTAATAATTTATGTAAAAAATAATTTCATTCATTTAATAAATTTTTATTATAAAAATAAATCAAGTAAATATTTTAATATATCATTATTGATTTATTAAAATAAATATTTATATCATTTTTGTTAAATTAATATTAATTAATTAGTTAATTAGTTAACTGTATTCAAAGTGAAATTATATGTAAAATGAAAAACAGATAGAGATGGGAAAAGAGAAAACCCACAGTTTTGAAAGAAATAGAAAACCTTATATGTGGGAATTCGATATCTACCCCAATTTTCATGCAAAAAAACCTGCCAACCAAACGGACCCTAAAGGGGATGAGAATGACAGAAGGTGTGGGCTTTGTATATTTTTTTTTGGGAAGAGGGAGAGAAATGTGAGAGGAAGAAGAAAACAATTTTTTTCTATGTGTTCTTGGAAAAAAAAAAAACAGAGAGTAAGAAGAACAAAAAAAAACCTTCTATGAAGAAGATGATCTTCTTGTCAAAAACGAACTACCCTTATTCTCATGTTATGTCAAGAGAGAAAAACCAGAGGAGGGAATTATAACTCCCTCCTTTATTAGATTAAAACTATTAATTAAATTAAAAAATATACAATTATATAATAACCACTTTCATATAATATATATATTATACCATATGTTATATCAAATATAATACATAACATATAGTTTTTATATTGTATCAAATACAATATAACCTATAGTTTTTATTTCTCTCAATCATTCATGGTATTTAATAATAATCACATTTATACTAAATTCAAATATTTAATTTTTGTCAAAATAAACTTTATATTATAATGTATCAAATACATCATATTAATTATATCACATATAATTAATTTAAATTAATTATATCATATATAAATAATTTTCTCAATTAATTTGAACAATTCAAATTAATCCAAAAATAATTTTCAATTATCTCTGTTGAGCTACTCTTTGTTAATCCAAAACTAGATGTAACTCATATTAATTTTCAAATTAATCCAAAAATAATTTTCAATTATGGACTTGTAGATTGAAGCTTCAATGGTACTTGAATAATTAATTAAACTCCTTTAATTAAATTAGTCAACATCTATTAACTGTCGGCCACTTCACTAAAGACCCATAGCTGCACTATTTGCACTACAAATATATTTCTATGCCCATTGGATATAACCAGTCAATAGTGCGATAACCATACAGCTGGGCCAAAATAACCGTTTTTCCCTTATAGTTACATCTAGTTTTTTAAGTACCACTAATACCTTTAATGCATAATAAGTCATAGTCCAACTATGACCAAATCCTTCTCATCTACAAAGCGTGTTGTATTCGTAGTGTCACCAGAATAAGGTACCCAGCTTTATCTATCTATTATATAACATTTAGGTTAGCATTTAAATATGATCCACCTATATGTCTCGACATACATGTTTAGATTATATAAAACAATCTAGGATTTTTGTTTATTGGATTGAGTGTATGATCATAAAATAATAATTATTTTAATAATAACAATTTTTTTTATACAGAGCTCACAAACTACATGAATACAAGGGAGATTTAGGACACCAATTCTAATAGAAAGAAGCAATAAAGGCAGAATTAAACCCACTTTAAAAATGTCAGATTTTTGGATTAGTAGTCTGAACACCAAAAGGTGTCAAACCTATGGGATACAAATGAGTATTTGTGAGAAAAAGAAATGAAAATAATGTGGTCACAAGATATAAAGCAGGACTAATTGCACAAGGTTTTTCACAAAGACCTAGTATTGATTATAAGGAGATGTATTCTCCGGTGGTGGATGCAATTACATTAAGATATTTAATTAGTCTGACTATGTATTAAAATCTGGACATACATCTTATGGATATAGTCACAACATATTTATATGGATATCTTGATAATGATATTTATATGAGAATCCCAAAAAGATTTAAGGTGTCTGAAACATATAAATCAAATTCCCGAGAATTGTATTCAATAAAGTTACAGAGATCGTTATATGGATTAAAACAATCACGATGAATATGGTACAATCGTTTGAGTGGACATTTATTGAAAGAAGAACATTAAAACAATCATATATGTCCATGTATTTTTATAAAGAAATCACAATAATGATTCACTATTATAACTATATATGTTGATGATTTAAATATAATTGAAACTCCTAAAGAGCTTTCAAAGGTAATAGAATATCTTAAGAAAGAATTTGAGATGAAAGATCTCGGAAGAACAAAATTTTTCCTTGGCTTACAAATTGAGCATTTAGCAGATGAGATATTTGTTTATCAGTCAACTTATACAGGAAAAGTTTTGAAAATGTTTTATATGGACAAAGCACATCCATTGAACATTCCAATGGAATTTCGTTCACTAGATATGATGAAAGATATATTTTGACCTCGAGATGATAATGAAGACCTTCTTGGTCCTGAAGTGTCATATCTTAGTGCAATTAGTGCACTTATGTATCTTGTTAATAATACGAGACCAGATATTGCATTTTCAGTAGTTTTATTAGCAAAATATAATTCTTCTCCAACAAAAAGATATTGGAACGGAATTAAGCATATACTCCGTTATCTTTAAGAAAACGATTAATATGAGTTTTTTTTATTCAAATAAATCAAATTTGATATGGTTGGTTATGCAGATTTTGGATATTTATCTGATCCACACAAAGTTAGATCTCAAAAAGGTTATCTATTCACATGTGGAGGAACTGTTGTATTGTGGTAGTTAGTGAAACAGACCATAACGATTATTTCTTCAAATCATGTTGAAATTCTTGCAATTCACGAGGCTAGTCAAGAATGTATATGGCTAAAATCAATGACTCAGCATATTCGTGAAACAAGTGATTTGTCTTCTAATAAAAATCTTCCAATGATATTATACGAAGACAACACAACATGTTATCCCAAATCAATGGAGGATATATTAAAAGAGATAAAACAAAACATATTTCATTGAAGTTTTTCTACAGTCATGATCTTGAAGAAAATGGCGACATCACTGTACAACAAATTTGTTCAAAAGATAACTTGGCAGACTTTTTACAAAGTCATTACCTATACCAACCTTTGAAAAACTGGTGCACAACATTGGAATGTAGCGACTCAGAGATCTCAACTGATGTTTCTATGAGACAGAGTAAATATACATTTTAGGAGTATAAATTATATGAAATATGTACTCTTTTCCCTTCACTAAGAATTTTTTTCCCATTAGGTTTTTTCCTATTAAGGTATTAACGAAACATATTTCATATATAATGTGCATCTAAGGAAGAGTATTATAAATATTATGACAATAGATGCCCATTAGATGGGCTTGCTTAGTGTTCATTAACCATGTGTCATACCTCCATTTCTCAAAGTATTATCCCTGTGTCTCAACATTACACATTATTAGTGTTTATGTAATTCACCTCCTACTTGTCAAATTGCTTATAAATAGTGGCATTTGGTAGGTTTTAGAAGACATACATTGGGCAAAATCTATGAAAATTGGAGAAAGTGGAGATTTTAGAGAACTTATTTATTTCATATTTTGTTAATTTATTTTATTTTATTTTATTTATTTAATATTATGTTTTATTTATTTTAATATCTATTTTATTTTATTTTATTATTATTATATTATATTTTCTCCATGTCCATGTTCTCATTGTGTGTCGTTCTGCTCCCCGAATTTACAACAAATATTTAAAAGAAAAAACATTTTTTATGTTTATTTTTAGAAACAAACTTTTTCTTTTTACAATATGTAGCAGAATGGAAGCTCCGACTTGGATGTTGATGTTGTATGAATAATATCACATATAATATCAGAAAATATGTAACTTTGTATATATGAGAGAAATTGAGCCCAACGACTTCAAGTTGTTTCCTTAAAATAATTTTACTCACTCTAGTACCTGAATAATTATTTTCTAAGATAGAAAAGATTATCTTTCTTATGGGAGCAACATCTTGTCCATAAAATCTAAAGAATTATATTTTGTAGAAATAAATCGAACTTGAACAAATTTTCAAGAAGAATAAATGTTTTATGGGAGAAAAATGCTTGTGAAAAAAGTTATCAAATGCAATTTGAAGAAGATGCATATTTATAAATTATTCATGGTCATTTCAATAATTATGTCTCTTCTTGAAGTCGGTTAATTACGAAAAGACATATTTATCTATGAAACAATGCAATTCTACATGAATGGTCATATACCATTTATTTCAATAGTTGATCGAATAAATACTATGCCAATTAGAACTATGTTCATCTTGACAGAAACAAACCTTTAATAATCTGTATAAGATAAAATTTAACGAGCATTGAATGAATAATTATATTTACGATTATGAAGAATTTTTTTAAAAAATTATTTATAAAAATAACCAATAGAAAATAATTTCTAAAAAAATTGATCCAAACATGTTTTGTTTTCCTACAAACAGCACATGAACAATGTGATAGGAACGACCATTTTCTTTGGGGAAGTGCATTTCAAACAAGATGGATATCCACTCATTTATTCGGGGATATATTTTTTTCATTTTAATTTTTGTGCTCCGCAACAA
Source organism: Benincasa hispida (assembly GCF_027475165.1). NCBI lineage: Eukaryota > Viridiplantae > Streptophyta > Magnoliopsida > Cucurbitales > Cucurbitaceae > Benincasa > Benincasa hispida. Next base: position 55,202,856 of record NC_143484.1, on the reverse strand, counting down.
TCAATGATGATGATTTGAACTTATAACCTAGTAAATAACATATTAAAAATTACAAATAATCCATATTTCTAATTATCTCTTAATTTTAGTTTTAATTTTTACATTTTGTAAATTTACTACAAGTGAAAATACGAAATGTTATTGAAATATGGATGGAAATATCTAAGTAAAATATAAATATCTTTCGAAAAAAATATTAATATTTATTTCATAAAAATTATTAAATGAGGAAATAAACAGGTTTAAATTTTTTATTATTGAATCTAGGCCTACATATCATATGATTATGGTTATATTTCATCCATTTCCATTTGATTAAAATGTTAAACCTACTCTTTGTTAGAGTATTTAGCATTAAGATGTAATATTTCTATTTTCTGTTATTTAGCTTAGGTTATTTGCGTAAAAATTCAATGGGCCTTCATAGATTTTCTATCATTTAAATTACTCTTTATTTCATTGTAATGTTGAGAAACCCTAATGACATTTCTTCAATATTTTTATATCTCTCTAAAATCGTTCATGGTATAAGAGCCCAATCTGGACAGAGACATTTTCCTGAATCTTCTTCTTCAACCATCAGCAATAACGAACGTCGTTCGTTACTACGCCGCTGTCGTCCATCAAGCTTCGACCAGCATCACTGAGATGATGCCACCGCCACCAACTTCACACATACAAGTAGCTCACTCGGAGAACGTTTCACCACCGTTCTAGCAAAAGAAAACCCTATGTAAAACCAATTTCTTTTTTAACCCCTAAACACAAATTTTCCATATTCGTCTTCTTACAATTCTCTCATATCTCATTTTCTATTTAATTATGTTCTACCAAAAATCTCAGCAAATCTAAAAAAATAAAAAATCAATGCCTCCTTTATGGCCTCCTTCAAAATCTCAAAGAAGCACAACCTTCATCAAAATCTCATTCTCTCATCCTCAATTATTTTTCTTCATCTTCTTCACTCTCTTTCAAAAATCATTAAATCCTTTGATCTTCAAATCTCATCTTCTACGGTAAATCTAACATGTCACATCATGTTGATGTCGAACTAATAGATATATAAAAATGTCAGCGAAAATATCAATATATGTTAGACAAAAATTTAAAACCTAAAAAGCCAATAAAAAAATAAATTGGAAAAAAAAAAAGAGAGAATTTTGCTGGTGTGAATGGAAAGGAAGGCTCCTTACAAGAAGGGGAATAGTGAAAGCGAGATTGTGGTTCAATCCTTCCATGAAATTCTCGAGGAAGATGAGGTGAGAGTGAAGGCTTTTACTTTTTTATTCACATGCCTTCACAAACCTTAATTAAAAACACTCTCAATCTCTTTACTCTCATTGCATCTTCCTTTGCATTATTGCATATCCCATTGCCATTCACCCATAGGGATATACAATAAAATAATAATAATGAATAAATAAATACAGTTTATTTCTTTTATAATTCAATAATCTCTACACCTAAACTTTGCTGGTTACCAAAAAAAAAATAAAAAAACCTTCAAATTATAAAAAGATAAAAAAACCTTCAAATTATACCATAGTCCATGCTCTTCTATTAGAGATAGTATATGGGTTAGGAAGGGTCGGAGTTGGCTTCTCCGTCCCATCCCCACTACCCATTTCATTTTCCATGACCTTAAAATTTCTTACAGGGAATGGGGCGGGGATTCCCCACAAGAAATTCACGAGGATTGACAGAGAATTTTTCTTAGTTTGGATTTTTTTTTAAAAAAAATTAACTTAAAAGGAAAAATTTTACAAACAGAAAAATGTCATACAATTTACAAAAATAGCAAAAAAAAAAAAAAAAAACACTGATATGCACGGATAAACTTATATCAGTGTCTATCACATAGTATTAATGATAGATTTCTATCCGTTTCTATCATTGATAGACAAATCTCTATTAACATATATCAAAGAAGATTAAATTTTTCTATTTTATATAAATAGTTTCCCTTATTTTTCTATTTTTGAAAATTCCCCCGACTTAAATCACTACTATGAATTTTTTAATTAAATAGTTAAATGTATTTATATATATATATATATATATATATAAAGTGGTAACAACGGAGAAGAAGAGTGTTGAAAATATTCTTTGGTGAATATCATTAAACAAAGCCACAATATAAAGGTACAATGAAGCGCTTATTAGAAGGGAAATAATAGAAAATACACCAATGAAGAACCCAACATTACAGAGGGTAAAAGCCCAAAAGTAAGCCACAATATAGCATCCCTTCATCCCCCCTCAAGCAAAACTGGGGACGTCACGGTGAGCTTGGATCGAAGACAACAGAAGCGAGAAGAGGGTGAAGGCTTTGTCATAATATCGACAATTTGGTCTTTGGAAGGAACAAACTAGACTAACAATTGCTTGCGTAAAACTCACTCATGGATGAAATGGAGGTCAATCTCTATCTGTTTTGTCTATTGGTGAATAATGGGATTTGCACTTAAATGAGAAACATCCTTTTGCTGAGTTAACTCCGTTGTATCATTTGACATTCTGTGATACTCTGATTTAGCACTTGAATGAGAAACAACCTTTTGTTTAGAAGAAGACCATGAAACTAAGTTGGTACCCAAGTAAACACAATAACCACTTGTACTACGCCTGTCATCAGGACAATTTGCCCAATCGACATTAGTATAACATTTTAAGGAGATATGATCAGACTTCACAAATTTGATTCCAAGAGAGACAATAGTCTTCAAGTAACAAAGAATACATTATACAACCTTCCAATGAGTAACATTAGGGGCATGAAGAAACTGGCAAACTTTGTGGATAGAAAATCTTAAATCTCGACGTGTCAAAGTACACTACTGCAAAGCACCAACAATGTTCCTATATTTCATTGCATCCTCAAGTAAAAGCCCATCAACAAGAGATAAAATTGTACCGACAACCAATGGAGTTGTCATTGGTACACAATCCATCATCAGGATACTGAAAATCAAGAGTAATGGATAATATATCGATTATAGAGGTAGGGGTAGGAGGTTGGACAGAAGAGACATGGGCTTGTGGATTCATACATTGATAGGCAAAACTAGCAAGTTGGTGACACTGAGGGACAATATGGCCAAACTTATGATAGATTTGGCATTGAGGTTTGGAAGAAGGTGGTTTAGAGGGCGGCCATTTTTTATTAAAAGAAGGACGAGCATGAACACTATTGGATGTAGATGGAAGTATTGGAGAAAAATTAGGAGAAGGTAAAATAAGGGAAGAGTGATTGGGAAAAGGGCGTAAGGCATTTCGCTTGCTGTTGTGTTGAAAGGAAAGTTTGCTAAGGTAAGCTTGAGCAATATTCAAATGATCAATTGCATTCTGTTTTTCTAGCTGAGCCTCATAAGATAACAATAAACTCCACACATCTTCAACAGAGAGATTATCAACATGATTTTGTATAGATGTAACAAAAGCATTATACTCACTACCTAAACCATCTAAAATGTGTGTAAGATGATCTCTATAAGAAATTGATTCTCCAACAACACTAAATTTATCAGCAACATCTTTAATTTGAGACAAATATTGACTAAGAGACAGGTTATCTTTCCTAATCTTTTGTAACCGAGCTTTCAAACTCATGATACGAGTAGTGGTTTTAGAATCATAAGATTTTCGTAAAAAGTTTCATATATTAATAGCGGAATCTAAAAAAACAATCTCACCCATCTTCTCTTCAGATAAGGAGAAATATATCTAACACACAATGAAATTATTGACAACATCCAATAACTGCTTCTTCACACACACACGCATACGCACACACACACATGCACATGCACACGCACACACGCGCGCACACACACATACACACACCCACACTCACACCCACACACGTGCACGCGTACACCCGCACACGCACACGTACATACACGCACACACATACGCACGCGCACGCGCACACACGCACGCACCAAGATTAAATATACATCTCTACTTCATATATATTATTAATCAAATAAACACATACAAAAAAATATGATTTGTAATAATATGGTACCAAAATTCATCCACTTAAATTTTTTTAGATCAATTGATAATTTAACCATATTTATAAACAAATGACAGGATCAAATTGATATTGTGAGAAGATGAAGTTATGGTTAAATTGTAACAATGATATCTCAACACTAGCATTGATTTCAACCAAGTTGTCTCAAACCCAAATAATAATAATAATAAACTCTTTAATTATTAGTTTTACCTGTTAAAATCAATACAAAAATTTTTACTAACTGAATCTTTTTTTAAGACTAACTGAATCTTTTTTAAGTATAATTGGGTAAATTTTAACTTTTGTTTTAATGCATTTTTAGTTTTACTACGTTTGTTTTAATGTTTAAGATATCCTAAATCAAACTGTTCTGATACCATTTTATCCAAAAATTTTAGTAGATAAGAAAAAATCTAATTATATTATCTAACAATTCTCTCTAGATGAAAAAATTAAAATTTCAGTGGACAAAATTGAGCTTAAGACTTTTTAAAAAATGTTGAGGTGGAATAATACTGATCAGCAATATAATTCACATGGAGAGTCATGAAGAAGAACATTATATATTATTCTATTCTAGAAGAACGTTGACATTATTGTGTTGGCGATCTCATGGATGAACTAAGAATCTTCTTGGTCATCTTAAAAGTTTTAAGGATTGGAATAAAATTTTGCCCCATGAAAATTTTAGTTTAAATTATACAAAATACACTTGAGGTACATTTTAATTAGGTATCTAATTTTTCTTTTAAAAACAATTTATTTCTTGAACTTGGAAATTATTTTTATAAATATGCTCTTAAATTTCTTTTCATTTAAATGATGAATAACAATTTATACGATGACACGTCATTTGTTCTATTAATCACATAAATTGATGGGGCAAGAAATTTTGGACCAATAAAAAGGGTTGAATTTAGGACTAACTAAAAGTTACAAATGTTCCAAGTTGAAATTGAAGACATAAATTGGCGAATTTCGATGATGTCACATATTTTTATCATAATCGTTGCATTGAATAAAATTAGTTAGGTCCAATTTGACATTAAAGTCTAATTGAACCCAAAAATAGACTTAATTTGACCTAAATGTCAAATAGGGCTCAAATCCAATTAATTGGACATAGGTTAGATAATTAGCCCAAGCCTACAAAACTCACTTGAGAATTCTATAAATAGAGGAGATCTTTTATTTGTAGGTCTAAGAAATTTTAGACTCCAAAGTACTCCTTGACTTTTGAAGCTAAGCACACGAAGATACAAGTATTCTTCCAAGACTCCAAATACAAGTATTCATCACAAGTTCAACACTACAAGTTTCTCTGGAAGCCTGATCCTTCAATAATTCAATAAGATCATCAAGCCCAAAGGCCGATCATTTAAGAAGATCAACCAACTTAAAGATTATAGTTTATTTTGAAAGCATCAAAATATTATGTATTTTAGAGATTGAACTCGCTATACTGAAATTAATACAAAAATCAAGTTCAGCTCCACAAAACCATTTCTCCGAAAATTTCGTACGAACACCAACTAATGTATAGAAATTAATTTTGTGAGTGAAATTGTAAATAATGTCAACAATACCTTTTGAGTTGTAACAATGACTTTTTTTTAACAAAGTAATAGTGATTTTAGTCTTATATATGATTAAAACTAAATTGTAAAAAGAATGTCCACATTTTTTAACCTTTTAAAGTTGCAACTTTAGTTTTTGTTTATATTTTAATAAAGACAATGATTAGGTGTAGCTTAAATTATACTTAATCACATGTATCTTTTTTATTGTAAAAAAAAATAAAACATATTCAATTTTTTTAAAAAAATATTTTATCACATTGCAGATTTCTGTTAAGTATTATTTCACCTACACAATGGATAGTTTTCTTTCAATAGAAAAACGTGTACTTTTTTTCTAAAAAACTTCATTCTAAAAAAATAATAATTTAAAAATTCAGGATTAAAAAGTAGCTTTTTAAAATTTAGTTGTGAAACCAACTCTATAATGGATATATATTTTAGCCTGAAAATTCCGCGTTTGATATTCTTTCTTCTTTTTCCTTTTAAGGTCAACGCTTATTAATCTATTGACCCGAGCACTATAGAGTTCTAAATAATTTAATCTAACCTCCAAATAATCGGTACCAACCTGCTTTTGAATATTATTATAAACCAAATTAATCAAATTCTTAATTTCGTTTAGGTTTTTTAATCCTCTTAAATTCCCCAAACGACAGCGTTTTGTCAAAACTGAAAAATAAGTCCAAGTTCAACTCCCCAATTCGAACTCAATTAGTTGCTCTAAGCCCAATTGTTAGGATACGGATCTTAAAAATATCTTCTTCGACAGCGATTTGAAGAACTTTCAAACCAATTATTAAAAAAAAAAAAAAAAAAAAAAAAAAAAAAAAAAAAAAAAAAAAAAAAAAAACCTATTATATTTATTTTTTATTTTAAAAAGATGTGTCTCTTTCATAATGTATATAGTTGTAACTCTTTTATTTTCGTCGCTTATTTGGTCAAAAAGATCGGTCAACCCTACGATTAAAGATATGATCCAGTTAAGTTCCAGAAATAATGGGCTGTTTTTTGTTCGTTTAATACGCCAATACCCACTCTTACCTAAATATCATAACATATATTATATATATTTTATTTTCCATATTATCTCTTTTCTTTATTATAATGACTGGTTTATATTTTGTTTTATTATATATCCAAAATGAGTATAGTCAATTATAAATCACATGTACTTTTTTTAAGGCGGAAAGTTTAAATTTTCATATCCAACTAATTTTTCATACGTGCATCTATATCTACATGATAAAGTTTTTATCTAAATTATATCCATGTACTTCAAAGATGTTTTGTGACTATTTATGCGAGATCGTGGATAAAATCTTTTTGTTATTTGTATTTGTCATGTGTATCTATTTTGTAAAAGTTATTAGTATTAAAATCGAGTTGAAAACTATGGTTTTAGTTATATCTTAAAAGTCTTGAGTGTACACAAAGTTGTTAAGTCAAAATGAGCCCAGTTCATAATAACCTCAAGATTAAAGGTTCGATTCTCCCACTCTTATAACGGTCAAAAACAAAATTGTTATCAAATAAATTTGATAATATAAAAAAGTTAAATAATAATTGAGGTTTATAATTGAAGTGTGGAGATTCAAATTACAAACTTTATGACTACTGTAACATTCTTATATTAATTGAGTTAGGCTGTGCACTAAAATTAATAAAAACATGAAGATTTTTTGAAAATTTATCGAGAATAGTGCTTGTAAGGTTTTAAAAAAATAATAAAAATTAAATATAATTATTATCTATATGTTTTTTAATTTTGAATTTTGAATAGTTCCATTAATAAGTCATTAATAAATAATAACATGATCTGTATTAGATAAAATGGGATAGATTTGACAATATTTGTTAAAATGAATGAATAAATAAATATATTTGCATTGAAAAATAAGTAAAGAGACAAAAGTATAATGTAAACCAAATACAAGTATAAATGTCCGTGTGTGTTTTGTTAACACATCTGAAATCAAATAATATAAATGTTCATCAATTTGATATGTTTCGCTAAAATGCATACTATCTAAAATATATGGAATTTGATTTTGGTATATAATTTTGATCCAGAAAAGTCAGATATTTGAATCTTCTAATTTTAAATATGACTCTTTGCATAGATAGTCATTATATAATAAAAATTAGAGTTTATATAACAAGAGAAAACTAATTGCAAATATATAGTAGATTTAAGCCCATAAATCTGAAAAGACAAAAGAGGGCATCATGGTCTGGCGCATTTGAGGAGGAGCCTATTTCGACAACCATCCTACTTCCACGGGTCTGGCCCATTTTCAAGCCCTACCAACGTTTGAAATCGGGGAAGACAAATCAGTTGCAAGCGATTCATCTTCCTCCCTTCGATTTCGCTCCAAAATTCAAAAGGTACATCTCTTCTTTTTCGTTTCTTCGTCTCTTCTTCCTTGTTTTTTTGTCTCTTCATCATTGACAGAAAAACTTTGAAACCATAATAATTTTGATTCTTCCTAAATGATGTTTGTTGATATGTTAATGATATTTTGTTGATAACTGTTAATAGTTAAGGATTTCCTTCAAATTGGGGCTACATGCATTTTTCATCTTTTTTAGGTATTTCATTCATTGTTTTATTACGGTCACTGTGACAGTATTTGTTGATATTTACCAATATGTTGTTGATATTTCTTTCACTGTTAATTGTACTGTATTCGATTCTATTGTTGTCGATTACTCTTACTAAAATTAGTGTGAGTAGGTTTGATTTCAATTTCAAATGATATTTGTTTGTTGATACTTTATTGACAGTAGTGAAAATAGTGATTTAATTAGTTGATTTAAGTAGTGACAGTAGTGATTTAATTAGTGACAGTAATGACAGTACTGCTTGTTGATAGTTTGCTGATATTGCGTTCATTTCTATTGTTGCTGACTGTAATAAAAATATATTGATAGTTTAATGATAGTTAGTTGATGAATTTATTTATGTTTCCTGTATTGGGATTATTTGCTTATTGTTTATTTATGCTAACATTTTTTATAGCAACTATCAGTGATACTCTTTTATTGTTATCACTAATAGTATCTATCACTGATTGTATCACTAAGAGTATAACATTAGGTATTTCATTCACTATTTTATTACGGTCATTGTGATAGTATTTGCTGATATTTGTTAATATGTTGTTGATATTTCATTCACTGTTAATGGTACTGTGTTCGATTCTATTGCTGCTGATTACTCTTACTAAACTCAGTATGAGTAGGTTTGATTTCAATTTGAAATTATAATTGTTTGTTGATACTTTGTTGATACTTTGTTGACAACAATGACAATAGATATTTAATTAGTTGATTTAAGTGGTGATTTAATTAGTGACAGTAGATAGTGTTTGTTGATAGTTTATTGACACTGTGTCCGATTCTATTGTTGCTGATTATAATAAAAATATGTTGATAGTTAGTTTATAGTTAGTTGATGGATTTATCTATGTTTCCTATATTGTGATTATTTGTTGATTGTTTATTTATGCTAACATTTTTTCATAGCTACTATCAGTGATACTCTTTTATTGCTATCGCCAATAGTATCTATCACTGATAGTATCACTAAGCGCATAACATTAGGAGGATATCATTGATAGCATCTTTAAGTGATATCTCTAATAGGCTACTATCAATGATATGAATGTAATGTTTCTATAAAGTGATATTGTTGTTATTTGTTTTTAGTATAAATGGAGAAAGGAAAGAGAAAATTACTGGAAAGATCAACATCATCTGGAAAAAATCACACCAAGCTCAAATTCTACAATCTAGTGATATTATATAAATTTATATACATTTTTTGTTGCTTTTTTCTTATATTTATGTTGTTGTTAAATAAATAGGAAGCTATATTAATTGTTCCAGAAAGTGAATGGACAAACCCATTGAAAGTCAACTCCTTCATAATCTTAGAAGTCCTATCTAACATAGGAAAATTAGATGAACCATCACTCCAACAATTTAGGGAAGGTACTTTTGGGCACTTTTCTTAGTTATGAAAGTGAAAAGGGTGCCCATCCAACTCATATCACACCTGATTAGAAGGCAATGCACGATGTTCTGATCGAGAATCGATGTCGTTAACTCGACTCCAAACCGAAACAAAAGAAATTTTTTTAAATCACCGAACTACTCATATTACTACAAAAACGTAGCAACAGTGGTAAGTGCGGGGTCGAACCACAGAGAAACGAGGAACTAATTTCTCTTGGGTTAGATTTGACCATGGAAAAACAATAAAAACTAGGTTTTGGTTTTTGGTTTTGAAATTGAAAACATGCAAGAAAAGTAAAGTGCAATGGATATATAAAACAGTAATGGATTTGTGTGGTTCTCGAATCAAGTAGTCATTCAATGTAAATCAAATAATTATTTTCTGCCAAAATATCATGTATTCGAATTATGCATGCATAGCTACCCAATCAATGCGAATTAACTAATCTCTACAAAGGACGACAATCAATTAATTTGAACCAATCGAGTGTCCTAATTCGTAATTAAGGCTAGAAATACTGTGCCCTAACTAACTTACATGCTCCTAGATGCAATTGTGTCCTTAACGGCCATAAAGAACTAGAAGCACATGCATTAAGAACAAGGATTCAACTATGTTGATTAAGTGTCAGAAAAGTCATGTTCAAATAATCAATTTATTCTTTAAATCTGGATTAAACGTGCGATGCAAAGATTCAAGGTCAGCCTATACACCTAAGTATGTTCATCTAATCAGTACTACAAGGGTAAATTCAAAGCATGGACAATTACAAGGATGTGTGTGAGCCTGAATTTAACTAGCTAAGATATACGTTCGTGATAGGGGCGTCAATCCAACACACAAAAACAAATCTAAATCATGCGAGATTCAAGAAAAACATAATTCTGAATTAAGCACAAAGTTGAACAGAAACTCATCAAATACAAAGAACGCTTGATCCAAGAATTAAATGAAAGATTACCTCATCGATTCATAGACAAACCAATAGGATACAACCCAAAACACATCCATAATCCGAAAATAAAATAAAACTAATCTAAAGATACTAAATTCTGAAGGGAAAAGAAGAAGATTGAAATCTAACTTTGGCCTCCATCGATTCGACATCCAAAGTTTAGCATGTTTCGACCTAAAAACCGAAGAGGAGTATTTATAGAAATCTTTGCAGCGTTGCAATACTCAACAGAAAATGCCACGAGCATTAGGGAAACGTTGCAACGGTGGCATTGTTGAATAGTGAGAGCATTGTGACACTAGGAGTAGCGTTGCAACGTTGAATGTTCTGTCAGAAACTCGCTACTCGATGCTTGATAACTCGATACTTGACGCTCGTTCACTCGGTAGTATTTTACTTGATTACTCGAAAACCCTTTACTCGATGATACTCGATGGCTGATTACACTTGGTGGAACTCGATGGCATTTTAGTAATTTCAACTCCTTTGAAGCTCGAAAGTTCAAATCAACTCCAAATTGCTTCAAATTAACCCCGTTCTTCACCAAATAATTAATTCTATCTCTTGATTTCTCGATACTTACAAAATAGAGAGATAAACACATAAAATCCGATAACGGGCCCGAATTAAACCAAGAATAATAGCTCTTTTTTAGAGCTATCACATGACTAAGAAACAAAATATCTTGGCCTTTAATCTAGAAGGACATATTTAAGAATTTGGCCTCAAGGATTTTTGTTTAATAATAGGTTTAAATTGTGATGATTACCCTATATATGGTATCTATGCTGAAAAAGAATCGATGAATAACATAATTAGGAACTTCTTTTTCAAGACAAATATGAAAATTATAAGGAGAGAGTTCTAACCTACTTCTAATTTGTTAGGTTCTGATGCCAATATATCTATTGATTTAAAGGTCAAACTTGTACACTTATATTTTTTAGAAAGCTTTCTAATTCCTGCATAAGGACATAGCAAAATAAGTTGGAAGCATTAAAAAATGTTGGATGATGAAGAAAAGTTTAGATCTTATCCATAGGGCAGGGTGTCCTTTAAATTGACTGTAGAGTTCTTTTCAGAAAGGAGTCATCTTTAATTTTCCTCCAAGGATTTGCACTTGCTTTGATATATTGTGCTTTTGAGATTATACCGAGATTATCCAACCTCGCTCTTGGATTTGCACGAAGAATAAAAAGTGATGGACTTAGAATTATTTAATAGGAATCTCAAGAACCTAATGATTGGTAACACATCGATAATAATATTTTCAAAGCCACTGGTACAAGTATTTTATTACTGTTATTTTCTTTATTTATATATTATTAGCATGCTAACAAATGATAGAAACTATCAGTGAAACATCAATGACAGCATCTATGACATAGAATATATCGTTGATTTCAAGTTATCAGTGATAGCTTCTATTAGTGACAAGAGGTGTGGGCTCTGTCTTAGGGTTTTGGAAGAGGGAAGAAAATGGAGAGGAGGAGAGGGAGGAGAATAACTTTTCTTCTCTTTTCGTTTTTTTCCAAAGAGAACTATTCTCACAATGTTTCATGGAGGAAGATGATTGAGCACCATCCCTCTCTCTGACCCCACTCATCACGTATTTGGCTGAGAGAAATTATGGGGAGGGAGTTTTAATTAATTAATATCAATTTAATAAAATTAAATTAATAATAATTATACATATAATAACAACCTTATTATATGTATATATAACTATATGTTATATCCCATGTAACACATAATCTATAGTTACATATTGTATCAAATTCAATATAACCTATAGATGTATTTTCTCTCAACCATACATGACATTTAATATAAATTACATTTATAGTAAATTCACTTATATGAACCTCATTCATATAATCAATATTTGGATCATATTCAAATATTTAATTCCTCTCAACTTATTTATGGTATTTAATATAAATCATATTTATATTAAATTTAATTACATGAATCTCATTCATATAATTAGTATTTTAATCATATTCAAATTCCTCTCATATTACCTTATATTATAACGTATCAAATACATTATATTAATTATATCACATTTATAATTAATTTAATTAATTATATCATATATAATTAATTCCCTCACTTAATTTGAACACTTTAAATTAATCTAAAAATAATTCTCAATTAAATCTCTGTTGAGCTATAGAGGGGACCTTATGGATCTGTAGATTGATGCTCTAATGGTACTACCGGTCATTCCACTAAAGACCAACGACTGCACTCTTTGTACATAAATTTCTGTGTCCATTGGATATGAATAATCAATAATGCAATAACCCTTCACAAATTGCTCGTAAGTACAGCTGGACTAAAATTATCGTTTTTCCCTGTAGTTACATCTAACTCCTTAAGTACCATTAATCCCTCTAATGAATAAAATAATTCATAGTCTAACTATGACCAAGTTACTCTCGGGCTAGGAGAGGGTGTGGTCACTATGTTCAAGCCCCGAAATCAGCCCTTAAGGGAGCAATTTATGTACTTGCCCCTGCATCGGGGAAGGAGTGAATTCCATCTCATGTAGCTGTGTTCCCAGCTCCCCAGTCAGACGAATCCTCAAAATGATAGGCTTATTGAGTTGGCAATCTGACCACTCTCACCCATACGAATCAAAGGACTGCGTTCAAGAGCAGGAGTTCACAACTCACTCAGGATTCAGGTCATGTCACATATGGTCATCCTAGTAAAATGTAAGTTTCTATTATTAATAATGTTATATAATGAGACTAATCATTTCGTGGTCCGGTCTTATACAAACTCTTTGTATAGGATATCCCCGCTCACATGTCTATACATGAATGATCAGGATCAAATCATTTGTAGCACTTTACAACACTTGTAATACTTATAAACCGGGCCATATCCGTAATGTCACCAGAATAAGGTACCCATCCTTATCCATCTACTACAGACCGTTTAAGTTATTATTTAAACAAAATCCACTTGTATGTCCCTACATACTTATTTAAATTACATAAAATAACCTAAGATTTTAGTTTATTAGATTGAGTATATGCTTATAAAATAACACTTATTTTATTAACAACAAAATGTTTACACAAAGTTTACAAACTACGAGATTACAAGGAGATTGAGGACACCAATCCCAACAATATTTGATTCCATGATTTTAAGTTATTGAAAAAACTCTTAAAAAAGTCCAAGAAAATATAAACCTAAGGTTGCAGTTGAAAATATGGAAGAGCTTTTTGTGGATAAGAGACCGAAGAGACAAGCAAAACCAACTATGAAAATTTTGGAGAATGCAAAAAATCTAAAAAAAGACAAAAACAATGTCTCTCCAAACGTGTCTCCCATGGTGTCTCCAAGCAAAGCTACAAAGCATTCTCCAAGGTGGAAGGTTAATGCTCCAAGCTTTGTTCTGCTTTACAATAGATAGGCTTTTGTTTGACAGTGATTATTATGCTTATGATTTTCTTGGAAATTAGATTGTTATTTTATAAGATATTTTATTTCAAAATCCATATGAATCTTTCAGAAATGAGATTGATATAGTTACAACTTTCATTTTATTTCAATGTTCTTCAACAAGTTATTCGGTTGTTCAAACTTTTAACACAGCTACACAACTTCTATCATTGATCGTATGGTATCAGTAATAAACATGCTATCAGTGATAGAATCTATCATTGATAGCTTTTCTTTATTAGTAATGCCAAAATTCTTATCTTTTAATATAGTTACTTTTGTTGAAATAATTTCTTGGCGAGAGAATACATTTGTTTCATTTAGATATTCAGATAGTTAACGAGGATGAAATAAATTCTTTGCTTCAAAAATTAAATACCTGAGATCAGTGATACCTATCACTGACAACATTATATCATTATTAGATGCTATCATTGATAACTTAATATCAATGACAAAAGCTATCACTGATGGGTTGATATCAGTATAAAGAAATATTGCAAGTTTCTTTCTTTCATATGGCTAAAGTAAAATGAAAGCATCATATTAGCTAAAGAATTGATATATCAACAACAAATTTTGTTTCACTATCTATCATTGATAAATTAACAAAACATTAGTAACAAGTTGTCTGATAAATTTATGACAAACACAAGTAACAAGTTGTCTCACTATCTAATTGATAAATTGTTGACAAGCATCAGCTACAATCTAATAGATAAATTGATGACAAATATCAGTTGTCTCACTATTATTAATAAATTGATGATAAACATTAGTTGTCTCACTATTATTTATAAAGTGATGACAAACATCAATAACAAAACAAGCTTCTTCATTAAACAACTAATGGCAATTTGCATGTTCTACAATTATGGCCACGACGATGGCATCGACTGCACTTTGACCTGCTTTTCTTTTCACCAATTGACATATTCTTTGTTTTCATGGTCATCCAGACGTTTAACTATTGGAGGTAATACATTTACACCAACACCAACAGATCTCCAGTCAAAATGATTTCTAATAAGATAAACTGATCTTTTATAGGTTGATAATAGTGTACTGGAAAAATAATAGTCCGACACAAAAGCATATAAGCATGAGCACAAGGAATCTCCACCAAATTCCAAACACGACAACTACACGATTTAGAGGCCAAATTTACCACAAAATGATTGTCTTCATTAAGTACTTTATATTCTTTATTGTTAATAGGATCAACCTAAAAAACAAAATAATCAACAAAATGTAATCAACTAGGTAAACTAATGGCATGTCACTGAAAACTAAAATATAAATGAAAATGTTAGTGATACCATCCCTACCTTATGAAATGTTTTCAAGCTATCAGTGAAAATAAAAAACGTATCAATGATTTCAAGCTATCAGTGATTGCTTCTATCACTGATAACATGTTATCAATGACAGACACTATTACTAATAAGTTAAAATTAATGATATCTTATATTGGTTAAGGTATTTGTACCATGAAGCTTCTTAACTGATTGTGTTGCTCTCGCAACTCAGGCTTCGCCCAACTAGTCAAAACGGTCATCATGGATAATGTCGATTGACCTTTTTCATAAAACCAATTCTGAAGTATTTCTCTAATGGAATCAAGTAATGATGCAACAGGAAACTCCCTAGGCTCTTTCAAAATATTATTCAAGCACTCTGAAGTATTAATTGTCATCATATTATACCTTCTTCTCCTTGTATGTGCACGTGTCTACTTTTCAAAACCAACTTTACTAAGATAGTCCCAAATAGTAGGATATATTGATTCCATCCATTTCATATAAAACTCGAACTTATCAATTGTATATGCTTTTGCACAACTATAACAATTAAAGAATCCTTATAAGTCAACTTTATATTTGCAAAAGGTGTCGTAGACAAACACAATACTCAACATTTTGAAAAACATTCATAACACCTTTTGAAATGCTAAAATGGCGATCGAAAATAATGACCAATCCTTCTCGTTTACTAAAATAATGACTAATCCTTCTCGTTCACCAATAGCTTCCATCATTTTCATGTTATCAATGATGGATGCTATCAGTGATAGATTCCTACCAGTGATAGAAGCTATCATAGAAGCTATCACTAATAAATCATGCAACCTATTAATAAGTCGGAAACAAAAAAAAAAACATGGATCCCTTTCTTCTAACTTCATAAAAAACTTTGGAATCAAAGCATATGTTACGCATGCATCGCCTTTCAAAGACTTCATTATTTGCTCTTTTTCTCTTCATGCTTTATAGTAGCTAATATTTACTCTAAATTCCTTACGAACTTTGTTTACAATATCACTAGGAGTTGAGGTATGAGAAGAACTAAATCTAAAATCATTTTTCAAACATTCAGCTATCAAGGACGAGGAAACTTGCCTATGAGAAGTTTGAATACTTTTTATAAAACAATCATGAATATCAATAAACTTCCTAAGCATCCACAAAACACTACGCTTGTAACAGGATGCCCTCACACCCCATTGACAACCATTTTGAACAATTGAAACAAAATTTCTCTTGAATTTGACGTGACAGACTTAAATTCAAAATTCTTCTTGATTGTTATCAAGTAAAAACAATTTGATAAAATCTCTTTACTACCAAACACATCCTTTTTTTTCTTTCAAATCACGAGTAATATGTATATCTCATAATCACTTGGAAATTGCCATCATCAATCATAGATTTAGAAGAAGGAACAACAGACAAATAATTCTCAGCTCCACTAGAAGCTCCACCAGAAACAACATTAGAAGACACTTCCAAACATGAACTAGTGACATGAGCAACCAAAGAATGTTTTGTATTGTGTTCCTTAACTAAAGCAAAAAACCAAGCTATATCCTTATCTTTACGAATTTGAACTACATTTTGAACCTCATTCATTACAAAATCTAATAAAGTTGAAAGTTCTATAGAAGAAGTAGATGCATCCATATAAATCTCCTTCACTATTAAACCCACAAAATCTTCAAAACCAATATATCGTCTACTAAAACTCAAGTAGATTTGTAATTCACGTAACAATGTTTTTCATTCCATATTCCACTATGAAAAACAACTATTGGAATAACCATGTTTTAAAATTTCTGCAAAAGTAAAACAAAAACTCTTGAATAACGATAGTAATAGGTTCTAATATCTATCAAAAGCAAATTATAAACCTATCACTACCACGGATACCCGTCTATAACTAGGAATGTCTTTCAAAGAATATCAATAAGAAACAATAAACACATAAAAAAAATGACAGCAGTCACATATATTCTATCAGTGATAGTCACTATTAATGATAGCTAATTAATATCTTCCAATTGATGACAATAGATTCTAAACCCTAAGTTAATACAGTGAAAATTGCATAAAATCACAAATGACAAACAAAAAGACAAGGTAACCGTAATATTAAACATCAAAATAGATATATTTCTAGAAATATTATATAATTTAAAAGAAAATATCAAAGAAAAGAGTCAGGAATGCAAACCTCAAATAATTAAAGAAGAGAGTGAAGAATGCAAGCCCTAACTTAATTAATCGATCAAAACTCAAAATATCAAAGAAAAACGAACAACACAATGAAGAAAGCAAAACTAAATGAAAGCACAACAAACCTCTCACAATTCATTCTGTTCACAGTGAGCTGAAGAAATCATTAGGTTAAAAAAAAAAGAAAGAAAGAAAGAAAAAAGTAAATAAACTGAAGAATAGAAAAAGAAAACAAAAAACAAAATCGAAAAAAAAAACACTCGAAGTAAAATAACACACAGTCAAAGATACAATAGGAAAAATGAAAATGGACGCATGAATTGAATCAGAGAGCTTCGAAATTTGGAATTCGTCGAACATTCTTTCCACTAAAATGAAGACGCTTTCCTGTAAAGAATTAAATGAAAACGTAGAAAAGGAAATATAATAAAGGGAAAAGAGGAAAAAATTGGAATTTAAAAAAAAAAAACTAATACCTAGTCCGATCAACCGTTGTTATATTAGCAAATATTCTAAACATAGAATATGGGATAAAAAAAATTTCCCAATTGTATTATTTGATATAATTTCCACTTAAACATCGCTCAAAGCTAGCGCTCATTATTGAAACGTGAAAGAATTAATATACGAAATTTTAATTCTATTTTCATATAAAATATTTGATAGAAGATATTATTAAGTTGAAAGAGTGGAACTCATTTAGTTTTGACATTTCTATTTCTTTACTCTACTTTACTTTTTCAGAAGAAATACTCCATGAGAAACAATTCTTCATTTTAAGGCATGACATAATACACATGGAAGTATTTGACCACTTTGAATTTCATTAATTAGTGTTTTTTGGCTTTACTTTACTTTAGACAAAAAATAAGATGATACAAATGCATGAATCATTTTTTAACAAATGAAAAGTTTTCTTTATGGCATCCTTTGTCATTACTTTCACATAAATAGAAATTGATTTTCTTGGATCTAAATTTGACATAAAATCTTCTTATGATATTAGAATACCATCTCAATCAAATTTCACATCATCAATTTTCTTTAAAGAGAAAACCAAATCTAAAATCACATTTAAAAAAATAAAATAAAGGGGGTGAGATTTAAATTTACAAAACCCATAAAAGAAAATATTAATACATGACTACTTGAATAAAAATCTCCCAAATTAAATTCTTTTTTCTCTTTAATAAATGATGTTATATATGAAGGAGCCCACAGATCTCTAGTTTAATATTTACCATCTCACATTTTATACATTTTAATTAAAAAAAAAAAACAAATAATGTAAAATTATACCCTACCACTAAGAGGGGAAAAAGCGTTAATTAATTTATTTGTTAACCTTTCCTTTAATTATAAATTTAAAATAAATCTAACTTTAAACCTAGATTAACATTTTTATTTTTATTAGAACTATATCGAAGGTGAATTTGAAATAATGTGTATCCATCCTTGAATAGAGGCTTAATAATTTGAGATATGAAATAATTTAATTTTTAGGGCAAATATCAATTTATACTCTTAAACTTTGAGAGTGGTATCAATTTAATTCTTGAACTAAAAAGTGTATCAATTTAAACCTTAAACTTTGGAGGTTGTATCAATTTAAATCCCAAACTAATCATTCTATCGATTTGAACCCTAAACTTTCATAAATGTATTAATTTAAATCATAAACTTTAATAAATATATCAATTTAAATCCTGAACTTCCATAAGTTTTATCCAAATAAAATATAATGGAGGGTTTAAGTTGATACTATGAAAGTTTAGAGTTTAAATTGATACGTTTATAATAGTTCAAGATTTAAATTGATATAATTATTAGTTTGGAGTTTAAATTGATACAAGTCTCAAAGTTGTTTAATTTAATGCAATTATTAGTTTATGGTTTAATTTGATACAACACTCAAATTTCGAGGTATAAATTGATATTTGTTTTAATTTTTTTTAATTGATAATTATTTTAATAGAAAAAATATATTTTCCAGTTTTTATAGGCTTTAAAAATCATTGTATGTCCACATCTTATAGGTATGGCATGTAAAAGATTATTTTCTTTTATCAATAGATTCGTTTTGATCATTGGTGCATTTTTCATCAACAAAAAATTAGATTTATATACAGAGGCCTAATAAAGCTAAGGTAGCCCAAACTTTCTAATCCCCCAATCAAATTTACCCTATGGAAAATTGCATCAGATGGTAAAATTAAGTTAAATAACATCTATGTCATCAAATTTTAAATTTGGTTGAAATAGCAAAAACTTCCAAACTTTTATTTTGATTTTTTCCATATTCCCTTTTTACCCTCAAATATATTTCCTACTCACACACCCCTTTACCCTAAACCCACTTCTCAGTCCTTCTCAGCCGTCTTTTTTGCTCTCTCTCTAAACCCCCTTTCATCTGCAAGTTTCTCGCTTCTCTCTCCCTCTCTCTAAACTCTTCGTCCAAATTTTGTCGCTGCCTCTTGTCATCGTCACCTTCGTTTCGTCTATAGTCAACGGTGAAATCGATATAACCGTCGTCGTGAAGGTGTTCTATGCAATTTTCAGTTCACAATCTCCAATATGACCTCCATGGCTATACAACCTCCTTCCTCCCCACCACCACCGCCAAGCAACCCTCCACTGCCACCCGCAGAGCCCTTGCCAACACCAAGGCCGCCACCTCTAACGACACCTCCAACGTCAATTTGGATGTTGTCCCAGATGACTATGATCTTCCCGTTCACAATCACAAATCACTCAAATTTAACGGTCAAAAACAATTCAAGAGTCAGGGGAGGTAGTATACGGTGGTTTAAAATTCTTCTGTCGTTTACCAAATCACAACTCAATCGTGTAGACAAAACTCCAAGAATTAAACAATAGTTCAATTATCACTAAAAGAAAAAGGAGTTCTCCCGACGCTTAAATAGAGCGTCGGGAGTTAGGTCGTCGGGAGAGACCGTCTCTCCCGACGAAGTAAAGGACCGTCAGGAGTTCCCTGCTCCCGACGCTGTAAATGTTCGTTGGGAATTCCCAACGCATCAAACCGGCATCGGGAGTTTCCCAGGAACTCCCGACGCATTAAAATGGCGTGGAACTCCCGACGCTGGGTGTTGACCATCGGGAGTTCCCGGGAAACTCCCGCGACGGTCGTCGGGAGCCCCTTATTCTTTCCCACTCCCCCTATTTTTTCTCTCTCCCTCTAAAAAAACCCTAACCACACCCCCCGCCACTGCCGCCCCTATTTTCTTCCTCCCCCTCTCAAATTTTTCCCTCTTTCTTCCATTTTCCTCATTTTTCTTCACCATTCTTCCTCCCTCTCCCAATTTTCCCATCATTTTACACTTTAACTCTCATTTTCTCCATTTTTCCCATCCAACTTTTCATCCATTTTTTTTCATCAAAATTTTCTTCCATTTCTCCTTTTTCTTCCATCCTTATACACTTTCCATTTTTTCCATAAAATTTTTCTTCCATTTCTCCCTTTTCTTCCATAATTTTTGTTGCCGTCGTCTCCTCGTCGGTAATTTTCTCATTTTATTTTATCTTGTATATTTATTTAAATCATATGTGAAATGCCCATTAAAATGTGTTAAATATTGTATTCGCTTTTGTTAATTTTCTGAAATTATTGTACAAATCATGCCTATCAACATTATGCCCATTAAAATCTTATCTGAAATTTTTAACATTTCGAAGATGTTGAATAAATGAAAGGCCTATATTAATCTAAAAAATATAAAATAAATCTTTAAACCTCCAATTTGGTACTTAACACATTTAATATTTTAAAAAAGTTTAAAGAATCTACTAGACATAAAACTAAATTTTGTGTCTAATAGAAAATTGAACTTTAAATTTTATGTCCAATAGGCTTGTAAATTTTAGAAGATGTTGAATAGATGAAAGGCTTATATTAGACACAAAATTGAAAGCTTGGAGACGTACTAAATAAAACATTTGAAAGTTGTTAAGACAATTTAAGCGGTCTAGGGACCTATGTGTTTATTTTGCCTTAAGAAATGAAAATTATGGAACTCAATGCTTAATAATACTTTGTACTTTGTCCTCTAATCCAGGTTATTGCTTTGGATTACAAATTGGTCAGAAAATATTTATTTTTAAGGATGAATAAAGAATGGATTAAACTAAGGAATAAATTATCAGTAGAGTATAGAGAAGGAGTATCACAGTTCTTAGATATGGCAAGGTTTCATGTTAATGATTCCGGACGAATAAATGTCCATGCAAGAATTGTATGAATTCAATTTGGGAAAAGATAGATATTGTGGAACGACATCTATGAACATATGGAATATCTCCCTCATATTATGAATGGGTATTTCATGGAGAGCCAGTAAACTTATCTAGAAGTCATACAAGTCATTCAATACATGATGTTGAAGTAGATAGTATAGAGAGTAATGCTGTCAAAGAAAATGAGATGTTGAATCTTATAAATGATTTACAAGTTCCAATTGAAAACGAAAATGCAAATGAAAGAAGGATTGAGAATAATGAAATGTCCTTTAATGGTCAAAAAAGAGATACCACGAACTTATTCGAGGATTTAATGACCGAAGTACGTAATGAATTATACCTTGGGTGTTCGCAATTTTCGTCCTTAAACTTTTTAGTCAAGTTTATGCATATCAAAGTTTTGAACGGCTGGAGTAACAAATCGTTTGACATGTTGCTGGAATTGTTAAAAGCAGCGTTTCCAGCTGGCACCTCTATACCTACTTCCTTTTATGAAGCCAAGCGAAAATTGCGTGATATAGGCCTAGGTTATGAGTCTATTCATGCGTGCAAATATGATTGCTTATTGTATTGAAAAGAGTTTGCAGATTTGCAACAATACCCTGTTTGTGGTGAGTCTCGGTACAAAGTTAATGATGGCAAGGGTAAAAAAATACCACATAAGAAATTACGTCATTTTCCATTGATACCGAGATTAAAACGATTGTTTGCATCAAAAGAAAGCGCTTCTGACATGAGATGACATAAAGATAAGCGAGTTGAAACGGAGGATGTATTGCGACATCCAAATGATGCAGAGGGGTGGAAACATTTTAATCATGAATTCCTTCATTTCGCTTTAGATCCTCGAAATGTTCGTTTGGAATTAGCTTCAGATGGCTTCAATTCGTTTGGAAATATGAGCACTTCTTATAGTATGTGGCCTGTGGTGATAATTCCTTATAATTTGCCCCCTTGGAAATGCATGAAGGAAACAAACTTCTTCATGTCTTTGCTCATACCTGGTCCAAAATCTCTTGGAAAAGAAATTGATGTTTACTTGCAACCGTTGATTGAAGAGTTGAAAGAGTTGTGGACAATTGGTGTGCAAACTTATGATTCTGTTGCTGGTGAGTTTTTTCCAACTATATGCTACCTTATTATGAACGATTAATGACTTCCCTGCATACAGTGACTTATCTGGGTGGAGTACAAAAGGTTATCAAGCATGTCCAATATGCAAAGAAGATAACTCATTCTTCGGGATAAGAGGGAAAATATAATTTATGGGACATCGATATTATCTTCCAGAGAATCATAGTTGGCGTCGAAGTAGACAACATGATGGAAAAGTTGAACGTAGACCACCACCAGTCATAATGAATGGAGAAGAGATATTACAACAAATAAATATGCTAAACTTTTCTGTGCTTAGCAAACATCCATCGTGTAAACGATACTTCCATATTTTTTTCCAACTGGACTAAAATCGGACTAAAACAAATATTTTTTTCCAACTTCCATATTGGTTCAGACTATTGTTACAACATAAATTGGATGTAATGCATATTGAAAAAAAACATATGCGACAATTTGGTGGGCACATTGTTAAATATTGAGGGAAAGACAAAGGATAGAACGAACGCTCGATTAGACTTACAAGATTTAAAGATAAGAAAGGACCTACACTTGATACAGGTCGATAACATATTTGTAAAACCACACGCAGTATACACATTAACAAATGGTGAACGAATTTCGTTTTGTAAGTATTTGAAATCAGTGAAATTCCCTGATGGATTCATATCTAACATATCACAATGTGTCAATGAAAAAGATGGAAAAATATCGGGGCTGAAAACACACGACTGTCATGTATTGCTTCACAGACTACTCCCTATTAGTATTTGAGTATACCTACCGAAGAACATATCCACTGCTATTGTTGAGTTGTGTACATTCTTTTGCGACTTATGTGCAAAGACAATATGTATAAGTGATTTGAACAGACTACAAGCAGACATCATAGTCATACTTTGTAAATTTGAGAGAATATTCCCACATGCCTTTTTCGATGTAATGGTACACCTTGCAGTTCATCTACCATATGAAACCAAAGTGGTGGGTTCAGTTAGTTACAGTTGGATGTATCCTATTGAAAGAAGTTTACAAACATTAAAACAATTTGGATGGAACAAAGCACATCTCGAGGAGTCTATAGCAGAAGCATATGCAATGAATGAATCATGGAACTTCTGCTCACGATATCTAAGTGGGATTGAAACGAGATTCAATAGAGATGAACGAAATGATGATGACATTCCCGATCACGAGATATTTGGTGAATTTGAATTATTTAGGCAGAGGGTATGACCATTAGGGGCGTCAACTTTACCGACGCTATCAGCGGAGGAAAAGCGTATTGCACATTTGTACATTCTCAACAATTGTAAAGAAATAACGGACTATCGCAAGTATGTTTCAAACTTTTTCCTTTTCTAAATTCTAGGGTATCTCCTTTGATATAACATTTAAATGATCAATTTTGAAGGCAACATTTGAGGTTAATTCATCGTGAAGCTCAAAGCGCCTCTGACATATATATAAAACATCAACATAAATTTTCCAATTGGTTCAAATCTCAGGTATACATAGTCATTTTGTAGGCAACAGTTGAGGGATGATTCATTTTTCGTATTCATTTTTAATGTATAAGTAATTATCAGGTTCTACAACGGCGCGAGAGAGAAGATATCTCCGATGATTTATTTTCACTTACAATGGGACCTTCGTCTGAGGTGCGCTCTTACAATGGATGCATTGTTAATGGGGTACGGTTTCACACTATAGAGCGTGATAATCGTCAAGCTACACAAAATAGTTGAATCCTAATGGCCGGGGAGATCAGTGAGAACACAAGTGTGGATGACAATTTATACGGTGTTGTAGACGAAGTATTAGATTTCCAATATGCAAACAGAAGACGCGTTTTCTTATTGAAGTGTAGATGGTTTGACACAGATAACAACAAAAGTAATAGAACACATGTGGATTTAGGATACAAATCGATCAATACATCACACTTTTGGTATGTCGACGAGCCTTTCATCTTTGCTATCCAAGCACAACAAGTCTTTTACATTGATGACATTAAACATGGTAGCAATTGGAAAGTTGTTCAAGTAATCCAAAATAAATGAATATGGGATGTATCGGAAGTAGATGATGTTGAAAATGCACAACTAGATTTACTAGAAATTGTTGGTGGTGTTCGAGTGGATGAAACCATTGAGGAGGTTACTTTATGCAGAGTTGACATTGATCCTACAGTTGTGGAAAGACCAATTATTGTACATGGCGATCATGACTTCATAAACGATGATGATGAAGAACAATTATCTCCCAATAACAGTTCAAGTGCTGATGAATAATTTGAATTAGATTACGATGATGAGTAATGATGTATCTACTCAATTCTCTTTTTCTCTAGCTTACACGTATTTATTGTTAATTTAATATTGTTTTCTCTTTTTTGTGTTTGTATAGATACGATGTCAATTCTTAATAGGCAACGGGAGGCTGATGAAGAATTCCAAGAGTTATATCTAGGCAACATGGTATCTTTTGTGGGTGATACTTCAGGTTAGTATATTTTGAAATATATTTTGTTAACTGAAATGCATCATAAATTGTTTTAAATTTTTTATTCTTCAGATAGTAGCTCAACATCCAATCGGAATAAACGAGAGCATTCACGTAACATCGAGTTGGAAAAATACGTCCAAAAACATGGAAGAATTACAATCATGATAAATGAGGGGGAGACGACACCGATATCTCAACATTCGGTACGATTTAGTAATGCAATCGACATTGCCGTGAGATCTGCATTTCTAATACGTTGTCGTACTTTTGCTGAGGTTCCAAATGAGTTCATAGAATTGGCTAAAAGTCAATTATTGGTAAGTAATTATAAGTTTATTCTTT
This sequence comes from Benincasa hispida, assembly GCF_027475165.1. NCBI lineage: Eukaryota > Viridiplantae > Streptophyta > Magnoliopsida > Cucurbitales > Cucurbitaceae > Benincasa > Benincasa hispida. Next base: position 55,177,088 of record NC_143484.1, on the reverse strand, counting down.
TACAGTCTTAAACATCATCTATCTAATTCTTCCCTCCCTCTTTTGTAGGCTCATTTCGAACTTGATCTGTCCAGTCAACGACTTAACCGTTTTATAGAACATCAAATGCAAAACTCCTTCAAAGAATTTAGAGCAGATTTGCACAGATATTCAGAAAATATGGAGATCCTCAGCAAGCAAGTGCCAGTTTGTGAGGGTCGAGAAATAGGACGTGTTGACCTATTTAGGGAAACACACTCTAAAGGTGGCAAGTTTGTGAACGAGGCAGCTGAAAATGCACATGTAACATTTTTTGCTTTACTGTCGTGTTTTTTTTTTCACTTTTAACTTTAGTCGCTCTTTCTTACCCATTTAATTATTATGTCTAGCATCAAATGTTGGAATTACAATCCAGTCTCAGTCTAGAAGGTTCTCAACCACTAACAGAGGATGAAATCTATGAGACGATTTTGGGTAGACGACCCGGATATTCAAAAGGTCTAGGTTAGGGCCCTAAGCCTAAGTCAAGAAGAAGTAGCATTTCATCAAGCTCGTCAACTACTCAAGGAACGGAAACGGGAATAGAGGAATTGAAAGTCAATTTTCAACAGTCTCAGTCGAGGATTAAGGAACTTGAAGACGTTCAGAAAAGAATGCAAGAGGATCATGCAAGACAAATAGAAGAAATGAAAAAAATGATTGAAGACATGGTACGATCACATAGAGGAGACCCATCAAATTAGTTTTAATTACTACATTATTTAGTTGTCTAATATGTTGCTATCCTGCAGTTATGATAGCAAAGTTTAGTTATGTCTTAAGTAGCTTTATGATAATTAAAGAATTGTTGGCTATCTTACAGTTATGGTAGCCAAACAACTGGATTTTGATGTGTTTTTTGTTGGCTCTCTCCTTGCCTCCTTTTTTTTACTTCGCTCTCTCCTTGCCTCTCGATCTCTCCCTGTATCTCGCTCTCTCCCTGAATCTCGCTCTCTCCCTGTTCTCGCTCTCTCCCTGTATCTCGTTCTCTCCTTCCCTCTCGCTATCTCCCTATATGAAAGAGCTGAGAGCTTTGAGTCTTATCATTATTGTTTTGAGTTTGTCTTCGCTTCTCTTCCTCCATGATTCCCTAATGGAAGACTGACCTACTCTTGACACACTGCATATTCACATTCCCTGGGACCAAAACTTTTTTTTTTTTTTTACTTTTTATTCAACTGTATCTCGCTCTCTCCTTGCCTCTCACTCTCTCCCTGAATCTCTTTTCCCCTCGCTTTATGTGAGTTTCCTCTTCTCTTACATTTTTCATTATCTTAACTTTTTATGTATTTATGAATGTTTACGAAGTTTAATGTGTTGTTGGGGGGGGGGGGGGGGGGGGGGGGGGTGTAAATTTGGGTTAAACCATTTTGGGGATAAATTTGAGTTTTATATGTGTTGGTCATCATTGTTTACTCCTTTTGTATGTTTTTGATGTTCAGGAAGTTCCATATTTGTTGTGGGGGGTGGGTAGAGTTTCATTACATCCGTCTTGTCTATTTTGTGTATTTATGAATGTTTACGAAGTTTAATGTGCTGTGAGGAAGAGAAGGGGAGGGGGAGGGGTTGTAAAATTTGGGTTAAACCATTTTGGGGACAAATTTGAGTTTTATGTATGTTGGTCATCATTGTTTACTCGTTTTGATGTTCATTACCACCCGTATTAGAGTTTGAACGTGTTGTGGATGTTTATCGATATAACATTTCAATGTTTTTGTTTTATTGTAGAATGCAGTTCGGAGATGAGCTGAGACAATTGTTGAAGATGCTGTGTTCGAGAAGTGTTCTAGATGTTGTTTTGATTTTACTTCGTTTATGTATTTGTGATATGAATGTTTATCGATTTCGTTTGGATATTGTAATTTCTAGTATCGACTTCGTTTGGATATTGTAATTTTTTACTTGTTAAAAAATGGACTTCATTTTCGTTTTTTAGTTATGTGAATCTTTATTTGGTATAATATGTTTTACAGGTTTTCAGATCAAATTTTAAAAAATTACAAACGATATATTAAATTTTAATACTTCCCACGCATATAGGATCTCCCGACGCACTTTAAAACGGCGTCGGGAGTTATGGGGGAACTCCCGACGAACTACAATGCATCGGGAGTTCCCCCATAACTCCCGACGCCGTTTAAAAGTGCGTCGGGAGATCCTCTCCCGATCAAACTCCCGAAGACCGTTTATGCATCGGGAGATCCTCTCCCGACGAATTTTCCACACTTTCCCGACGAAATGTGACGTCGGGAGAAGTCAGATTTTCTGTAGTGTATGTAAATGATTGAATGAAGCGCTAAACGATCGTGTAAATGACAGTTGACTAGAGCTAGATGATTGTGTAGACGACAGGTGAAGAGCTAAACGATCGTATAGACGATTGGACGTGAAACTAAATGATCGAGTACAAAATGCGATAGGAACTATACAATCGTGTAAACGATACTTCAGTAAATACTAAATGATCGTAGAGATAAGTAAAAAGGATACAGGAATTTAAGTGGTTTGGCCATAGGCCTAGTGCAAATCGGGAGGTTATCTTTTATTATTTCTTCAAAGTATTACAGAACGAATGTCTTGCTATCTCTCGTTTTCTTATTCTCTCTTACATTAGAAAGATGTCAACAACGATTCTACTGCCTTCAATGATGTTCTTCTTGATTTCAAGTCTTTCTGTAACATTGGAGACTAAGAATGTGAAGGTGGAGAACAGGCAAGGGCAGCGGGAGTTAGTGGCAGCCGCTGTCACCTTGACAGCAGCGACCTTGGCAACATCAGCAATGGCGGATGAGCCACCACGTGGCTCTTCCGAAGCCAAGCAGAACTATGCTCCAATTTATGTCACAATGCCTACTGCCCGTATTTGCCGCAAGTGATATCAAGAGATGTTTTTCTCCGTTCTCTTTCTTTTTTTCTTCTTGTCTGTTAAACCCTTTCATTTGGTTTTAGACTTTGGAGTTTGCTTGTAAAATAAAAGAAAGCTATGAATTACCATGAATCTCTCCTTTCATGACTTTTTCTTGTTTTTGCTTCCACAATCTTAAAGTTCATTTTCTTTTTTTTTTTTTTTCCTTTACTTTTCATTTTGAAACGGATTTTTTCTTCTTTTTTTTTTTTCAATTTCTTCATACATACTCATCCATATCCGTCGGTATTGCATGCAGTCGTCTTGCGGAGGAGCAAAAGTCGTGGTGGAAGAATCATCCCTAGGGGGTATTCATTCTTGTTTTGCTTTCTCTTCTCTTTGGGGAAGGACACTAGATTTTGTTTTAATTTTTCTCACAATTTTTCTTGTATTTTATTAGGGTTTTGTTGTAAAATCGGAGACAATGCCTGATGGGGCTGTGATTTTGATGATTTGGCATTGCATTATTCTTGGGAAAGTTGAGGTATGGTTTTGTCTTGCAATTCGTGGATGTGTTTTGTATTCGGGTCTTGATTTATCGATTGATTGTTGTTTTGGATGTATTGCAGTTGATGCCTAATTACAACATGGATGCTTTCATGTTTTGAATCTTGCAATCAGTAATCAACATTCAATCACCAACTTATTTTTTAAGTAAATAATCGGATAACAATAGACATAATTGGCAATCAATATCGGATAATAACCAAACAACAATCAGATAATAATCAAACAACAAGTAGATAGTAATAAAACAACAATTAAATAGTAATCGATATCATTGACAATCAAATAACTATTAATATCAAATAGTAATCATATAACATCATTAGCATATAACAAATTAGTTTCATTAGCAATTAAGATAAGATGACAATCAGATGACAACCAATATCCAATGACAATAACATAGCAACCATTATCAAATTGTATTAAGTAACATTAAGAATTAGTATCAAATAGTAATCAAGTTGTAATTAGATAACTATCGGTATTATTGGCTAATTATCATATAGTAATTCGAAATATAACAATCATAACAATCACATAACAATCAAATTCTAGGCGAAAGTCACTGAATTAGTGAGGGCATTTTTTACTTTTCCAGTTCAGTGTCTAATTTAAAACTACTAACTATGTGACAAAAAATAGAAGACAATCAAAGGCAATCAAACACTACGAACTAATTGACAAAAAAAAAAAAAACGTAATCAAACGGCAATATAAAAAACTACTAATTATGTGTCAAAGTTTAGAAGGTAATCAGACAATAATCAGAAGGCAATCAGGAGACAATCAGATGACACTATCATAAACAACTATCAAAAAATAGAAGGTGATTAGATGAAAAATGGCGACCATGTGGATATTAGACGACATTATCATAAACAACCAACCACATGTCAAAAAATAGAAAGTTATCATATGACAATTAGAAGGCAAGTAGTTGACAATATCAAAAACTAGTAACTATGTGTCAAAAAATAGAAAATAATCAGATGACAATCAGTAGATAATCAGATGATCATTAGAAACCTAACTAATTGACAAAAAATAGAAGGTAATCAGATAATCAAACAGCAATCACATAATAATCAAATTCCAAACGTAAGTCTATGAATCAACGAAGCAAAACGTAAGTCTATGAATCAACGAAGGCATTTGCTGCTTTTACTAAATTTGTGTGGATATGGGCCTAATTTTTATCTCATTTTGACATGTTTGTAAATGCCCTTTTATTTATTTAAGCATCCTAATTTCGACAATAATACTTTTGTTTCCAAAAGTTGAACTAATTCACTCACTTTTTTTTCTCTCCCTAAAATTAAAACCAATTTTTTAAAATATATATTACATTAAACATATTCAATCATCTTTCAACTAACACTTCATTAAGAGTAGATGTTTAAATACATGCCATAAAACAATAACTATTATGATTCTTATTTAATATTCTATTAAAAAATATTGAGTGATAATATTAAAATTTTTAAGTAACATGTAATTGGTAGTGAATCATTATAAATGAGAGTGAAACATACCATCATACTTAAACATTTAACGTAAAAATTATATGTTAATTGAGCAAATAAAAAAAGAAAATTTGTTTGAGAATATCAGATTCATAGATTGCTATTTTAACTTTAAGGAAAAGGTTGATTTTCTATATTTAATATCAAGTCGAAATTTCTTTTAATAATTTTGGCACGATTTAAATTACCTAATATATTATATATGATTACCAAGGACAATACATTAATAAGATACAATGTGAGAGTGAGATTCAATTTTGGCAATTGTGTGTGTGTTTTTTTAATAATAAATTGTTATATTCATCTCAAGACAATGACACAAAATCTCATTTTCATTAATGCTTGCTTTTGGCTTTTTACTTTACTTGAGACAAAAAAAAGAATAATAATTGTTTAATTTGTACAAATGCATGAATCATTTTTACAAACGTTATACACTTCTTTGTTCCTATGCCTTGTCATTAGTTTTATATTAATGAGAAAAGATCTTCTTAATGACCCAATTACGACGTAAAATCTTCTCTTGATTTCAAGAATATATATTGTCTTAATCAAGTTCTGTATCACTATGATATTCCAATTGAATTTTTCTTTATATATGTATATATATATATAATGTATATATGTATATATGTATGTATATATGTGTATATATATATATGTATAAATGATGTATAGTAGAGGTGTATAGCGGTCAGTTGGAGTTGGTTTTTCGACCAAACCGTCAATAAAACGACAATGGTCGATTTAGTAAATGTGCAAACAGGTTATCTGTCGATTTTATTTTTTAATTTTTTTAAATACTTGTCAGTTTGGATTTTGCCCAAACTAATGTCGACTAAGCCCTCCTCTTCTCCAACCAATCATCTTCTATCCGATCGATTTATCGATCGACTCGATTTTTAGGTCTATCATGCTCACCCTTAATATATATAGTAACCCTATTATATTTTGTAATATGCATCTTCTAATCTCTAATTTTATATTGTAAAAGCTCTTCTACCATTTTCGATATTAAATAGATTTTTGTTTTTCAGATAAGATATCAAACGAATCTTGTGATAGGCAACATAAAAATTAAAAAAGAAAAAAAAGGAAAAGAAACTATATAAAAATGGAATGTTGATATACATCAATTAAATGTAAAAAATCTTCATGATAAATATTTACGAAAGCTAGGTTAAATAAGAGATGATTAATATGTGCTCTATGAGATGAGACTAATATATATATATATTTTTTTTATAACAAAAGTGCGGTATAGATATTTGAACTCTTCTTTGCTAACTTTCTATCAAAATAAAGAAGAAATGGGTAGTAATATAGTCCATGACTAGAACGGTAGGACCACCTAAGACTGGTGAAAGTCCATCGTTAACATAAGTTATTGTAGGAATGACCACTCAACTTTATATCCGTCTACCTTACTCATGTCTCACTTAATGATCGAGAAACATCACTTACGACTCCTTTTGTTTTTAGGAAAATGTAACACTCATGATTAATAATAACATTATAAGTGACAAATCAACCTGTAATAAAAGTTTATTAGAAATAAAGATAATGCTATTAAGGATGTATTGCGATCAATTAGCCAAAACTTTAGTTACAATTACTAACCTTAAACTAAAGAGTACATGTCAATTATTGTATATCTATGATGTTAAAAAAAAAAAAAGTGTCCCATAGATATGTTAATTTATTGATCCTCAACCTAGACCTCCCATCATCATTTTGTATCTTTGTCCATAAAAAGGTAAATAATAATAACAATAATAATATTAATTCTATGGTGCTATGAGATATTTGGTTAGATTTCCTTTTGAATCGAATCATACATATAATAGACCAAATTCTTTGAATTATGTGCTTTTTTTGCTGTCTTTTTAATATGATTGTACACCCATATATCATAGTCATGACATGTAGAAATGACTTTCCTTTATTGTCAAATAGGTTTCACTTTTTTAGGGAGCTGCAACATTTTCCCATCCAAAAACGACATTGCATTAGCTAGCTAGGGGCAGCTCAACTTTCTTTTAATTACTTTTCTTTTATGTATATATATATATATATATATATATATATATATATATTCGAAATATACATATGTATACTATTGAAAAATGAAAAAACAAAACGAGCTTAAAATATAAAAATTAAAAATATTACCAAAATCAACTTTGTTTTTGTTAGAATTTCAAATACCATACGTTAGAAAACAAAAAATATGTAATATCAGCAGCAAATACGTATTATGTTAAACAATTAGCTTTGATACTCTGTTCATAAAGTGAGGTTTTTATATGATAGAATAAAACAACTTCATAAATTGTTGTGTGATAAAAAGAAAATATTAGAAATATTAGATTGGATAGTTTGTTTGAATAAGATCTTTATAAAATTGTTGCAAGAATTTGTATGATAATAAACACTCTTAAATGTTGTTAATCATAACTCATTGGGATGTCCTTCTTTACGTGCCTTTCCTCTTCCTTTCTTCCTTTCTCATATATCTTAAGAGATGATAATTTGTATCTTGGTATTGTTTCATGGATATAGATATTAATTATAATTAATATTTAGAAGTTAAATATTTGTGTTTAATTCAAGTGTGGGGTGGGAGAATCAAACCTATGACCTCGAAGTCAATAGTACAAACACTATGTTACGCTCATGTTGGCAGTTCAATTCAATAATTTGTATATAGAACCTAAAAGTAAATAATTACTTAATTAAATGTGAAAGATCAATTAAACTTGACATTAATTAATTTGTCATTATGTTAATTAATTATTTAATTAAAAAATTAAAAAAATAAATACTTTTTAATTGAACATAATTAACAATAATTAATATGATTGTACTAAAATTATAGTATTGAATCTTTGATATTAATTTATTAATGAATTAAGCTATATTTTTATTATTCATCTTCAGACATAAAAATCTTACACTTTTGCAAGGTATTAAAAAAACTCATGTCACAAGGTTTTAAAGTTTTCTAGATAATAATATCTTGAATTTTAAAAAGTAGAATTTTGTTAAACAAACCAAGATAATAAATATCTATCTGAAGTCTTATGGAAAAACCTATAAAACAAACGGGACATAAAAGGTTATGTTCATGTCATTTGTTTGTGGCCTTATTATTACTCTCTTTTTATTTTCTTTTTTTATTTTTTTTCTTTTTTTTTTAACAATGTGAAATGAAAAAATCGAACTTTTGATTTCAAAGTTGATAGTAGAATCATTATGCCAAACTGAACTAGGTTTACTTTATTTTTATTATTACTCTTAAGAAACTGTAATCCATCCTCTTAAATTTTTAGAGATTAAAATACAATTTTAAAAATGAGGGGAAAAATAATAAAAGTAAAATGACATTTTTACCCTAATTTTTCCCCAATAAGTGTGTGATCTCTATATTTTAAAATGTATTTTTTTTAGTCTTCGTTTTGTTTAAAAAAAAAAAAAAAAAAAAAAAAATACTAGGTCTAAAAGGTTCCTAGGTAATTTTTTATTATTAATTTAGAGGTTGACATGACATTTTAAATTTAAAATAATAATTTAGAAGAGGGAAGAAAGATGTAGGGAGGAGATAGAAAAAGATACAATTTTTTAACTTATTATTAATTTAGAAACCAAACACTCCCATGTTGTAAATTTACGAACTAAAAACATAATCTAAAAAATTATATTAAATATCATTTTAGTTTCCATAATTTGAAGTGTATAAAATTTTAGTTTCTATATTTTTGTTCAATTATAGTCCCCATATGCTTTCAATAAATCTTAAATTTAGTCCCTTAAAGTTAATTTTTTACCGAAATTGATTAAATAATAACAATAATAATTTGAGTAATTATTTTAAATGATAAAATCATTGAAAATATTTTCAAATATAGCAAAATGTTACTATCTATCAGTGATAGGCCTAATATATATCTGTCAAGTGGAAAATAGTCTGCGATAGACTCTATCACTAGTAAATAGTGAAATTTTACTATATTTATAAATAATTTAGTTCATTTTCCTTTATTTAAAAACGACCTTAATAATTTTTATGCGAAAAAATGAAATATGTGAATATGCTTTCAAAACTTATAGGAAAAATGTTATATATAACAACAAAAAAATTTTAAAAATTAAACAATAAATTAGCATTGAGGATCAAATTTAAGATTTATTATATAGAATTAAAATTAGACAATTAAAATACAAAGTCTAAAATTAAACAGACTTCCAAATAGAGGGTCCAAAATGATCTTTTAATAATAATAATAATAATAAGGAGGTAGGCATTAAGTTTTAGGGTTTGGTAAAAAAGAAAATGCTAGTATATTGGGAAAGACGGTGAGTAGGGTCAATAAAAAGAAAAAATTGGCTTGCTTTAAACCCCAATTTATTGACTTGGATATAGAACAGAAAGAATTGGAGTCTTCCCAAACCAAATCACCCAATTTTTTTTTCTTAATTCTACTCTTTAATTTCTGGTTCTTTCTTGACTCCTAATTTGGATTCCAATTTTTTATCTTTCAACTTGTGCAATTTGATTAGTTATGGAACTTTCCACACATATATATATATATATCTTTTTGCTCTAATATATATATATATATATATACGTATATATTTCAATTCATTTGGCTTTCAAAGTCATTGATCTCTTTCACATTCTACCTTTCAATTTTTCATCATTTTTTTCTCAAAATCCAATCTCATATGGGACTGTGTAAAGGAATAATTTATTAAAAGAATCAATCTCTACGTCAAACTGCCTTCTTCTATCTCAAAGTATAACTAAAAGTTTGCAAGGGGACGAATTTGAATAAGAATCTTCAAAATTATATCACTAAATTCAATCAAACCATTTTATTCTTTTGTTAGTTTAAAGTAATTGGAATAGAGAAAATTATTCCAAACTCTTTACTGATTCTTTGTACCAACTAGACTATATCTTTAGGTCGTTCAACACAAATAGCAAGTAAATTATAATTCTTTACACCTAAAAAGTCATTTGATCAAGAGTATCAAATCAATTAACAAGTATTGTTGTTGTTGCACAAATTGACCAAAAAAATTCATGTTTGTTGAATTTCACACAGCGTGCAAATGATTATATGAAAACACATATATAGTGTTTACTATACACGTTTCAAGGTTAAGTCAAAGATGAAAGAATAATCATATTGTTATTATGATAATTGTATTTATATGAGAATTCAACCAGAGTTTCAATTTCCTACTTAGATAAGGTCGAAAGAGACATGAATCAGATTAATCGGGTGTTGGTCGACCAAGCTCTTCCATTTGGCCTTAAATCTGTTTCGCTTTGATTTTGTCTCTAGTCTTTCTTTTTCTTTTCCTTTTGGATTTGTTCTTTCAAGTCTAAATTTCCAATAACGAATGTATTATACAAACTTTATGTCAAAATTTTTCATGTTGGTTATATTACAATATTGTCCAATTTTACCGTAGTAAAGTGCAGTTAAATTTTTCTTTCCCATTACTGATAATTATGAATTAGGTTAGACACTATTATGCTAAACATTGCACCATGGGATTATATATATATACAACAAATTCAACTATCCAACTAATAAAAGAAAATGACAAGCTCATATTACAATAAAGTCTAATAAGCCTCAACTCGAAATAGGCATCATACCAAATAAATGAGCCATTCTCTCTCTCTCTCTGTTTCGTTTTTTTAAAAAAAGAATGAACCATTCTCATTCTTTTTCAATAAAAAAATAAAAACTTTCTTTATAGAAAATCAATTAAAATAGAGATTGGATGTGAAATATTAATTTAATAATTGGTGTGCAATGAAAACCAATAGAGTGTTACCATAAATTATGGCACAGAAGGTATTGTGAGAAAGTTGCATAACTTTTGGGAAAATGCCTAATATATTATTGTAATGAAGCATAACCCACAAGAGGGGATGTGAGTGGGTATAATCATAAACAACTTTAAAATTATTGGAAGAGTTTTAAGTGATCGGATATTTGAGTGAACTGCACAAATATAGATACAATTTCGTAATGCATTCATCTCTTTATATCTCTATCAATCATAAAGAAAAAAATTAAGAAAATTAATACATGACAACCTGTAATTAGACACGTAGATGAACTACACTATGTGTGATCTGAAATGCACCTAATATTTTTTAGAGGGTTTTTTGGTTTAGCTGATGTGGGTCAAACAAAGAAAAGAAAAGGGTACCCAAATTCTTTTATTTATTTTTTATTTTTTATTTTTTATTTTTTAGTGGAGGGATTTGATGCTTCTATATCTACCCGTTTCTTCCTGTCTTCCTTTCTTCTCTTCTTTGATGCCAAACCAAGTAAACCCTTTTTTTAACTACACACAAAAGAATCCCAAGCTAAGTTTCTCTCCTCCCCCATGTGCATATCTCTCTCTCTCTCTCTTTCTCTCTATCAGAGGGCCTAACAGAGAATTTTGTTTCAATATTTTTTTTAAAAAAAAACATATATTATATATATTCTTTGTGGCAAAATGAAGTGGTTTGAAAGAATGGAAGTCATTTTCTCAAGGCTCTACACATTTCTCTTCTCTCTGATCTTCTCTTCCTTATAATTTTTCTCTCTCTCCTATACTCTTTAAATCTCCCACCAGTTTTCCCTCTCACCCTTTATTTCTCACTTCTTTCTCCTCTCTCTACAACAACACAAAACAGAGATTCTAAACAACAAAATATGGTTGTACTCCCCTCTCTTCTTCTTCTTCTCTCTTCAATAACAACTTCAATTTAATTATATATCATACTCTATTTTGATGTTTGTTTTAGGAAAGTGGTGATGATCAGATTGGTAGATGGGAAGGGTATGTGGATTGGAGAAAGAAGCCAGCTTTGAGAGGCCGCCATGGGGGAATCATTGCAGCATCCTTTGATTTAGGTATGATCAATAATATATGAGATTAATTAATTGTTTTTTATTTTGAGAAAACTAAAGTGAAGTAATTAATTAATTGGGATTTTAATCTAATAGTTGTGGAGATATTGGAGAATTTGGCGTTTTTAGCAAATGCAAGCAACTTGGTGATGTATTTGTCGCATTACATGCACTTTTCTCCATCAAAATCGGCTAATAATGTCACAGATTTCATGGGAACTGCCTTCCTTCTTGCCCTTCTTGGTGGCTTTCTTTCTGATGCCTTTTTCACCTCTTATCATATCTACCTCATTAGTGCTGCCATTCAATTACTCGTAAGTTTACATTTTCATTTCTTTCTTCTTTTATTTATTTATTTATTTATTTATTTATTTATTACTTCATGGAAGGATTATTCACTTCTTGCCTATAAAGATATTTATGCATATAATAAATTAGAAAACCAAAACAAAAGGGGGATTTGGGAGGAGGTGGATCACGAGCTAACTGTTGATGCCCTCGTGGTTGTAAGAAAAATAATTATAATAAAGCTTTAGGGAAAATACCTTTTTATCCTTAGATTTTGTGTGTATTTTTTATTTCGTCTCTTTAAAATTTTAAATATTACATATTTAGGTTCATTTGGTAATGATTTTTGTTTTTATTTTAAAAATTAAGCATTCAGACTCTACTTTCACCTTTAAATTTCTTCATTTATTATCTATTTCTTAGTAATAGTTTAAAAGATTAAATCAAATTTTGAAAACTAAAAAAAGTAGGTTTTTAAAAACTTGTTTTTATTTTTAGAATTTGACTAAGAATTCAACCATTGTGGTTAAAATGATGCAAGTCATGGTAAGAAATAGAGAGGAAATAAGCTTAGTTTTCAAAAACCAAAAACAAAAAATAAAATAGTTAACAAATTGAGGCTTTAATTTAAGTTTTGAGTTTGATTTCAATTTAATATTTTAAATATTATAATTTTATCCTTGAAATTTGAGTTCATTTTACAGCTTTTAACTTCGATTTTATTTTTGTCATTGATGACAATACCTATTAAATTAATGATGAAAATTAATAAAATTTAATTAATAGAGATTAATGCATGAATATTAAGTAAAAAATTAATATTAAAAATCTACCATCTTATCTATTAAATTAAAATAAAACTCAAAACTTAAAAATAAAATTATAACCCACGAACAAAACGAAAAAAGTATTCGTCTCAAAAACATTTTTTAGATTTGAAGCTGCGGGACCCACTAAAACGGGGTTACTGGCTGCTGATCATTGACCATGTAAAGTGTGCGTCGTACTGGAGTATTACCCCAAATATAATATCAAATTTATTACCATGCAAAAGCCAAAATCAAAATCTTGTTTACCTTCTTAGTGTGTTTACTGATGATTTTCTTCTGAGTCTTGTCTCTATTCGTACGCTATTGGTCCTTAATCCGACGGGGGCTCATCCAGTCAGAGGGCGCCACGGTGATGACAATTCTGTTTCGTATTAGGACACGTGTCTTTAAGTCTCGTCCACATCATACTCAAAAATTATATAACAGACAATTTTCTTTTTCTGTACAGTTGTCCATTTATGGTCTTTGTCCAAGATTTGTTGCCCACATCCAATATCCAATGCCCTATATTCATCTCATGTGGCCCTTATATACCTCCCTAGTTGTTGGTATACCTTTGATTCTCATTAATTCCCATTACCAACATCTCGGGTTAATAGCTCGACGATAATTGATATATATTTCTTTTTTTAAAGTTTAGGGATTAAAACTTCTTACATTCATTAGTCGTATTCGAAAAAAAAAAAAAACTTTATGGCTCCTAAATATTAGGTTTAATTTTCATTTAGTTTCTAGGATTTTTTTAATAATTATAAAATTAGTTTCATAGCGATGAAAAAATGATGAAATTTAATTAATTATAGTTATTTCTATGGTAGTCACCTATCTAGGAATTAATTTCCTACGAGTTTTCATGACAAGGTGAGTTATCCTGTGAGATTAGTCAGGTGTGCGTAAGTTGGCAAGAACACTCACGAATATCAAAAAAATTAATAAAAGACTGAAAGTGAATATCTAGTGAAAACTTCATATTTAAAATATAAACCTTGAAACCTAAGGATCAAATTAAAACAAAACATAAATCTTTTAGAGCAAAATTGTAACATTTTGAAACATATAGACTAAATTAAAATTAAAACTTAAGGATTAAAAATGTAATATTTTGAAACCTATGGATTAAATGAAAAGTAGACCTAAAATTTAAGGATTAAAAATATATTTTAACAAATGTTAGTTGATATTATATTAAATTTACATTCATCCATCAATTTAAGTTTTTGAATCCATCGGTATTTTAAGAAAAAAAAAAGTTATCTTTATTTTTTAATATTATTGTCATTTCAAATTACTTTTCGAGTGTTTAAAAGTGTCATTAAACTTTGAAAAGATATAAAACAAGCCTTAGAAACCACTCTATCCTTCTTTTTTTTAAGGCCTTTCAACTATGTATAGATGTACTTCAATTAGGGATTATTTATGTGACGTGTAGGATATATGATTTTTTTTAATTAAAAAAGGCAGGGATACATTGAAAACTTGATTATTTAAAAGATAGGAATGACGACGTTGTGGATTAATTTATCATTGTAGAAATATGATTAAATAATTGGGCTGAATTGACTCAACCAAATTCTATGATAAGGAATCCTTTGAAGACTTTTAAAATGTATATGAATATTTTAAACTAAGTGCTTATCTCATTGTATTAGGATACGAACTCAAAATTGAATTAAAAAACATCGGATTGATGGATAGACATCATGATGATTATTTTGAAAGATAAAGTCAGTAAATTTCAAATGATTTGTTTTGTTAATTATGATAATGATATATAAATAAATTAATATTAGAAAAAATTATAAAAATCAACCCTAAATTGTGATGGTAGTTAATTATCATCATACTTTCAAACTTTGAATTATAGAAATTGAAGTCTTAAACTTATACAGATGTTAAAATTGAATATTCAAATTTATATGACTATTATAATTATAACAATTATATAAGTTTCAAGATTCAACTTGATCATTCATTTGTCCAATTTTTACAATTATTATAAATTTGAGAGTCAAATTTTAACACTTGTAGAAATTTGAAACCCAGCTTTTTACCATTGAAATTTTGAAAGTATAATTGTAACTACCATCATACTTCAGAGGTAGTTTTTGCAACTTTCCTTCGATACTAAATTTTGCGGGAAGTTGTAAAAACCAAGTATGGTGGTAGTTGCAATATGTCATCCAACTTTCAATTATACAGGTCTTATAATTAGATCATTGAATTTATATAATTATAAAAATTGTAATAATTTACCGTTGTATAAGTTTTTATAATCTTGAAATCCAATTTCTACAATTATAACATTTGGAAGTCCAATTTTAATACTTTATAAATTTGATTGATTAATTTTCATAAATAGAAATCTGATAGTGTAATTACAACTATCATCATATTTTAAAGATAGTTTTATATTTTATTTTTAAAATAAGTTTTGTAATTTATTTTTAAAATATTCGACTTTATCAATTGATATGAGACTTATCAGGAAGAAATGGTGTATGAAAAAGAAATATGATAAACATGAGACAATGGGGACATAAATAGAGGGATTTTGAGGGACTAAAGTTACAATAAGATTTAATTATATGGTATAAAAATGAAGAGAAGGAAGCATCTTAAAACGCGACATTACATGGTCAAAACGACATAAAAATTAAAAAGATGTCCGTATAAATAGGTAAGCGGCAACCAATAAGGTGAGAGAAAAGAGTAACACGTGGCCCGAAGTGTGTACACGTAAGTGTCAGTGCATTTTTTATGATGAGAGAATATGATTTGTTTTGTACTGACACCTGGCTCATTGCATTAAATACTTACTCAACTCACTACAATATGCATATATCCTATCATTTCAATTTCTTTATTCCCATATTCGGTTACCCCTTTTATTGGGTCGGGTTTTTGTTCAAATGGCCCTACTCAATCATCCATAACTTACCCTACCATTACTTACATTTTGCTACCTAGCTTTTACTACTTTTTTTTTTTCTTGGAAAACCCTCCATTAATGCCCATTTGTTTGTCATTTGTTTTTGAAGTATTCATTATGTTTTGAAATTTTGTTGTAATATTAAATTTTTATCTTTGGAGTGAAATTTTGTTAAAATGTTAAATGTAACGGTGTTACAATTATCTCTAATTAAAATTGAGATTATCACTTTGTTCAAATAAATTTTATTTGACATTATGTGAATTTCAATTTAAAAATTTGTAACTTTTGAAAGAATAAAAGCATTTTTGTAATATAAGATAATATTTCAAAATTTTCTTTTGGTCATCTAGTTTAAACTTTTAAAACAATGAATAGAGTTAAAAATTTTAGTGAGTTGTAAAGTACTTGAACTTACATAAAGAGTTAGTATAGTATAATTGATGTTTCTTTTTTGTGGGACTCGCGAACTCCTCAACTCCAATTCATTGAATCAAACACCTCCAATTAGGGAGCATTTGGTTGGCCTAAGGAGTAACCTATGAAATTCGTAGCCTTAGGACTAAAAAACTTCAATTTCATACAACTCTTCACACTATAGGTCTCTCAACTAAACAACTCTTCAAACTTTACAATTTTACGCTTTATCCTAAATGTTAGTGTTCATCTAAAATTGTGTTTGCATAGTATTTATAATTAATAAGTTCCTACCTTGAGACCTTTGCAGCTTTCACCAATTGAATAATATTCAAGTCATCTTACACTATCAAAGTTAAATCTATCAAACCGTTGTCCTCTAACAGAATGTGTGTTATAATTGATTGAGTTGATAATAGTAGTAAGTCCTAACTGTGTCATCCAGCACTACTTTTCTTATCCTTAGCTCAGTCATTTCTTTGCCTCTTCTTTTTCCATAGTTCCTTGTACAATGTGCAAAATCTAAAGCCAAGCATTTGACCAGGGGTTGGCAGTATTGCTAATACAAGCCAAGATGCCATCACTGATGCCTCCTCCATGCGATCACCAAGCAAACCACAATGCTGTGTGCGAAGAAGCGAGCGGTGGCAAAGCAGCAATGCTGTTTGCGGGGCTATATTTGGTGGCGTTGGGGGTCGGAGGCATAAAGGGGTCGCTGCCGTCACATGGGGCAGAGCAGTTTGATGATAGTACCCCACAGGGCAGGAAAAGAAGATCAACTTTCTTCAACTACTTTGTCTTTTGTCTCTCATGTGGTGGCCTAATTGCAGTCACATTGGTGGTATGGGTTGAAGACAACAAAGGGTGGGAGTGGGGCTTTGGAATTGCAATGCTCAGCATATTTTTGTCCATCATTGTCTTCTTTGCAGGCTCCCCTCTATACCGCAATAAAATACCTGATGGAAGTCCATTCACAACAATTAGCAAGGTATATATAAGTATAATTAACCATAGAAATGAAGTTAAAAGAATGGGGAGAAGTTAACTGAATCAGCCTTTTGTTTTTTGACTGAGAACAGGTTTTAGTTGCTGCAACGTTTGGTTGCTGCATCAGCACGAACTCGCGAAACTCGATAGCGAGTATGGCAATGAGCCCCGCTCTTGATGACAAGGAAGCTAAACAGAAAGCAAAAGAAAGAGGTTCAACAAATCATGTGGTGGACAAACCGTCAGAGAGTCTCAAGTTTTTAAATAATGCAGTTCTGAACAAGCCATTCCATTCAGCATTAGAATGTACAGTTAAAGAAGTTGAAGAGGTCAAGATCGTGCTGAGAATTCTACCTATATTTGCTTGCACCATCATCCTCAATTGCTGTGTAGCTCAGCTCTCCACATTTTCGGTTGAACAAGCATCAACAATGGACACCAAAATAGGTTCCTTTAAAGTTCCTCCTGCATCTCTCCCCATTTTCCCTATACTCTTCATCATGTTCCTCGCCCCGATATATGATCACTTAATCATCCCATTTTCTCGAAGAATAACTAAAACCGAAACGGGAATCACTCATCTTCAGAGGATAGGAGTTGGGTTACTTTTTTCTATTGGAGCCATGGCAGTTGCAGCAGCTGTGGAGACAAAGCGCAAGAGAGTAGCCACCGAAAACGGTCTACTCGACTCCGCTCAACCGTTGCCCATCACATTCCTTTGGATTGCTATTCAATACTTGTTTCTTGGATCAGCAGACCTTTTCTCCTTGGCTGGATCATTAGAATTTTTCTTCACAGAAGCACCTGCAAGCATGAGATCCTTGGCTACATCTCTCTCCTGGGCTTCTCTGGCAATGGGTTACTACCTTAGCTCAGTGATTGTATCGATAGTCAACAATGTCACGGATAACTCTGACCACAAACCATGGCTATCTGGAAGAAACATAAACCATTATCACCTAGAGAGATTCTACTGGTTGATGTGTGTGCTCAGCGGATTAAATTTTGTGCACTACCTATTTTGGGCCATGAAGTACAAGTACAGACCAAAATCACAACAATAGGTGAAATAGCCACAGAAACACAGATATATATATATGATGCAATAATACTTAAAGGGTTCCACACATTTATTCAAACAGATTGAAATTCCTATCCCCATCCAGAGGAGATCAGAAACTCGACAAGTGCTGCAAATGCTCTCATCTTTCAGCTGGCATGAGATAGAATGGGAGGGTAAATTTTTCGTCTTGGCAGAGCAGGTAAATGTGGTAACTGGCATGTGAAATGTCTTATATCAGTGAATTTCTGTGATGCAAAGCATCTTTTTATCAATCTCTTGTGTTTGGCCAGTAATTCAATCTTCTTTATTACCATGTCATTTACATACCAAAATTGACGGCTGCTAAATAACAACGGGACGAGTGGATATAGCATAACACATTTGGGGGCCACATAATATACTATCCTATGTATGAAAGTTAGATGAACAGCAATAACAAAATGGTAATTTTAATCATAACCCACGAGTCTGCAATAATTTTAAGCAAGAAAATTTGCAATCCGAGGGGAAGATAGGGATCAACAAGTTATTGAAAAGTCACCTTTCATGTCATGTCGCGGTCTGAAAGCTCACAGTCACAGTCTGCACCTTCAAGACGCATCTGAGCCACTTCCTGGAGAGTCAATTGAATTAGAAAAACTTATGAACCGAAATTCGGTTAGGTTCACAATGACCTAATTAATAGGGATGCTTCGCAATGGCCTAACTGAAAATTGATGCTTCTATATCTACCTCTATTTACACACGTCATGCGTAGGACTTCCATCACTTTCTGGCGATGTCAGTTTGTCCAGTCTCTCTGGTTTTGTTGGTTTGAGACCCTTGGCTTTTCTTTGCATTGGTGGCAGTGAAACTATTCCTCGAGCAAGGCAGCCGATAAGTCATCGAAGGGTTTGTGTGAATAAAGGAATGGTCAGCATTACTCATTTGAAAGTTTCCCACGGTGATCTAATATCTTTTCAAGAAAATGACGCGAGAATCCACTTGATCGCTAGTTTCTAGATCATCAGTAAAAATTACGACACATTTGGCTTTTCTTGAACGAATTTCATGATCTTCCACCATACTTGCGTCATTTTCTCCTTCCTGTTGTTCTAACTCGTTGATTTATGTGTATGACCATCGAGGAACTTTTATACTGATTTCTCTTATTCCAATCGAGTTTTGACGACTTGCTTTAGTGTTGTAAGGAGTTATAACTGCATATCTTTTCAAGAAAATGACGCGAGAATCCACTTGATCGCTAGTTTCTAGATCATCAGTAAAAATTACGACACATTTGGCTTTTCTTGAACGAATTTCATGATCTTCCACCATACTTGCGTCATTTTCTCCTTCCTGTTGTTCTAACTCGTTGATTTATGTGTATGACCATCGAGGAACTTTTATACTGATTTCTCTTATTCCAATCGAGTTTTGACGACTTGCTTTAGTGTTGTAAGGAGTTATAACTGCATCGAATAAAAAGATTAAAGATTTTTTCACGAATTCTAGGCGGTTGTAGAGGGATTCTGCATTCCTTTGAAGACAATGAGAAGATCTAGGGTAGAAAGTAGCTCCCTGGTTACGCTAATTATTGAAGAAGTGCTCTGAGTTCGCATTTTTTGGGAGAAAGGATTTTTTTTTTTTTGTCACAAGCTAGTTTTTTCTCTATTTTGTGGGGTGTTTGGCTTGAAAGTAACAACAAGATCTTTAAAGTTCGTGTATCGAAGTTTAGGAGGTAGTGAGGCTTAATGCCTCCTTGTGGACCTCCGTCACTAGGCTTTTCTATAACTATGATCATAGTTTGATTTTGTTGGAATGGAGTCCCTCTATGTTGTTTATTGATTTTTTATGGGGGGCTAGTTTTTTCGTATGCTCGTATATAATCTTTTACTCCTCTCGGTGAAAGATTGGTTCCTTAAAAAACAACAATAATAAAATAACAATGACCTAATCAAAGCCAACTCACAAACACTGAATAAATAATAATAAATTTTAACCAGTTCACGAATATACAACAATCCAAAGTTCATCTAGCAGGTTTAATCAAAGGACGGATAAACCATTTGGACAACAAAGTACTTGAATGCCTAGTGAGTTCAATACATTCCTTCATACTAATAAGTTAAATAATAAACATAACCACTGACATGCTCTAAATTTATATCAGTCCAGACGTCGAACCTGATGTAGATTCTAACCACATAAATTCCATTGTTTCAACTTAAATTGAAGCACTTTCCATTCCATATATTAGAAAAATGTGAACTTTACAATAATGTTTATGAACATCTACTGTCTTATCTTATATACCTCTTCAGAAGATGTAATTACAGAGAAAATTTAGTATTACTATTCAAAACGTGGAAAAGGGGCTAGCCCTGTGAACAGCCCACGGTCATCGACAGGCTCCTCACGGCCACCCTGACTGCACCCACAGTGCTAAGTTGCTTCATCTTAGGGTTCAACCCATGTTCATCCTGTATTTTATCATCTACATCCATCTGGACACCCACAAAATATGCTACCTGCAAACAATGCCTTTCATTTGGTAAGGAAATAGCAAGAGCTTTCTTGATGGATTCAGATATATAATGTCAAAAAGTAATAATGGTGGGTATTACTACACTTCTTGATATACACATTGATTAAATAATGGGGCAATGAAATATTAATGAAAGCAGGTTTTGATAACTATTATTGTTTTTTTTTTTTCTTTTTTTGAGGTTTTGTTCCGTCCTAAGTCACGACTTGTAAGTTTCAAATGCGACACAGTAACCTTTATCTTTATAATAACTTTAATCTATATGAATTAACCCAAGCAGCACTCAAAAACATTTCTGAAAATAAACATAGAAAAGTTATATTCAACAATAGCTCCAAAACAAACTCTGACTTTGAAGCTAAATCCAAAAGGTCCGAGTATAACAGTGCTCATCTTAGAACTTAGAAGGTATCATGCACAATGCACTAACTAGGATGGGAAGGGAGTGACTCGTAGAAAATGCTGCCTTTGCCTCTAAGCTAATGTACATGAGAGTTCTTTAAGTTATTGTGGTGACTGTTGACTTAAACATTTATCCATCATCCAGTATCCTTGCTTCACTTGGTAAAGGGGAATTTATCTGGTTATCTTATACCAAACAAAATTTTTAATTCAATTCAGAAAACGTGGACATTGGTAAAACTAGAGAATCCCAAAATTTCAATCAATCAAGTAAACTAAAGAAAGCAACAATACCTTGCCAGAAGCATTACGGACAGGTGATATATGGAGATCATTCCAAAATGAGCTCTTATTTTTCCTGTGATAAGAGCAGTTAGTAAGTTTTCTTTTATTCTGAGGACTAGAAATTACGTATTGTATAAAATGTCGTAGATAATCAACCTGTAATTTAAAATCCGTACGGTGCAAGCTTGTTCAGACTGAAGACTTTCCTTTATCTGGCAAAGAAAATGAGAATCATAACAATTATTTCTACAAGCTCCTCAAAACCTCCAATTAACTCGTCAGAAATTTGGATGAAAAATGCTTGTTGAACCAGGAAATGGACTACCTTAAAAAGGGTTGAAGAATCTGTGTCAATTCCACTTAAGAATCTACAGTTGCGCCCAAGCACTTCACATCTAGTATAACCTATAGCAGGCAAGGAAAGAACAATTGTAATATATTGTTCAATCAGAATCTTTTGGTATCAAAATCTAGTTGCATCAATTTTTAGCACCTGTTAATTTCAAAAACTCATCACTCGCATAAACTATAGGCATGTCTGGTAAGTTTGGATCGGTTCTGTAAAACAGCAGAGACATGGCATGAAACCAAAATTGAACAGGATAACTTATTCGCTCATAAAGTGTAAGATTTAAGCATAAACAGAAGTAATAGTCTGGAAGAATAAGTAATAACTCACAATACAAAGCTCTGTTTAATTCTATTAAGAGATGTATTCAAGGATGAACAAAGAATGCCCACCCTAGGCAAGCTGCATCTCCTTTCGCACACCAATCTGCCAGTTACCTCACTGTAATGAGTTAGGACAGATAAGATGTTACCAATGGCAATTGCAGCTCTTTGCTTCTCATCATCACATGCTTCACATGGTTCTTCAATCTCTACTCCTATGAGATATCCACTCAGTAGAAACTCAATGGCCGATATTATAACCAAAGATGAAAATAAAAATAAAATAACAACTAGTGGAAAAGTGACTAATGCTCTGAATGAACAATGGTAACAGACCATAAACTTGTACTTTTGCCTCAAAATGAATATGGAATCTGTGTTAAAAGAATTCAAGGTATTACTCAATGACAACAGAACGCGAAAGGTAAGAAGAAAGTGAATGAGAGATATATATGGAAGTTCTCAAGTTAGCTCCTTATCTCAACACGAGCAAACTGTAAATCGCTTGATGCATAATGTAGAAACAAACCTCTACTATCAGAATCCGGTGGTGAATCTCTATTCAAAAGACAATCTAGTTCCGAGATAGAATCAGACAATAACTCCCGGCGACAGGACCCTAAAAGACTTTTGCAAGCTCTAAATTCGTTCTCATATGGAACACCTTGAATTCTTACGAACCCACATCTAGACTTTCTTGAATTCTTCAAAATCGGCACCTGAACACCCACAAAGTGAATGACCCCCCCATCTTCCTTGCTGAAAACAGGGGTCATTTGGAAGAAAACCCAGAAGGGTGTCCCATCTTTGCGATAATTTAGTAAATTAATTTGAATCCCTTTCTCTTCCCGAACTGCCTCACGAATTTGCATTACTGAGCTCCTACTAGTTTCTGGGCCCTGAAACATCCTACCATTTTTGCCAATCACCTCTTCTTTGGTATATCCAGTCATCTTCAAGAATCCAGGGCTCACGAACACAATTGGGTGACCCGCTATACTGGGGTCAGTGATTGTAAAATTATCCGACAAATCGTAAAGAGCTTCACGAACCCAGAGCGAATAGCGACTGTTAAGCGATTGTTCAATCAAACCCAGTTGCAATTCCATCCTCCGGGTTCTTCAGCTTGTTGGATTGAATCTCGTTTCTTCCTCAATATTCGGATTAATCCCAATCCCATGTGGCACTCAAACCGCGGGTTCAGTCTCTCGAAGAAGCTTTGAACTGCAATATATAAAATCAAGGAGGAAAACAAACAAAAACCCTATAATGAATCCGTATCAAAGAATCCGAGGGGGCTCCTCACTGGAAGAGTACACTTAGCAACTACGAGTGTTCACCATATTACTGCGAATAAGAAGGGAAAATATCGCGTAGATTGTGATCAACAAAATTTCTTCGCAACCCATATTTCGGTGCGATGAGAAAATTGGAATGAAATTGATTCAGAAACCAAATAACCCCATCACGCCGTCGTGATTGGAAATGAAAACGAAAGCAGAATGAAGGGCGTTCACAAATTCCCGGCACGATATTTCTGGTTGAAAATTGAAATCACCCCCTCCTTTGGCCACAAAAGATTAAAATGATGATTACCCCATTGTTCTAAACCTGTGATTATATCAGAAAGATTACAACAATGTAAATCATGAAGATGGGGGTGTAATTTTGTTGGTGGGTTGCCGCAGATTTACCGAAAAACCGAGGAATTGGTGAGGGTCCGCCGATGGTAGTCCCAATCATTGTGACAGAGAGTGACCACGTAGATGAGGAACGATGTGTTTTTCAATTCTGTAATACAAAATCATTCGCCCTCAAAACGAAGATGAGAACAGAAGCAAACGAAGGAGCCGATGGATGGAAAATAGTTCTTATCCAAATCCTCGTCACGTTGTGGTGTATGACTATGAGATTTTGACTTTGAAACAGATCTTTTTTAGTTTAAATTTGGAAAATATCCATGGACGTTAGCCGTTAGTTTTTATGGATTAAAACTTTTAACTAATAATTAAAACTATTCATTTATATCTTTTATTAGTTTTTTTTAAAATAATGTTATTTTAATAATTATTAACAAAAATAGGATTGGGTGGATAATATTGACAAAAATAGGTTTTTTTAATCATGTACCCAGTACACGATTACGTTGAATTAAATTGTGTACTCGATACACGAGTCCATGTGATCTGGCATGTGCAGATTGCCAATATGGCAGTCATGCAACGTTGACCAAGGTAATCGTGGACCGGATCCAGGATTACCCTAAGTCGGTACATGACTTAATGGTCCCTTAAACGACGCAACCCCTTCTTCTTCCCCCATTCGAGAGTTTTTTCTCTTTTCTTCCTCCCCATTACCGCCGATCGCCAAATCCACCATCGTCCGCCGTTTTCACAATTACCTTTTTCTCTTCTCTTGTTGCTGTCTCCGTGAGCCTGGTCTTTCTAATCTTGTACAACTATATCAACAAAATACGCATCGTTCACAATCAATATGGGATAGTTCTTCTACCGTAGTTTTAAGTTGTCGGAGAAGGGAGGCATCTGCACAACATATTATCTCATTTAATCAACGTATTATTCCCTACGTTGAACAAGCAGATTTTCTTGGGGTTGCTCAGATCGAATTTATTCAACTTGATTGGCACCTCATTACTGCTTTAGTTGAGCGTTGGAGAGCAGAAACCAACACATTTCACCTGAGGAATGTACAATTATGTTGTAGGATATTGTCATTCAGTTTGGGTTACGAGTGGACGGAGAACCATTGACAGGTTCATTACAATATGATTGGAAGAATGTTTGCGATGAGTTCTTAGACATTCTACCAGATGATCTAAAAGGCTCAAGATTGAGTATCTCATGGTTGGCGTCCTAGTTTCCATAATTACCTCCTGATGTCGATGACATCAGCATACGTAGGTATGCACGAGCATACATTATACAACTTATTGGAGGATTTTTGTTCGCTGACAATTCGAATACTCTAGTACATCTCATGTTTCTCCCGCTACTGTCTGATTTCGAGCATGTTGGTACTTACTCGTGGGGTGATGCCTGTCTTGCATGGCTTTATAGAAAACTTTGTCGGGATATCAATGCACAAGCGTTGGAAATAACGAGGCCGCTGATACTACTACAGGTATGGGCTTATGATAGATTTCTAATTATAGCACCACAAGTCCAGTTACAAGCCCCAGGTCATCGTCCACTTAGTGTCAGGTATTATTCCATTTATATATTTATTTCGTTATCATTTTATGTAAGAATATAAATTAATTATATTTTTTATAATTTTAGATGGAGTGGTGTATTAGCTACCTCTGAACAGTCAGCAAATATGTTGCTAGTATACTGAAAAATATTTGACAAACTGATGCACAATCAGATAACAAATATCTATATAAATGAATATTTAAAATATTTTGGGTGTATAATTATCTTTTTTTTTTTTTTGTCAGATTAATTAGACGTCATACACACAAGATATTTGGTCATCACTACTTGATTACTTCATGATGGTGAAGACATCTAGTTGACCGTTAGCCCTCTTATATACTTCCATATAGTAGAGTGACATCATCCAGATCATGTATTGAGATAGTTCGATCTGTGACAAACGATACCTTTGTTGTGCTATACATTCCCAGCACTACACCAGATTGATTTGAGAGGTAAGTACGACCAAGGCTGTCGTCGAATTCATGCAAAGTATGTATCTTAATGGCATAGAAGATATGATCGTTGTGCATAGAGAGAAATAACAAATGGGCCACCTGTATCAGATAACTACTTTTCCTGGTACGATTCAATCACGAGGCGATTTATCACACCTGACGACGCTTACTATTACTGCATGGTAAGAGATTTAAAATCAAACATTTTCCAAATATATGATATGAATATTATTTAATATTTATTTTTTTCATCGTACAGAATAATTTTATCAGAGATGTACAACAATATTCAGTACAACACAGTTTACCAAAGTTGGGTTCAATGTGTCACCAAACATTGGTCAACATATAAAGTATTATTCAACAAACAAGACGACTCAATGTAGCTGACACTAATCCGTATTCGTCGTAAACAACGACAATAGGGTGAAGCTAATTTAGAGGCACACGAAGACAAGCCCCATGTGGGGTAAGGGCCTGGGGATCATCTTTAAATTTCATGTAAACTTCTATTTTCAAATTAAAGAACTAATTATAAATCTTCTTTAGTATCATGACATTTTTTTTTTAATATGAGTGCATAATAATTATATTTTCATTATAGATTAAATATATAATTAAGTTTAATAATGAATTAATTTGTGGACCCGGACGAGCCTTAATATTGTTATACATCTTCGATTAAAAAAAATAATTAGTCAATCGATTTTTTTTAAAAAAAAAAGAAAAAAATTTGTGGACCCGGTCCACGAGTCTCTCTTCAACCGGTCCACCAACTAAGGTGACGTGGTGCTGACTGGATTAAATGCTAATCGTGTACCCCGTACACGATTTTCCTTCATACCAAAACTATCCTATTTTTGTCAATATTTTCCATTCCCACCTATTTTTAAAAATTCTTTCCCATGTACCCCATTTTTGTCAATAATTTGAAAATCCACAATATTTTCGAACTTGATCCCTTTTATTATGTTAAACAGATTAATATCGTGTAAGGCTTACAATCAAACTTTTGTAAACAAACAAATTTTGATTCTACTGAGTTGTTTGGGATGCTAAGTTGATAGGATGTCTGGAGTTCATATGTCTGTCGAGTTTATATATCTATGGAGTTCATATGTCTGTGTTTGGGGTGTAGAGTTATTAGGTTTGAATTCATATGTCTGTGTTTGGGTGCGGAGTTAAGTTCATATGTCTAGGGTATCTGGTGCAATTTTTTGAACTCTAAATAATCTATTTTTATGATTACTATTTTTCTTTGAAAATTATTTATTCAATAAATTCTATCCATCTTTGTTTGAATAAAATATGGATTGCAATTTTTTTTTTTAATTTTTAAAGCTTTTCTTTCTTTCTTTCTTTCTTTCTTTCTTTCTTTCTTTCTTTCTTCCTTCCTTCCTTCCTTCCTTTTTGGGTAATGAACATTAAACCATTACATTTCTCAAAGAAATATAGTTAAATAAAATGAAAAACTAAAGAGAAAACAAATTTTTTTATTCCTAATTTTTCTCCATGAATTTCATTATTATCTTCTTCTTTTTCTTCTTCTTTCTATTGTTACTCTGTATTTTTACTCTGTCGTCAGTTTTTTTAATTGAATCTGTTAAGTTTTATGTCCTAAAACTCGCAATTTGTAAAAAGATAAACATTTTCTATAGTCAATAAACTTATTATTGATTTTATAAATTATATATATAAAAGTCTAAATCCAATTAACTAAGACCCATGACTGTTAAATGAGTACTTCAACTTTATGTGGAGACATAAAAGTATATCAGGTTTGAGTAAATAGTCATATAGTATATGAATAAGGTTGGGTGTCTTATTCTGGTAACACTATGGAATGCGGCCCACTTTGTAGTTGTTACAAATAGTTGTAAAGTGCTACAAACGAAGTGATCCTAATGTTGGGATTGGTGTCCTAATTCTCTCAGAGTCTCGTTGTTTTGTAAAGATACACATTGTTCAATGAATAAAATAAGTGTTATTTAATTCTGCATTTATTCATATCCAATAAACAAAGCTCCTTATTGAAAGAGGTTATTTGGGTGCCATGCGTTGGCCATGAATCTTTGAGAGGTTATTTGGGTATTGAAAGAGGCTGAAGTATGGCTGAGAGAAAAGGCTATGTAGGGACAAACATGCGGCAGCCTATGTCTTGAGAGGTTAGTAGAGCGGTAGTCTCTAGTTGTGCGAACATAGGCGTAAGGCGCTGAGATGCATGCGCGGGTTAATCGTGCATGCGGCGATGCTACGCGATGGATGCGGAGATTCTATGCATGTGGCCGATGGTATGCGGCTGATGGTATGCAGCCGAAGGTATGCGGCTGAAGGTATGCAACCGATGGTATGCAGCCGAAGGTATGTGGTTGACGGTATGTGGCAACACTATGCGTTGATGGTATGCGGCGATACTATGCGTTAGTGTCATGCGGCAGCGTTGGTGTTATGCGACGATACTATGCGGTGATGCTATGTGGCGGCCTTGCTAAACGATAAGCTAGGTGATGAAACAAGCTACGGTGGATGCATAGTGAATTGTCCTTGCATTGTTAAGGCTTGCGGTAATAAGGTTTATAAGGTTGGTTGCGTTGGTCTTGTGCAGGAAACTATGGACATTGACAAGCAACAAGGACATATATGCGTTGGTCATAAAGAATGCGTTAGCAAGAGCCTAGGCGATGGTAAGTTATGCCATAAGGTGTTGAGTTGAGAACCAAGTCGACCCAAAGGTTGTTATACATTGGTGATATGCTATGTGCCGAGGACATCCAAGGCATGTGGACGCATAGGACAAGGTGTGAACAAATAGTATGCGGTGGAAGAGGGTTGGTCATAATCCTAGTTGAGTGCATAAGGAAAAGATAAGCCATGCGATAGAGGGCATACGGCCAAGGGGGAGCCTCACGGGCATCTAGCATATGCGACCAAGTTGCGCCGATGGGATGCACAAGATAAGGATTGCGTTAATTAGAGATGGCACAATCGAGGTTAGTAGGTCGCATATGGGGAAAGATGCTAGGCGGCAATGGCTTGAAGGATGCAATATTGAGGTTAAAAGACACCTCAAGGGCGCAAAGATAGGATGGATGCATATGAAGGATGAACGCATATGAAGTTGGATGGATGCATATGACATTGGATGAACGCATATGAGAGTGAATGGACGCATTGCGGTAGATGGGTGCATAGGAGATTGGATGGACGCATTCAAGGTCGTCATCCGGACATGTGGCTTGTTGGGAAGAAACCTTAAGCCTTAAGTAAATGAGGTGGATGCACAAGAAGACATACAAAATTAAAGGCTATGTGCTGGTAAAAAGGGAGCAAGACACCTTGGATTGCAATGACGTAGGATTGCGTTAATAGTGCAAGGAAATGACACTTGGACATGCGGCCAAGTAGGAGGTGTCGGCCTTAGAGAAATCTTGGACGCCTATAAATAGGGCCAAGGACTTCAGATGAGATCTCAAATTCTCTTCAAAGGACATAAAGAAGAGGGTATGAAGGCTAATTGGGAGGAGATTACGCGTTGATGAAGAACGTATGCGTTGGTTATGAAGTTCCAAGAGAAGGAGATGTTGTCGGACAAGAAGGTCTGGAAGTAGCATCAACTTGGGACGAATAGTTCTCCCATAATACTTATGTGTTTGGAGTGATTTCAAAGCCACCTGAAAGCTATGAGAGTCTAGTTTTCCGGGTAGGGTTCCAGAGAAGAAGCTCCAAGGAATCCGGCTGGAGAATGAGAAAAGGTAGAAGGGTCGAGCTGTCGGGTAAGCTTGGGCTAGTTCTGATATTTTGAAGATTCCGGCCAAACCACGAGGATTTCTAATCTACTATTTTATGGTAAGCTTTCTGAGACATTTTATAGCATGTTTGTAGAAGGAAGTAATTCGAGATAAAGCCTAGAACTATGAGTAATCTGATCTTTAAGTTGAATCCGGAATTTAGGGTTCAAGGGAGCCCAAAGGTGATCAAGGAACTTCTTGAAAGAAAAATTCCTATCCTTACCAAGGTGAGTGGTACTTTCCTTTAAGTCTTAAAGCATATCTTTTAGAGTAAATTGTGTATTCTTATGTTATAAATGAGTATTTAGCATGAGAATGAGATTATGTGATTGGGATGGTCAGGGGGTCAATAGACCTAGTTCCTAAGCCTAAGAGCAAAACCTCACGGGATGGTCAAGAAACCGAGAGGTATAGTTCCTGAGCCTGTGGGAGGATCTTTGTATGGGATGGTCAGAGACTTGACAGGCCTAGTTTCTGAGCCCGTGAGTGGGGAGCTATGTGCACATAGGAGACAGAGGAAACGAAAAAAGTAAGCGTTGTAAGTTTAGTAATAGTTAACTATCTACCGTATGTGTAGGTACAAGGTGCACTGTTAGCATGATGGAGCTGACGAACACCAAACAGTGGAAGGGAGAGACAATCATCGATTATATCAACCGATGGAGAGCATTGAGTCTGGATTGCAAAGATAGACATTGGACTGGTTAATTATATATGATATAATTGGCTAAATGTATGAGATACATTATTTTGGAGGAAATTAGATATAAATATGATTTATATCAAGTAGAGAAAAAAATACTATAGCAGATATATGATATCAAACTATAAGATATAAATATAATATGATTATATTTACTAATTAAATTAATTGATTAATTGTTTAATAATTAACCAATTCACGTTTGAATGTGGGAAGATGGGGCCGCGAAGGTTATGGTAACCGACGGGTTGAAGTTTTGAAAATCATTTTCATTTTGAAGAATTAATTTAGTCGTGCATTTTGATATCCTGCGCCCTAAAAAGAATTCGTGAAAGAGTGATCGCGAGAGCCTATACGATAGATTCTCATTCGTCTAAACGATCGTCTAGTTTACGCATTCTCTAAACGATCATATACCTCTTTCCTAAACGATCGTCTAGTTTTTCCTAAACGATCGTGTAGCTCTACTATATGATAAGCGTCTCCGCTATACGATAGCAGAGTTCTTCTCGCCCGTGCTTATCGTCTACACGAAGTTTTCTCCTCCGTCCTCTACCAAACTCACCAGAGCCCACTCTTTGAGTTTTTTACACCGAGGATACTCGGGTTTCCCTTGTGGTGTTGTTGTCCCTACGGCCTTGTTCGTGTACGTTCGGATCATGCAGTAACAGTCAACAGACTCGCCAGGTGCTAGTAGATCGGTGGAAAGTTTTTCCGCTGCTTTGGGTTCATACATACGAAGACCGTCTTCCTTTGGTATGTACCTCTTTTCTCTATATTTTATTGTATTCCGAGCATGTCGTTGATGAGTTTAATATGCATAACTGTTAGTATGGAATGTATATCATTTATGTTTCGGTCACTATGAAATCAGAGCAATCTAAGCCCGCTCATGGAACTCTCGGTATGAGATCCTTCAATTGGTATCAGAGCCAGGTTTTTTATACTCCGATTTCATTTGTTGCAACGAAATAACGTTTACATTCATGGTGGGTGCATGTTTTTAAGTGTTAATACTGTTGTGGATGTGCCAGATTAATGGATGTTTTTGGGATGAATTGCCTCGGTCTGTTTAAATTCCTTTTACATTTGCGGTTGTATGTAAAGGCCCGTGCGTTTTTTAGCATATATAATCGTAATCGAGTCTGTATTCAAAGTATTTGAAGTCTTGAGTCGTTCATTGAAGTTATGGGCAAAGGTTGTGGCTCTTCGAGGAAGGAAATGATCCAAGATTTATTGTATCGTGCAGAAATGGTTCTATGCGATCGCTGTCCATCGCATCGTGAAGATGAAGGACTATGCGATCGTGGTTGAACGCATCGGTTGAACAATGGGGTATGCGATCAAGAGTTGGTTGTATCAGGTTGACGATCGGGCACGCGATCACTAAGTATCAGTTAATGCACGTGCGAGCTAGACAATCGTTTAGGTCAATAAGCTTCATCGCATAGTAACTGACTAAACGATCACTTAGCATCGTAAGGTAAAGCGTTTACCACGTTGCATGCATCAGTTAGACAATCAGACGCTCGCGTATCGTTTAAGCGTGCTTAACGATTATTTAAGTCAACAAGCTTCATCGCTTAGTAACTGACTAAACGATCGCTTAGTAACTCAAGGTAAACCATTTACCTATCGTTGCGTTGCACGATCGCATGGATGATCAGGCTTCGTAGACTCGTCATCGTCTACGCGATCTTTAAGTTCAAAGCCTCCGTCGATACTCCTCCATCTTCAAGTTCAAGATCGGCGTACATGGCCCACTTTCATCTTCAAGTTCAAGATCAATATGCGTGACTCTGCTTCCATCTTCAAGTTCAAGGTCGGTGGGTATAGCCCCACTTCCATTTTCAAGTTCAAGGTTAATGTGTCTAGCTCCGCTCCATCTTCAAGTTTAAGGTCAATGTGCGTGGCTCCGCTCCATCTTCAAGTTCAAGGTCGGTGTGCATGGCTCGACTCCATCTTTAAGTTCATGGTCGGTGTGCATGGCTCGCTCCATCTTCAAATGTCTCCTTCTCCAAAGTCTGGTGTGGCTCGCTTCATCTTCACAAGTCTAAGTCTAGTGGGGCTTCGTTTCATCTCCACAATCATCTCCAAAAGCATAGATGTTGGAAGAAAAAAAAAGAGAAGTTAAAAACAAGAAAACAAAACGAAATAGAAAAGATCAAAAGAAAGAAAAAAAAAAGATTAAAAAAAAGTAAGAAAGAAAACATTGGAAGAATAGGAGAAAAATGACAGAAAAGAAAGTGTAGAAGAAGATGAGGGGATGAGAATAATGAAGAGGTTTAAGGTCCTATTTATAGAGGTTCCCACGTTCGATAACAAATTAGAAAATCCAAATCAAATAAAGATCTGATTTAAAATATTAGTTTTTATTATATTTCCTAATTTGATTATATCCTAATCTTAAATTAAATTTTAAAAAATTATTTTAAAAAATTCTCTATTTAATTTAATTTTATTAGATTTTGTC
The DNA here is from genome assembly GCF_027475165.1 of Benincasa hispida. NCBI lineage: Eukaryota > Viridiplantae > Streptophyta > Magnoliopsida > Cucurbitales > Cucurbitaceae > Benincasa > Benincasa hispida. Next base: position 55,144,166 of record NC_143484.1, on the reverse strand, counting down.
CTCAAATCTATTTTCAAAAGATTTGGACATATTTTAAATTTTATTCAAAATCAAATTAAATTAGGAATAAAATTTGAATTTTTTTTTTCTTAAATTAAAATTTTGGCCATAATCCAAATTTCTATGTTTTTATCTCCTAACCAAATTAAATTGGAGATAAAACTTAAAATTTTTTCTTAAATTAAAATTTGGTCATATTCCAAATTTTATTCAAAATAAAATTGTTCAACATTGAGATTAAATAGTAAATAAAATCTCAAATTAAAATTTGGGCATATTCCAAATTTTATCCCAAATCTAAATTACTAGACTTTTATCCTCAAGCCAAATTAGGATAAAATCTCAAATTAAAATTTGAGTATCTTCCAAATTTTATATCAAATTCATCTAAATTTAGGTTATTATCCCTATTTCCAAATCAAATTATAAGAAAGATCTAAAATTCATCCCAAATTAAAATTTGACCATATTCCAAATTTTATTCCAATTTCAAATTATCCTACTTGAGTTTTTATCCTCAATCAAAATATATTTTTTTTAAAAAATCTCAATTAATATCTTATTAAAATTTAGGCATATTCCAAATTTCATGTCAAATTTTGATTTTTATCCTCAAGCCAAATTATTAAGGATAAAATCTCAAATTAAAATTTGGGTATCTTCAAATTTTATATGAAATGCATCCAAATTTAGGTTCATCCTCATTTCCAAATCAAATGGTGGGAAAGATCTAAAATTCATCCCAAACTAAAATTTGGTCATATTCCAAATTTTATTCCAAATTCAAGTTGTCCAAACTTGTTTTTTATCTTCAATCTAAATAAATTGTGGATAGGAAAAGAAATCTCAATTGATCTTTTATTAAATTTTGGGCATATCCCAAATTTTATCTCAAATCTTAGATCCATATCCCACTTTAAAAGGTCAAGATGTTGACTTTAAATCTTGAGAAGTCAAAAAGTCAAATTGTTGAATTAAGACTTTTAGAGTCAAAGATATAATTTTGATCAAATTAGTGGAAAAAAATAATATTTTTTAGTGGGAAAATCCTATTTTTACATTGCTAGGTGTCAATCCCACTTGAAGACATTAATCCCACATTGAGTTAGTGGAATTTGAGTATCAAATTCTTAGTAACTTAAATTTGTATGATTTGGTCTATAAATAGAAGATTTTTATATGTTGGGTTATATATTCTAAAACTCGTAGTTTGTAATTTTAAACATATTTTATTTACAATAAAGATGTTATTACCAGTTATTCAATCAAATTGTTGTTGAATATGTAAATTGCACTTGACTAAATCCAATAAACTAAGATCCATGGCTATTACATGAGTACTTGAACATTATGTGGAGACATAAGGGTAGATCGGGTTCGAGTAAATAACCAAAATGGTCTATAGTGTATGAATAAAACTGGGTACCTTATTTTGGGATATTATCGGATGCCGCCCATTTTGTAGATATTACAAATATTGTAAAGTGCTACAAACAAAGTGATTCTGATTCGTTCATGTGGAGACATGAGGAATGAGAGCATCCTATGTAAAGAGTTTGCATAAGATCGAACCAAGAAATAAGTCACTCTTACTCTTTGCATAAGATCAAACCAAGAAATAAGACACTCTTACTTTATAACATTGTTTACTGTTTAAAACTAACTATTTCAAAGGGATGACCTTGGTAACTTAATCTTAATCTTGAGCTAACTATAAACTCTTGTTTATTCAGGATTATCCTTAGATTTTCATGGGTGGGGGTTGGCTCAATAGCGTCGACTCAATAAACCTCTCATTTTAGGGGTAAGACCGGGTAGATAGCTGGGGACATAGGGTGCAAGATGGAACTCACTCCTACCTGCTTTTAAGGATAGTAGAGGGTTGTTCCCTTTGTTGACTCCAACTCTTGTTGTTGATTGTATCACAAACCAATTGTTTATTAGAGGATCAATAGAACTTAAGGAACAAGAGGTAATCTTAGGGGGTAAAATAGCTATTGACCCAGCTGTTATTACGAACAACCTATGAAGGGTTAATTTACTAATTATGGTTATATCGAGTGGACACAATATATCTATAGTGAGGGGAGTGCAACTATTAGGCTTTAGTGGAGTAACCCAGTAGTTAACGAATGGTGGTTAATTAGGTTACAAAGTTTAGCTGATTAATCTCAGACCATCGGAGCCCATGATTTGGAGCCCGTGATTTGTAGGTCCATTACGTCCCCCTACTAGCTCACAAATGGAATAAATCTTAGAATAGCGTGATGAGAGAATTTCAAACGTTCAAATTAGAATTAAGGGAATAAGTAATTATATGCGATATAATTACAAGTTTAATTATCGAATTAAATGAAACTGATTAATATTTAAATATGATTTAAATATTACTTTCATGATTAGGAATTCATGGTAGTGGAATTGGTGTTTAATTAATTTAATATTTGATATTAAATTAATAAAATTATTTATTAATTATTCATTTTATTTGAAAAATTAATTAATTGAATTAATTTTTGTAAAATTAATAAAATTTCAGTTTAGTTAAAAGAATTAAACTGAAATTGGTTTTAATTTTGAAATAAATTTCAAATTAAAACATTAAAATGGATTTTGGTGAAACCCACTAAAAGTGGGATTTTCCCACTTCAAAAACACCTTGCATTCCACTCAAGTCCACCTAAATTGGTGAAGTAGGTGGTGTCTTCATTTGATGAAGACTCTCAGCATGGTGAAGATGAATAAAACACATAAGATTGAGCAAGCAAACTACTTTTTGCTGAGAAAAGAGATTGAAGAAGGGTTCTTCAAGTTTATGCTAAAACCAGCTTCTCCTCTAAAATTCTTCCCTAAATTCGACTCATTTTGGAGTCCCACAACTCAATCTAAGGTCCTAGAGAATAGTAGGGAATATCTTTTGGAGATAATTTCGTGAGTTGAAGAGAGTCTTCAAGGTATGTTGTTGAAACCCACTTTATAACCTACGAACATGATTGTTTTGATACTAAAATTGATGAATTAGAATGCTTAATGATCATAAATTCTTCCGTTGTATGCTTGCTACTTCTTTCATTATGATGTTTAATATTCTTGGCAAAGTAGACTTTTATGAGATTTTTTAGAAAAATCTTAACCTAATTCTCTCTCAATTCCTTACCATTTTCCTATCCAAATTGGTCACTCACTGGATCCCACAATCCCATTTTAAGGCATAGAATAGTCATGAAGACTCTCGTGGTGGTCTACGAACTGTCTGTGAGGAGATTGTAGTGGATTTGAAGAAGAATTAAGACGACAAAGGTTGTATATTCTCTATCCCTTTGTTTTATTTTAATTGCATGCTTATTCTTTTGAAATTAACATAATTAGAGTACTTTAGATCCTCTATTTCTTCCGATGCACATGTGTTTGTTCCATCAATTGGTATCAAAGCATGCTAAAAGTACTCGATTATTGTTAATTTTTAGTTTTGGTGGGTATTTTTCATGTGATGAATGATTATGTACTAAAATGGATAATTTCGGTTTTGACATCTAAATTCTCCCTTGGGTTGTAATAATTATTGTAATTGCCCAGTGTTTTATGGGCTTTAACGTGTCTGAAGGGTCTGTTTTTTCTTAGAGTCATTAGAGTTGATCTTACGCTATAATTGCTCGGTTTTGGTCAAAGAGAACAACTTGAATTTCGAAAAAAAAAAAGGCTTACAAACTCGAAAGATAGCTTCCAGACCTGTTTTTTCCTTCCAGACACAACTTGCGACCCAAACCGACCGGATTCGTGAAGATTTCCATCCACGCGCGTCCCAAAAACTAGAGATCCGACCCATCGCCCAATTAGCTATGGCCCATGACCTGCACCTGATCCACTCCGTGTCGAGGTCCAGTGTGTGACGACCCCTTCAGTCAACCTGCATCCGCGTTTTGGAGCTTCAGTCGACCCACCTCTAACCCATCTACTCGCATGCCCGCTCGACTAAAGATGGATCAACTGATCCCGATAGTCTAGACCGGTTCGGTTCACTAGTTTTGGTTGGTTCTGGCTGGTTTTTGGCCGCTTTGGCCAGTTTTTAATGTCTTGGAGTCGATTCTAGGGGTTTTCAGGCGGTTCGAGGCTATTTTCTGTTTATTATTGTAATAATTGAGTTGGTTACTAGCTTATGATGCCATAACCGATCCATTTTAGTGTGCTTTATTAAACTATGCATTGTGAATGTATTGATTAAATAATTTATCTGTTGTGTACATATTGTATGTCATGTAGATTTAAAATCCCATCATAGGATAAGTATGTAGCATGCATTGCAAGTATATAATAAGTGTTATAATGTATAGTATGTATGTGTAGGATTCCACGATTTCTGATATAAGCTATTATATTAATGCATGGAATGAATGTTATATAAATGTTATATAAAGCATGTTAGATAGGTTTATTATCTATGTTATAAGTGTTATAAAATGAGATAAACTTTAAAATCTATAACAAAGATAAAAGCATGCTCACTTAGGATTAAGGAATCCAAGAAATCCTATTTTAATAGTTAAAATAGGTCGATATCTTGTAAAAATAGTGGTTATAAGAATAACTCACCCGGTGAGATCCTGTTTAAGGTTTGAGATATTTAAATTGACGGTTTATGGAAAACTTGCTACATGGGATCGAGTCGGCATATGAGTTAGGTTAACCCAGTTTTATGAGTATGCGTGAGCGATGTGAGGTAATAAATTGGTTTATCACTTGACATCATGGGTTAAATCTAGTAGAAACATTATACTCGGAAAAATCACCTAGACTTAGGGTATGTTTTATTAGCCAGAACATTCGTAAGTAAACATTTACCCAAAATAAATAGAACACTTCAGTGGGAGATTAATAATATATAAGATATATTGTTTCTAACTCTCATGTCCCTAAGAGCTTACATCGTGAAATTCATGCTCGACTTCGAGCTACCCTGGGAGTGGCCTCCATTTGAAAAGTGTTTGCAT